>NC_080794.1:77961781-78274003 GCF_028018385.1 Neofelis nebulosa
ATATTTTAAAATTCCTCAGGGTTTGGAATGAGCCAAACTGTAGGCCATCTAGATTTCTTTCCAAATGGAGGAAAAGAAATGCCCGGATGTCGGAAGAACATTCTCTCTCAGATCGTTGACATAGATGGGATCTGGGAAGGTAAAAACCATTATGGACATGAAGAGATTTTCCTAGGGGAACATTTGTATTTCATTTTACTAAATTTGCTAAATATTTTGGTACAGGTCTCACATTTTCTGTAATGAAGGACTTTTAACACAAAATATGGTCTTTTCACTGAGGAAAGTTGGGCATGAGGAGACTCTAGGAAAGAAAATGTAATTGTAGTCAACTTTCCAAGGATCTAATTCAGGGAATGCATTACTAAGTTGTACTTATATCTATATGGACCAGTCTTTTCCTTCTAAAGTTATTTTTCCATTTCATTTAGCTATGGCATTAGTATTGAATTTTTCAATAGTACTTAACTTCTGATCACATCACAAATCATAAATACACCGTATCCATGATTTGTTCTGTGACCACCATGAGTTCACACTAATTAGAAAAATCTACTCAACAACTGTGTTCTGATCGTGACATTGGAAAAATAAAATCTGTTGCTGATGTGTAAATCATTTCTGATTTCCAAGGGACTCGTGACTTTGTGGCCTGTAATCACTTAAGAAGCTACAAGTATTACTCTGACAGCATCCTTAACCCCGATGGCTTTGCTGGATTCCCTTGTGCCTCTTACAGTGTTTTCTCTGCAGTAAGTAGATTCTACTTTGTACCCGAAGAATTGTGTAACCATCACATCTTCATGACGTATGGTTCGCTGGACACAACGTGCATTCAGTGAATGTCACTATATTATTGCCACATTATTTATACTTTTAATCATACATATTTTTAATTGAAGTACATTGACATTATTGTAATAGTGATAAGGCATTGGAGAACTTTAGAGGAATAGGCTTAAATGTTGAAATGTCCACTTTGTTCTCTATCACTCCAGTATGTATCAGGTAAATGTTCAAACTTGTCTTAGAAATAGTGTAAGTAAAAAAAAAAAAAAAAAAAAGTAGTCTAAGGAAATCTGAGCTATGGCTCCAGGATGCTGATACATATGGAAAACTTGTCTTAAATGCTGATCCTATAAAACTGTATCATTATGGGCATGTGGATATTTCTGTGCAACCTTATAATTGTCAAGTTTTTTGTTTCTTTGCTTGATTTTGAGTTTTCATCTTGTTTGGTATTCGCTAGACATCTGGGTTAAAAACCTTAAATGTGACCTTGAAAGTGATATATCTATTGCCTGTTATTTTTTTTAACACTTATTCATTTTTAAGAGACAGACAGAGAGCATGAGGGGGGGTGGGGCAGAGAGAGAGAGAGAAACACAGAATCTGAAGCCAGCTCCAGGCTCTGAGCTGTCAGCACAGAACCCGATGCAAGGCTCAAACTCACGAACTGTGAGATTATGACTTTAGCCGAAGTCAGATGCCTAACTGACTGAGCCACCCAGGTGCCCTTTGCCTGTTATTTTTTATTGCTCTTCTTTTCACTATAAATTTTTTCAAGGAAAAATATGTGATCCATGTCATTTAATAAATAAAATTTTAAGTAACATGCCAGGTGAAGTCATAGTTACAAAGGATGTATAACTTCGTGATGAAGAGAAAGGGTCTGAAACCTGATTTCACTATTAAATGGTTGAATGATTTGAACAAAATTCTTAACCTAAGGCAGTTTTTTCATTTCTAAATGCAATAATAATGGGAGACTCCATAGGTTTTGTGGGAGGATTTTATGAGATGATATGTTTTAATTGCTTAGTCCAGAATCTAAAATATAATAATTAGCATTCAACAAATGTTAGCTATATGTATATGTGAGATGCATGTTTTACTTGTAGTATAACTTATGCACGCAAGAACACCAACCCCTTCTTTGGTCTAGCTTTGTTTTTATCTTGTTCCCAAATCCCCAATCTCTAGGTAATGGTAAAACAAGCAAAGAAGCTTTAGGTTTCATTCAGTTAAAATTTAGTCTGATTCAGTAATATATTTAGACCTTTTAAGTGATGCTCATACACTTTTTTTTTTTTTTTTTGACGATGGCAGGGAGAGAGAGAGAACGTGTGCATGAAGTGTGCATGCTAGCAGGGAAAGGACAGGGGGAGAGGGAGAGGAAGAGAGAATTTTAAGTAGGTTCCACACCCAGCACCGAGTCCAACATGGGGCTCTCAAGACCAGGAGATCATGAGCTGAGCTGAAATTGAGAGTCAGCCACTTAACCTACTGAGCCACCCAGGCATCCCACTCAGACACTTCTGTAAGAAAATGTTATCAGTTGGAGCACCTGGGTGGCTCAGTCCATTAAAGCGTCTGACTTAGGTCATGATCTCGTGGTTCATGAGTTCAAGCCCCATGTCAGGCTCTGTGCTGACAGCTCAGAACCTGCAGTCTGCTTCGGATTCTGTGTCTCCCTCTCTCTCTCTGCCCTCCCCTGCTTGTACTCTGTCTCTCTCTCAAAAATAAATAAAAACATTAAAAATAAATAAATACTTTAAAAAAAGAAAAGGAAATGTTACCAGTTTTGCATATATCCCAGCCTTTGGACCCCTTCATCAGTTTCTCCCCAAGCTGGTATTGGCACAGTGATCACGGGGGTGGTGGTCATTGTGTGTGCAAGGCAGAGGGGAGAACTTGGGGGTCTGCATTTTTGATGAGCACGTGGCTGGTGTCTGCAGATAATGTCTCAGCACATACACTCTTCTGGTTTGGCCAACTTCCCCAGATAGCTCTGGCCATTTCTTCCTGACTGGCTCAGTCTCCCCTTAGTTTTTGCTGGATGCAGACCCCGACTCTGGCCCAGTCCCCATCTGGTTCATTGATCCAAGAGACTGCCCCTCGCCTCCATTGTGGAGCAGGCTTGCGCCTCCATAGCAGAAATTGTGCTGTTTGTCTCTCCCATTGTGTCTCTCCCTCTCCCTTTTTTTCCCATAATTCCTTGACCCAGAAAAAGGACATTTTTCTATGTGATATATATCTTCTCCACACCCCAACCTCACAGCTACGACTTAAAGGCCAACTGGGGCATTTTCTGTTCACATTGGGAAAACTCTTAGATCTGAATCCTTCAGACCTTAACATGCTAAGTGGAAGCTAAAAATTTTGAGAAAAACCTGACTTTTGAGCCTTTCATCCTACTAATGGGCCCGATTTTGCATATCAGAGCTCCTCATCCCCTCTGCTCTTTCTTTTGCAATCTTTCTAAAATAAATTCTAACCCCTGGAGGCAGATGGATGTCTTGGGGGCCACTTGAGCAACTTACAAAGGCAAGAGACAAGATTAAAATATATGTAGAAATACATATCTAAATTCCCTTTTCGTATGATTTCTATAATATTTTTGTTAGTATCGTGTCATTGAACAGTAAAACCACTGGTTTATCATTGTAACTAATGAAATGCTTTTTAACCTTTGCTGAGATACTATGAAAATCTTCTTTTGCCATCAGTACAGAATTGGCTTTAGAATGTTTGAATTGCAATAACACGTGGAAAAAGAGGCTGCGCTTCATTCATCATTTGTTAATTTCCCCTAGAACAAGTGCTTCCCCTGCCCCAGTGAAGGCTGCCCACAGATGGGTCATTATGCTGACAGATTTCCTGGAAAAACAAACGGAGTGGGCCAGATATTTTATCTAAACACTGGTGATGCCACCAACTTTGCCCGTAAGTCTCTACTATATTTGCCTTAAATCCTTAATGCTCTGTATTTTATCATGTTTGGTGAAAATGTGTGAAATTGCTCTTCTGCAGAAAAGTTGGAAACACTCTTCCCAAACATGGAAAAATATTCAAAAGCTGTCATGTTCAGTGTAACTCGGGCTCAACGGGGGCAACAGAACAGAGTTTTGGGGGCCTGAACTAAAAATGATACCAAGATTGATTCCTTCATATTCGATTCTGGTGCTGAATTCAGGGGGCTTCTTCTGCTCCAGACTCTTCCAAGTTTCACTAAAGAAAATTCTGAGGTTTTGTACAAGCAGAAAAGTAATCCAGGAGAGAGGTGGCAGAGATTGTGGGAATAGAAGGGAGTTGCCAGATCGAAGAGCTGTTTAGGGAGGTAGCCTCCATGGGTGGTAAGAATTAGAAGGTGCAGGGATGGTAAGGCATGGGGACAGCCCCCAGGTTTCCTTCCTGGGTCACAGAGGAAGAAAACTATTGGAGCCAGTGGGGTTGGCCACACTGTAAAAACTAAAGTTTAATCCTCTCCTCAGTTTGACCCAGGCTAGCTCTAAATGGCATAAACTGCTAGTTAAGTATGGACTGGTACCATAGAGTGGTTACCATAACTTAATACATTTCCAATGGCAATGGAAAGCTGAATTATAGAATTTTTTAAATAAGTGTAGACAACTTAGACCTGTGAAAAGGAATTGATGAAAATGTCACACTCTACTATTTTCCCGCTTTCTTTTAACATAAAGTTCTTAGAATATTCAAAAATAAATTGCTAGGTCAAGAAATTGAAAGCAAAATATATGACTTACTTACATTTACTTGAAATTTCTTGATTTTGGAATGATTCTGTACTCCTGCCCTGCCCCCACATCTGTCTTCTGAACATTTAGATAAAGGAGTATCTATCTGCTTAGAAACGGCCACTACTGAGTCACCTGGGTGGCTCAGTTGGTTAAGCATCCATCTATTGATTTCGGCTCAGGTCATGATCTCAAGGTTGGTGAGATCTGCCCTGTGTCAGGCTCAGTGCTGACAGTGTGGAGCCTGCTTGGGATTCTCTCTCCCTTCCTCTCTATCTGTCCCCCCCCACCCACCCATGCTTTCTCTCTCTCTCAAAGTAAATGAATAAATAATTAAAAAAAAAATGCTATATATAAATTACTCAAAATTCAGCAGCAGTGGCATCCAATTAAGCCTGTTTTCAGAATATCTTCTGCACAAGCTGACATTTTGCAAATATTTTCACCCTGTGCAGGTTGGAGGTATAAGGTAGCTGTCACGCTGTCTGGAAGGAAGGTTACAGGACACGTGCTAGTGACTTTGTTTGGAAATAAAGGGAATTCTAAACAGTATGAAATTTTCAAGTGAGTGAAATATTACTCTAAGCTGTTTGTTTTACCTTGCACCTTAATGCATTTCAGAATACATTTCTGTTTCAGAATTTTTTTTTTCTCTGCTGTTTCCTGAGAAAACCACTGATGTCCATTTTGATGCGTGGCATCTGGTTTATAATCAGTAAATAAGTATCCTGCCCACAAAACAACCGGGAAAAGACGATATGATGATGTCATCACTTATTAAATTGTGGGAGAATTGTGACCAAAACATATTTGAAATTTTATTAAAGTAAGGATGACATTAAAGCAATACGAGTTATTGCTGGCAAATGACCTGCCGCTGAGTTACCATACCTGTCTGCATCACTTAACACATTCGGATGCAAACGTCACCTTACTAGAAATGCGTTGTTAGCTGGTTTTAGAACCCTATATGTATATATTGATGTGTATATTTTTGTATGTTCACATAACGTTTCCATTAACTTCTCAACTCCCAAGGGGCACTCTCCACCCCGACAGCACTCACTCCAACGAATTTGACTCTGATGTGGATGTTGGAGATTTGCAGAAGGTTAAATTTATTTGGTACAACCGGGTGATCAACCCAACCCTACCCAGAGTGGGAGCGTCCAATATCATGGTGGAAAGAAACGACGGAAAAGTGTAAGTAATAAAAATCCAAAGAGATTTGCCGTGCTGCGTCATTTTTGTAATCCTATTCCCACTGGAAGTCTACTTTAAGTTAAATCTATAGTTGTTCTCCCACATCATGGTCACAATTGCTTTCCCAATTGCTTCTGTTTCTTTGCTAAAAAGAGCAGAATTTCAAGGGAATAATTTTGAGAGATTTGTAGATGGGTATGTGTTATTTGATACATGTGTTAAAATGAGAATCCGGCTTCATGACCCTAAGTTAAAAAGAATGATTTCATTTAGCAACTGTGTGTGACAGCAGATCACTGGTTGCCTGGGGAGAGGAGAGATAGGAGGGGATGAGAAGGAGAGATTACAAAGGGACAGGAGAGTAGTTGGGGACAATGAATATGTTTACTCTCTTGATGGTGGGGATGGGATGGGGGGACTACTCTCATCCCCTTAGAAGATAATTCAATGAAGGCCCAATGTCATAATTCGTGGGCAGGAAATTTGACTTCAGCAAGTTGCTAACTGCCACCAAAAAAATTCAGCTCACTTTTATTTATATATAGTGTGTGTGCCCTTCATCTCTTGTGTCCTTCATCAAGATTAGTGTTTAACCTTTAATGTGCTATTTGAGAACCTTCCAGCCATCAGACCACAGGGAAGGAAATGAAGATGAAGAGAAAAGGCATCTTCTCAGAACCTTGTCTGCGCCAGGCACTTGACATATGCTTCTATATGTTATTAAAGAAAATTAGCTTCCAAGCAAACTGAGCATTGTTTAGTCTCATGGGTAATGCTCGTCAGTTTCAATTCAATTATTGAATTGAAATAAGAATGCCTAGTGAATGTAACACCAGGACCTCAGAAATATCCCTCTGGCTGATTTCTCATCATACCGCTGACCCTACTTTTCTTCAGTTGCATCGATTGACGACGTGCCAAGTGCTTAGTAGGTGTTTTTAGGATATGACAAATGAACACTCTCTGTTTTTAGGGGCATCCAATGACACCACCTCCCTCTGCTATTGCACAGCCATGAGAGCACTGGAAAGGAGAATTCAGTCCTCTATACAGAAGAGGCCTGTCTTCCCTTGGCCAATGTCTGCTCTCGGGCACATGGAGTGGCTCTCGCTCAGACTCGGGAGAATAGAGGCTGTCTTTATGCTCCAACACACCAGCCGGGTAGCAGGAAAAGCTGACTTTCTGTTATTTTGTCTCTGCAGGTTCAATTTCTGTAGTAAAGAAACTGTGAGGGAAGATATTCTGCTCACTCTTGCCCCGTGTTAGGAGCAGCTGACATGTGACCACCGCACCTTACTGCTAATAAAATCTACTGGTGAAGCAATCCATTCCTTTGCCACCATGTCCATTTTTTCCAATATAACTTTTGTATAATGTGATTAAAATCCAAATTCTGGAGTTGGTCTGAAGAACCATAAATGACTGTTGAAGCTGGCTACACACCTATTATGTGGCATTTGAGCTTTGAGAGTATTGTTTACTTGGCACTGACATCATGCCCATTGCTAATATTACTGATGTCATTCTGATCACGTAAGGCAGACTTCCAGATCCAAGATGATCCCCTCCCAGTGTGCACATGGCCAAGTACCAACCTTTATCATTTTCCCATCTTTACATTTGTTGGGGGTAATCAGACATCTCAGAAAAGATGACACATAAAGATAAAAGGACATCGCAGATCCAATGCTTCCTAACCAGTCCCCCTGCTCCCAGTGGGGTCCCCCCAGGCTCCTTTCCTGTCTGCAGCCTTTTTAATCTTTCTAAAAAGCACAAATCAAAAATCTTTCCAGTGTTCTCCAGGAACCAAAGACTCTGGCATTCTCTCTCACCATATTCCTTCTAGAAATCTGTTTTCTGGTCTCCAAAAGGACCTTGATCTTGGATGGTGCTGGACCTTTGCACAAACCCTTCCACTCCCTAGGATGTGTTTTCCGTTGTCTTTCTGTCTGTTTAACTCCTACTGGTTCTTAAATCTGTGTGTAGACATCATTTCCTCCAGGAAAGCTTTCTTCACATCCATTACCATATCCCCTAAGACTGGATTAGAGGCTGTCCCACTGCCTTACTGCTGCACCCAGAGCTCCCCCCATCTCAGCACTTACTCCTCTATATCATAAGTGCTTGTTTACTTGTCTGCATATCTCTCATTAAGGGGGTTACATGTTGTGTGTATGTGGCAAAGGCCTGGCATGTAGTAGGATATCAAATAAATATTTTCTGAATGACCAACTCACTAATGAAAAGAATGAATGACTCCACTAGAGTCAGGTATTTAAAATTAGGTCATGTCCAATCACTCATATCCTAAAAGAGAAAGGTCTTAAAAGGTGAGTGGGGATTTGCCAAGAGGACATGACAGGTAGGGCACTCCAGAAAGAGGGAACAATACAGCCAAAGCCACAGAGATGTGAACATGCTTTTCATTCTATGTTTCACCAAAGTATAGGCAAGTTGATCAACACATGAAGACTTGTTCTGAGAATTATTAATCTGTATTGATCAGGATGCTTTCACTTGCAGGAATATAAAGCTCTAATTCAAACTGGCATAAACCATAGGGAACTGCATTCGTTCACATGATTGGGAAGCCCAGGGGTAGGGAAGCTTCAGGTTTGGTTGATCTAACAACTTAATGACCTTTTCAAGAGCCACTTCTTTTCTGTTCCTGTGCTCTCTTGTCTATGGTGCCTAATGGTTTCATACCAAGGCAAGCTCCTGTCCCAGTTGAGGAAGGGCCACTTACCGCAACTGGGGCCATACAGACCTTCTCTTTCACACCCACTAAGAGACACAAAGTGCATCTTCCTCCCCATCTTCCCAAACAAAATCTCTGAGGTTCACTCTGATTGGCCAGTGGCCTGAGAAATGGAATGTGCCGATTGGCTTATACCAGTCAGGGTGCACTCCTGGACAAGGTGTGAAGCCAGCCTCTGCAACATACGTGGAGTGGACCGTGTGGGCGGGGAATGAATATCTGAATGGAAGGAAAGATTCTTGGGGCTTTGACAAGAGCACCTGGAAGGATGGAGATGCCATTGACTGAAATGGGGAATGCACTGGGAGGAACAGATTTGAGGAGGGAGGACAGGGTTTAGCCATGTCAGATTTCAGATGCTCAACAGACATCCAACCTGGATGTCAGGTGAGCTGCTAAATATATGAGCACAGAGTTGAGGGTGGATGTCATGGTTACAATGTAAACTTTGGTGTCTTCATTGTATGCATGGATTTTTTTTAAACCCTGCATTTCCAGTAAAGAGATTAACACCGTGCTTAAATTGTGTTGAGTGCTTAATAAGTGTTTTTAATTATAATTACTATGGATGCCTCCTGGACTTTTTCTATAACACACTGATAATGATGAATAATGAATAATAAAAGAAATGAATGAAAAGATTGTCTGCAAATTTGCTCAAGTAACAAGATGGAACAAAGGATTTTAAAAGAATTTAATCTTAAAAAATACATCTGTGAAAAACCCTCTTATTAAGAAGGATATCCATTTTCATCATAACGAAACAGTTTGCAAGTCACTTTAATTGTTTTAAAAGAAATGTTTACTCAAATCATTTACCTATTTCTGGTCTCAGTAAATTTTTAGGAAATATTCCTATTTCTAGAGCCCCAAATCAAATTTTTTTCTTCCCTTTGGGTAGGAGTTCTATAACCATTTGAAAGGACGAGCCAGCCCATGTATAAATGGTTCACTTCGAGCATGTGATTTTTAACCTGTTTCTTGCTGGACTTTATTTCCTGGATGTTAAGAGCTACCTGCATCAACTCCCTTTCCATTTCTTTTTTGTTTTTCCTAACACATGCATTATACTTACAGTGTGTCAGGCACTATTCCAAGTGCTTTGTGCATATTTACTCATTGAATTCTGACCATACACTATAAGGTGGGTGCTTTTCTCCCCATTTTCAGGAGAAGCAGCTGAAGCACAGGGAGTTTATCATACACCTTGCCTGAGGTAGCACGCTATTTACTAGTGGATTTAGGTTTTCCCAAGGTTATTGTGATGTAAAATTTTTCATGTGTCTCTCTTGGTCTGCTGGACTATTGGTGGCCTTTGGCCAGCTCATTATTCCTGCTCCAGGATGCCAGGATTTGTCGCTGTTTTGTGTAACAGCTGCTGAGATTCAAGACTCTGCAAAGGTATTTCTTCTTGTCCCAAATCCCTCTAGCACTCTTGTGTACATATGCATGTGTATGCACACACACACACACACACACACACACACACACACTACAGCCAAAGGAAAGTTGGAAGAAATATAAAAAGTAGATTCCCTAAATCTAGCAAGTAAAAAATTAATATGTTTTTGCCTACTATCTATGTAGCTGTAAGTATCCACTGCCTTGAACTTCCCGAATACCTTGAAGCTAATATATGGTACCATGATAAGGGTTTATAGGAACATTCAGTGCGAATAATAGGATGAATGTTTGCCTAAATGGCGACAGACTATGGGAGGGTGCTGCATGGTGAGGAAATTATCTGGTACTTCCTGAACAGGTATAGTCACCCCAAATAAAAATTTATTTTCTAACCCTTGAGCAGATCCAACTCGTCCCCCCGTCCATAGTGGTGCTATCTCAAGAGCTCTGAGAATTCAGTTTCTGACTTCATGGCAACTGCAGATTTGACCTCTCACTCCTCTGGGACCCTCACGGGGGCTCATCTCCTAGGGCTGTTACATGGTCTCTGCTCTCGCCTTGATTTTTCTCTCCCCTAATTTATACAAGCCACTTGTATAAATGGTGGTAAGTTCTGGAAGTCTGGGGGACATACAGGAGTGTTGTTTTTGAAGCAACATGAGCAACCTGCCCCTGGGAACCCCTCACTAGTCACTTTTCCTCAGGCTCCAGAACCACTGCGCCACCTAAAAATACCCCCTCAACTTCTCTAGACCCCTCTTTGACTTTTATCCCTCTCCCAAACTCCTGATCCTATCTTGTGCAGAGGGACTTACCAGGGTTTTCAAGTATTGGAGACCATGCCTTTGGAACCTCATCTTTTCCAGCCAAAGTGGATCATGGAATATTTTCTAAATAAAGGCCATCCTACCCTAAAAGGAACTTGGACTCCAACTGTTAAAATAATTATTTCCTGCCTCTACTATTTAGACATCATTTGAATCCAAGCTAATTCATGCATCCCTCTTCAAAGACTCAAAATGATTCTTTTTATCTTGAGCCACAAAGATAGCAGCAATAAAAATTAGCTGAGAAGAAGGGAATCCACATGAATTACATAAATTTACACCCAACAAAACAGTTCGCTTCAGCACATATGCACACACATACGTGCACACACACGTGTCACATACACAACTCTAAGTAATAAATCATATTCAAGCCTCGTGTAAGTTACATATGAGGTTTATTACCAACTTCTCTGCTCTAAGGTACAGATGAGACTTTAGCCAGAGGTGGATGAACATTGTCTCTGATTCTAGCCTGAACTTTTCTCTTTCAACTGCTTTTCCTGATCTGTTTCTATGCTTATGTCAGTGGGGTCTTCTTTTTCTTTTTAATGTTTTGATTTATTTTTGAGAGAGAGAGAGAGAGAAAAAGTGGGGAAGAGGAAGAGAGAGGAAAAGAGAGGATCTAAAGTGGGTTCTGCGCTGACAGCAGTGAGCCCAACGTGGGGCTTGAACTCACAAATCATAAGATCAGGACCTAAGCCAAAGTCAGATGCTTAACAAACTGAGTCACCCAGGTGACCCCCCCCCATCAGTGGGGTCTTCTGAGAAGCAGACCCCAAGATGGGATCAGAGATACAAAAGATTTATTCAGGGAAATGTCTATGAAGAAGAAAAAAGGACAAAATGAGAGCAGGCAGGGAGAACCGTCATATTGCAATGCAGGTCTGACACCCATGAGAGGAGAGAGGGAAGGAAAGATTGGGTTGAAAGAGTCTCAGTCCTCAGCAAAGTTCTGAGAAAATCTTGGCCAGGTTCATGGAGAGTCCCCAAATGAAGGCGGCCCTTTGTAGGAATTGTACTTCAGGTAGGAGTGGATGGTCTCTGGTACCTGTGTCATAGTCATTGGCTGGGGACAGTTGGCAGAGTGTAGCCTCTGTTTCTGCGCCACGGTGGGTCCAATGGGTGGCATCTGGGCTCCTGCAGCAGATTCTCCTAAAAGGATCTGAGTGGCACACTCTGTGGCTACCACAGCATCCCACCTTGTTCCTTTTCAGGTTTCTCTGGAAGTGATGCCAGCTTGGTCATTTCCTCATTAGAACTAAAATTAAGTACATTATTTAATTTAACAAACAGTCATGGAATCTCCATTACCATATTTCAGACATTGGTCTTGGCACTAAGGATGTGAAATAAATAACACATTCCTCACCTTGCCAGGAGCTTATAGTCTGGTGAGGGAACTGGACAGGGAAAGAGTTATAAAGCAGTGTCAGAAAGTATGAAGTGCTTTGGGAAGACAGAGAAGTTGGGGAGAGAGGCTGAGGGAAGGGGTAGGAAGGAGAAAGCCTTCATAAAGTAGGTAAGACAGGGGGTTCAGACTTTGGGGCATAATGCTCTCCAAGGGACACCAGGATCTGTGTGGCCTCAGACTTTTTCTTGTTAGCCCACATGAACTGATGGGACCTACCGATGGGTTTGGGAAGGACTGGGGAAGTCTGGGCTACACTCAGCAGCTGAGTTCACATCCCACAGACAGGGAATCCCTGATTAAAAAAAAAAAAAAGTCAACAGTTGACTGATGATAAGGCAAAACCTTACATCCAGTTCCATTACAACAACACACAAGGACAAATTCTTCCAGTACAAGGAATGTTTAGCAATGTGGTTCAGTTGATGTGTGTGAGTGTCCAGGCTATAGAAAAGACTTAGAAAACAGCTTTCTCAGGACCAAAACCTCTTTGGACTTAAAGGGTTCTGAAAACCCAGTTTGAGCCAACCCTTCTCTTCAGAAGATTATTCCCTTACAAGATGACAAGGTATCAGTACATTCTGAATTTGAGATTGAAGGAGAAAATAAGGACAGAGCTTAGTGGCTGGAGAAAAACAGCTATTTGGCTCCACCTGGACATGTGGACATGGCAGATGATAGCTGGCAACTTCAGTCTTTACTTTGTGACTTTCAAAGACCATACACAATGAAGACAAGAAAACTGTCTGGTAAAAATGAAGTCATAGTTTCCAAAGATATCTCTAGATTTGTGCACGTATGAACCCTGCCTAATTCCCTCAAGGTCTAAGTTCATTCAGTATACATGATTTCAGTTGTCAATGTTGTTTAAAGAAATCTTTCTATCGCTTCAGAATGGATTAATTAGTCAAAGAGACTTTAAAGGCTTAGACCTCCATCTTGCCAGGGGATTAGTCCAATTTAATCCACCAGGGCATTTAATAGGAGCCAGTGCATTAGGAAAGCAAAGTGCTCCAATGTAGTATGCCTCACCTTAAACAACCAATGCTGATGAACACAGGGTTGCTTCTCCTTATCTCTAAAACAAGACAACAGCCCTGATACGATTTTCTGCTCGGCCCTGATACGATGATGACTCCACAGTCATCATTCACTCTTGGTAGTTCATAAAGATCATGACTTCAAGGTTGGACAAATACAAAAAATACTTTTAAAGACATCTCCCAGCTACCTTCACTGAGCCACGGACTGCACTTCTGTCCGCACTGAATAGAGTCAGCTGATTCAGGATGGTTATTTTATTACTGTGGAAGCACACACCCCTTGCAGCGGCTGCCCAGCTCACAACCACGCCTCCATGTCTGGGAGCACAGGGATGGGTCCCCTTGGCCAGGAACACCCAACAGGATCCAGTTCCCATTGTTAATTAATTGAGAGACAGCGTCTGACCTAACCAGGCCAATTGTCTGGTAATAAAAATTCTTGGCTGAGACGCACACAGCCTGAAGCTCTATCAGGTCCAAAGCAGAAGGGATCTGAGAACAACCGGCTGAGGTCTCTAGGGTGGTCCCATTTGGGGGACTTCCTTAGGTCTCATGGTTTAACAACTTCATGGATTCCATGAGATGCCCCCAATATTTTTCCAATAGATCCCTCCTTTAAAATTTTTTTTGGCTAGCCAGAATTGATTTCTGTTGCTTGCAACCAAAAGAATAACTAGCATACCCCTAAAAGTTGCCTGTTGAAATAGCTCACGGTCTGTACTTCACTATTGTTTCAGGATTGGGGTGGGGAGAGTAGCCAACACACACAGGGATTCCGGATAACGGGGCTATCAGAGCATAGAAACCTGGGGCAGCAACCTCTAGCAACATGTGAAGTGCATGTATCTTTTAACCCTTAAATTCCACTTGTAGGAATTTATCCCACAGCTACACCATCCATCCAGGTGACTAATGTATAAGAATACTCACTGAGGCATTGTGCTCAGTAGTTAAAGACTGAAAACAACCAAATGTTCATCAGAAGAGGACTGATTAAGGAGATATCCAAATATTAGAATACTGTGCAGCTGGAAAAAAGATTGGAGTACATCTAGATGCACTGATAAGGAATGATTTTTAAGACTACAGAAAATTTTTCAGAATCAGGTTGCAAAATAGTGTGTAGTATTATATTAACCATTTATATATATATTTTTAACTTTTTAATGTTTATTTTTGAGGAAGAGAGAGAGAGATAGGGCATGAGCAGGGTAGGGGCAGAGAGAGAGAGGGAGGCACAGAATCCAAAGCAGGCTCCAGGCTCCGAGCTGTCAGCACAGAGCCCAATGCAGGGCTCAAACCCACAAACCGCGACATCATGACCTGAGCCAAAGTCAGACGCTTAACCGACTCAGCCACCCAGGTGCCCCAATCATTTATATTTTTAAAAAATATATAATATGTATATACATAATACATGGAATATCTCTGGAATGACACAAAGATCTGGTAAAGGAAACATTTTTAACTTTGTACCATATCAGATGTGTAGAAGCATATATTACCTGTATACAAACAAGAGTGAAATAAAGTTTTTTTAAGAAGGAAACCCCCTTGTCCCCGAATGCCCGTGCCCCTATCCTCTAGTGCTGGAGAGCCCGCACTCACTGCCACCACCAGACTCACGTGGCTGCCGCAGATGAAACCCTCCAGTCCTGCCTGGAGGACTCCTAAGTCAACCCTGATCACCCTGAGGCGGTCTCAACCATCGAACTCTGAAGCAGGGGCCTTTCCCTTGGGGTGAGCATGGCACCCACAGGGGAACTGCCAGTGAGGTAAGCTCAGGGGAAATGGGCTTGGGGGCCCGACCCCCAGGGAAATCGTGGCAGATCATGTGATGGCTATTGTTCCTAAATCTAAGCAGATACATCTTTTCTCCCTGCTTCTCTGAAGACCAACATGTCTGTCTTTCCGCCTCCTTTAAGCAGGGCCCTATCACCTTTCTCCAGCCCTGAAATTCACTTTCAGAATAAGATAAAATGCCAACCAAGTCCATTCATATGTATATTGGTTCTTTCGTTAATGCATAACCACTTCAGTGGCAGGCATGGTTTTAGAGGCTAGAGGGATAGCAGTGGCCAAAACCAATGAGGTTTCTGTCCTCACAGAATTGCATTCCACGGTGGGAAAAGTATGATTGCAAAAATAAATAGATAGATAAATAAACAAACAGATAAATAAGATGATTATAACTTGTGATAAGTGATCTAAAGGAAAACACATAAGGTGCTAGGGAACTGGGGTCTGGGGTTGGGTAGGAGGCTGGCAGTGGAGGGGCTCAGGGCTGTTCAACAGTGGCCTCACTGATGAGGTGACATTTAAACTAACTGTTGGTTGACAAGAAGAAGCCAGCCCAGTGGAGGTCTAGGGAGGAGAGTTTCAGGGAAAAGTAAGTGTAAAGACCTTAAGGTAGGAGAGGCTTTGGCATGTTCAGTGGAGGCCAGTGTGGCCACGTATGGAGGTTAAAGTGAACAGCTGCAAGAGAAGAGGTCCAGGAAGAAGACAAGGTCACCTGACATCCACCAACTAATGTACCTATTCATCCACCATTAGATTATCACAAATCTTTTCACCACAGTGTCAAAGAAAAGCATAAATGCCTTTGACTTCACCACAGTCTGTAAATTGCATCTTTCCAGACCATATGAGCAGACTTCCAAAGTTTAAACATCTCATCACTTAGGCCAGTCGTACAACTCAAGTCTGACATTTTGGGGGACAGTTTATTTTCTATTTCAACTTATTCTCTGTAAGTGTTTCCCTTAGTCTATGTGGATGGTGCTCAACAGATTGACAGACAACTTGCTCAGATTCACCAAATATTCAACAACTCCTTATTTTGCTTTGTATGGTCTGAATCCGAATCCCATCTCATCACTCATTTCCTGTGTGGCTTTATCAGAATGAAGCAATTCATTTATCGCTCCATGCCTCAGTTTCCACACTCATGAGGCGGGGGGGGGGGGGGCAAAGAATGGTTCCCACTTCATGAGGTTGTTGTAAGGCTTAAATGAGGTAATACACGTAAAAGGCTCTGACTACACGTAGCAAACCTCAGTAACTATTGGCTCCTATTCTTTATGACCCCAGAGAAAGTCTTTTACATTTCAACAGGAAGGCCCTTCAACCTGTCTTCCAGCATTTTGGCTATTCACAAAGAGCATGAATTTTGACATTGAGGCATATTCGACTTGGGAGTAGAGTAGGGCACCAGTGGTGTTTGCGCTGTGAAGGCTTATCTGCCTGTTGTGTGAACTGGTGGGGCTGTTCACAGATGCACGGGTCTGTGGGTCATTCATGATGGCCTCACAGGGGCCTAGTCTCATAGGACAGGTGTGCAAACTTCGGAGAGTCTGGGGAAACTCTGTAGACGTGACACGGTCTGATGACGTGGGCTTTTAGAGGCTCCTGAACCTAGCTCTTCAAAATTTTGTAATAAACTTCTGTTGTTTGAAACCATTATATTTTGCATTGATTCATTACCTAGGACGTGATAACTGGAACAGGCGGTTAATGCGGGACTGTGTTCATAGGCTACTGTGGAGGGTGCTGAATCTGTCTCCAAAACTCATGCACTCGGGTATTAGACTGCCAGAGACAGAGAGATCAGTAGAGAGAGACAAAGAGACAGGGAGACAGAAAGAGAGTTCTTGATCAGAATTTCCCTTTATTTCAGCTATATGAGGGCGGGAGCGGGGGGAGCATTTCCATTTATTCTAATTGACAAATACTACCCTCCATTATTAGAGTTTGCTGCCGTGTCCTTCCTGGGACTTGTAAACTACTTGGTGATAAAATAGAAAATTGGAAAGTGGGGCCCACCAGGCTCATAATTACATGCACAGGTACGCGGGTACAAAGTGAGGGGAATTTTCACCCCCTTGTAATCAAGCATTCCTTCATCTTCCCAGACTTGTAGGAAGGTTTGACTACTATAATTAATCTTGTTTTGTGTATTTGTGCAGATTAAAATATTAAGTGCACACAGCATGTTCTATTATCACCTGCCGTTTCCTTGAAGCAGGGTCCAAATGATAAGGCTCCGGTATAAAAAAAAAAAAAAACCAGCCTGGTTACTAGATGGAGAGGGAGGGACGCCTGGAACATCCCACAGGGTAAGTTACTTTGGCCTTCCTCCCGCCGGCTGTTGAAGCAGCCAGACCTGACTTCCTCAAAGTCTGTGCTCGTTGCTCTGGTTAGGTTTGGTGAGGCTGAGAATGTCTGGATTTATTGTAGATGGTGAACATGTGGACAGTCGCACTTTTTCTGCTGGGAGCAGTCACAGGTAGGAAACCATCACACCTGCCCCATGGGAAGGGCTTAAATGCAGCATCTCAGCACCGGCCAGAGAAAGCCTTACCCACGGCAGTGAGTGGTTCCAGACAACTCTGAGGGTCCAGAGAGCCGTGGGGTCGGGGGTGGGGGCGGGGTGGGGGCGGAGGTGGTCAACACTCTGCCTGGGAGACAAGGCAGTTTGAGGGGACCCCACTTCAGAGCATCTCTCCACCGGCCTGTCTTCACGTCCAGATACTTTAGACTAGACTCTCGTAGGTAAAGCATTAAACACCTGCCTGGGTCAACAGATTGACTTATGAGTGCGTGTTATCATGTTAGTCGAATAAGTATATCTGAAGAGCTGGGGATGGGACACAGAACTTCTAAGTTTTGATGGTGGTTCTAGGTGGCGGCACAGCTGGTGTCTCTATGGCAGACCAGAAGGTGGCACTGGGGGTAAGAAGAGAGTGGGTGGGGAGAGGCAGGGTGTCTCCACTCTTCAGACTGTCTCCGGGCAGAGCAGTGAGGACCTGAGAAGCTGAAACACCCCCCACCCTCCCACCCCGGAGCCCAGCCTGGGGAGCTAAGCCGTGAGCACATTCGTCCTTTGTCTACAGCAAAGGAAATTTGCTATGAGCATATCGGGTGCTTCTCCGACTCGGAGCCCTGGGCCGGGACTGCAGCCAGGCCCCTGAAAGTTCTCCCCTGGAGCCCCGAGAAAATCGGCACCCGCTTCCTGCTCTACACCAATGAGAACCCAAACAACTTTCAGGTGAGACTTTGTCGTTTCAACATCATTGTGACTGGGAGAGGGGTTGTGCCCACCCCGCAGACTAGAAGGTTCGTGTGTCTGTCCCCTCCTCTTCCACCATGCTCTGTCCCACTTTATCCCTCCAGCTGCCCCCGCCCTCCAGGCCTAGCCAGACCCACACAGAGTAGGTTTTCTGTAAAATGTTGGCTCCAATGAATGAATGGTTCACATTTGCCGGAACCTCTAACTGGTTATGTGATTCTGGTCTGGGGCAAAGCTTCCCATCTACCAAGAACCCTGTGGAGGTAAGACTGTGGGCTACGATTCAGCCCCAGTGGAGACAGTAATTCCTGACTGGCCGGGGGCGGAGTGATCAGTGCAGGCAGGAAAATGAGAGTCAGGGTGGGCTTCCTGGAAGAGGTGGCTTTTATGCTAAGGTTTGAAAGATTAAGGCATCAGAACAAGCAGAAATGGAGAAGGAGAGGCAGGCCTGAATGGCCAGGCTACAAAAACATGCAACCCCTTTCTGCTTTTGTCACAGACTCTCCTTCCCTCTGACCCATCAACAATTGAAGCATCAAATTTTCAAACAAACAGGAAGACCCGGTTCATCATCCACGGCTTCATAGACAAGGGAGAAGAGAGCTGGCTTCTGGAGATGTGCAAGGTAGGGCCGGCTCCCAGCCCCATGGTCTGCCCTGTCCCCGGCAGCAAGCCTTTCAGAAAGCACAGCAGATAAGCTTGGAGACAGGAAATCCCTACACACAAGTTAACTTCAGGCAATTAAAATGATTCTCTTTACGATAGTAAGAATTCACGTCCACGTTTCTGGACGCCATCTGTAGCCTGAAGCAGTGGCCTTGGCTATGTGGGCAAAGACCTGCACCATCTTTTTTCTGGCTAAATCAAAGCCAAAGGTCTGCTTCCGTTTTTAGTGAGGGCACTTTGTGTTCCTGCACATGAGGGATTGTGTTCTTTTTGTCCAAGTCTCTCCCACGTCCCTGCGATGATGTGTTGCTACAACCATTTATTTGGGAAATGGAGAACTAAGGTGCACCAGGAGACCGAATTACAGAATAGAAAGTGTCAAAACTGTATGTAACATAGCGTCTATTGGCTAGAAGGACAGACAACAGAAGAACACGCACGTGCACACACATGCACACACACGTGCACAGGCATACACACACAAACACATAATGATATACCGTCACCCTTTCTTTTTACATAGACATCTATTTTTCTGATGCCTAAGAGTTTACCCGAGCAGCCTGTCCTCCACACACACATTAATAATTCTGACCTATCATGTCAATGGGAGAAGTTACAAACCCAGAAAATTAAAGTCATTCTGCATTTGGCCTTGATTTACCAGGCATTTAACTCTTCTGTCCCATCAGAACAACTATAAACTCTATCTTACAGTGTAAGATAGAGTTTATACTCCAAATTCCTCGGAGCTGTAAGAGATTCCTCAGGGTTGTTTTAAAAATAAAGGTCCTGAGGAAAAAACTCTTGGTATCTCTGTGTGCGTGATCACACATATTAGTATCATAGATGTGACAAATTTGAAGTGGGCTTTAAATTTATGGAACCGTTTTCAACTCAAGTTGGCCTGTGTACTACCTGGCAGAATGTCTAAGGCTCCATCCATTTCCTTGACCTCCTAGAAGTTTTCAGAATTCTTCAATCTCTTTTTAAGTCAGTTGCAGTTTTATTTTTCAAATATCTGCGATGTGTGTTTCCTCCATGAAATACTGTGCTATCCTGACTGTAGACGCTTAGTAAATGCCCAGCAGGCAGGGGTGAAGGCAAGTCCGGTTATTGGCAGGGATGTCAAGAGGCCAAGAGGAGGGCTGGAGGTCAAATCCACAAGGTCATTTGGACACTGGCCATCAGAGACGGCACTGGAGATCTTTCCTCTTCAAAACAGGGCTCTTCTAAGGATGCAGTTGTTCCCCCACATACCTAATCAACTTTACCGAATTTGGTCAGAGAAAACCAGAGAGTGGCCAGCTTTTAATTAACCTGCAAGCTAGAGAGGGAATAGGTTTGCCTTGCCCGTCGCTTTTACCCTGAGGGATGACTCCTAATCGACAACAAGGTTCCTAACAAAGCCCAGTTTGTCTCGACGCCCCAGTGAGGAAAACACAGAACGACCAGTAGTAACTGTGAGTGACCATTGCGGAGCCCTGGTTAGACGGGGTTTTGCGCGCCCCTATGATAACATCCTGGTGTCTTTCCAACACCAGAACATGTTCGCGGTGGAGGAGGTGAACTGCATCTGCGTGGACTGGAAGAAAGGTTCCCAGACCACGTACACACAGGCCGCCAACAACGTGCGGGTGGTGGGTGCCCAGGTGGCCCAGATGATCAGCATGCTCTCGGTGAGTCCGCCGGCCGGGCTGCTGGGGAGGCAGGCGGTGCCCCCGGGTCTCTGTCGGCTAAAGATGCAGCTGAGAGTTATAGATTTTGACAAGAAATAGAAAGAATTGTATTTGTCTCGGAATCTTACTTCTAAAACACTGAAATTTGCCTTAATAAGGACACGGCAGTGGAAGAAAAATCAGTAATAGCTAACACTTAGGAGGCATCTTCCGTTGACAGATGTGAAAGCTAAGGATGTTTATGAACATCTTCCATTGACAGATGTGAAAACTAAGGCCCAGAGAGGTCAAAGAGTTTGCCCCCCAAAATCACAGCACAGGGGAGTACAAGAGCTGTCTAGTGCCAGGGGCCCCCCACTACACCGGGTGGTCTCTGTGTGGGGCAAACAAGGCATTCACAAGGAGCACCAAATGGAACCCGAGGGCAGCAGGTGCGATTGGCAGGTACTAATGCCACGGCCCTGTTGGTGGCCCTGTTGATGGCAGAGAATTTCGTTTGCCACCGTCAATTCAGCTGTTTCTTCCTACCCGGGTCTTTCATTCTGGCTAACTTGGAGTCTTGAATTCTTTCGGTGAAGTCGTTAACTCTTCATGACTCTATATTCTATCCCAGATAAAGGCCCGAGCTGTTTCTGTCTTATAGTGAAAGGGTCCACAAAAAGAACCGATCAGTTCTAACTACTTCTGCACCCCTGCAGAAATTAAAACCTGTGATGTTTGTCCTAGAGGTTCTGAAGATCAACGAGTATACATGGGCGAATGTCTCTGAGACCTACACGTGCAAACACTCATAGCTGTATGCCATTTGTTCATCCAATATTTGGGGGGCACAGTGTCAGGAACTCTGCTAAGAGGTCAAGAGGACGGTGAGGTCCCAGGCCCTGGAGGAGCTCATGGTGAAGACTTGAAACGAGAGTAGAGGATGGTCAGGGTTCTAATGGGGGGACTATAGGGCTTAACTGGGAGCACATGCGGGGGCACCGTTTAATCCGGGCTGGGGGGCTGGGGGCGTGATGAAGGATGTCTCCCGGGGAGAGACATCTAAGTTGAGAGCTGATGGCTAGGCTGTGTCATGTGAGCTGGACAAGTGGTTGGGGAGTGGACAGCAACATCATCAGACCCGCAGATGAGAGAATATGATGTATCCGAGGGCCCGGAAATCCTGCATAGGGTTTGGCTAGAGAAGAATCTAGAAAAATGGGTGTTGAGTCAGGAAAGTTCTGAAACCCTCGTAATGAATTTGGGCTTGATCCTGAGGGCAGTGGGAGCCATAGAAGGTTTTCAACAGAGGGGTAACGACATTAGGTTTGCGTGTTACAAAAATCACACATGTAAACAAAACAAAACAAAACAAAACACACCACAGCACAAAAATGTTCTGAAAATGCACTCTTCCCTCTCCAGACAAACTATAGCTACTCTCCTTCCCAAGTCCACCTCATCGGCCACAGCCTGGGAGCCCACGCGGCAGGAGAGGCTGGGAGCAGGACTCCAGGCCTGGGCAGAATTACAGGTAAGGCCCAAGGTGCAGGGCCCCAGGTTTTGTCCCCAGTGACCCCAGAACGTGGTGCAAGCCTGCCGACCAGCCAGAAGCTGGCCCGAAGTAGTCTGTCCCCAAAATGCTCTGCACAGAAGATTTTAGGAAGCCCCCAGGAAGCCCCTAGGAACCCCCCAGGAAGCCCATTTTTCTGGAAGGGGAGGTGGTGCTTTTGTTCACCCCCCTTTGCTTCCCCTTGCTTCTCCTGTCTGTCTCCATCCCTCCTCCTTAGATCCACGTTTCTTGGCAGTGTGGGTCGTTCAGCAGGACTGGGCAGCCAGGAAAATGGAGACGAAGGCCCATGTGAGCGTGTGCAAATGTAATTAAGAATGCACACTGTTATTCCCTTCCCCCTTCTCTTTGAACTCAAAGGCAGAGTGGAACATGAAAATCACGCTTCCAGAGCCTCTATTGGTAGGACAAACCCAGCCACCAGTGGTGCAGATCACTCTTGCAAGCCAAGCAAAGCCTTCACTTTGTAACAACAACAACAACAACAACAACAACAACATACATTATATAATAGAATCATAATAATGTAATGCTATGATTATTATTATAGTAAGCATAGATTAAGTGCTTGCTTAGCCCAAATACTATGTAAAGTGCCTTACATTTCCTCACTGAATCCCCAGAACTGAAGAAACAGGCTCAGGAAACTGGATAACTTGCCCTAAATCACGCAATAAATGAGTGGTGGGGCTGAGATTCTAACCCAGTTCGACTGCCGCGTGGCTCGAGAAAACCTCTGCTGTCTAAGAGCTCTCCCTTTCATTTTCTTTTTTTTTTTTTTTTTATTTTTTTAAACTTTTTTTTTTCAACGTTTTTTATTTATTTTTGGGACAGAGAGAGACAGAGCATGAACGGGGGAGGGGCAGAGAGAGAGGGAGACACAGAATCGGAAACAGGCTCCAGGCTCCGAGCCATCAGCCCAGAGCCTGACGCGGGGCTCGAACTCACGGACCGCGAGATCGTGACCTGGCTGAAGTCGGACGCTTAACCGACTGCGCCACCCAGGCGCCCCTCTCCCTTTCATTTTCAACAGACAGTTATGCCCGGGCCTTTTCTGGCCAGCTGCTCTGCCGAAACCTTCAAAGAACTATTGACAAATTCAGGAGCCCTGCCAGGAAGGAAGTATAGTCAGGAGGAAATAATAGTAATCAATATTTTACTGATACACTCATGATGGTATGCCAGCCACTGTGCTAAAAGCTATATACATTAGCTCATTTCCTCTTATTGTAACCATATCATTACCCGGATTTTATAAACGGGGGAACTGAGGCACAAGACATAAGTTGAGCAACTCGCCCAAGGTCATGCAACTTGCCCAAGAAATAGCTGAGTAGGGATTTAGAGTCAGGCTGCCTAGTTCCAGAATCTGTGTTCATAAATATGATATCATGCTACTTTATCCCTTTTTTCTTCAAACTTGAGAAGAGGAAAAAGAATGTTAAAGAAGAAAGATCCGCCAAGTAAATAGGAGAAAATAATGTGAAAAAAAATCCTTGGTCAGACAAATTTAAATCTCTTAGCTTATCTACCCTTCTTTATCCATGCCACTGGATCCCTTCTCTAACGAGCAACGTTGAAACTCTAGGTCCCCATATTCAATATGCAGGGCCATGGCACTGCATGACTTCAGAGTATGGCACCCCTCGAGTTGAGCAATGCACAGCCTGAGCAACTGTACGCCTTGGTCCTGCTGGCACCTACAGCCAGGCCTACTATTCTGCAGCACTGATCATCTCTTTTAGGGTTGGATCCTGTAGAAGCAAGCTTCCAGGGTACTCCTGAAGAGGTTCGGCTCGATCCCTCTGATGCTGACTTTGTTGATGTGATCCATACAGATGCAGCACCCCTGATCCCATTCCTGGGTGAGCCCAATGACACTTTAGCTGCAAGCATGCGCAGTTGTGTTTTAACCAAGATGCATAACCTTGCATTATGAAAAACTCATTGCTATTCCAAACGTTTCAGGTTTTGGAACAAAACAGCTGTTAGGTCACCTTGACTTCTTCCCCAACGGAGGGGAGGAAATGCCAGGATGCAAGAAGAATGCCCTGTCACAGATCGTGGACCTCGATGGCATCTGGGAAGGTAAAGCCAGAGCAGAGCGAGGCATCACTTCCCTGGGGTGAGCAGTATCTTCCCAGAGCAAATCTCAAAAATGAAACTGCTCTTTAAAACAATTGAGCCAGTCCCCCCTTGGGAGTCAATGATACGGCTCCAGTTCACGTACAGTATTGTTCAATACCGTAGCCAAAATGACAATGCTCCCCGATCATTTCCACGGCAGAGCCATTTGCCCAATGAGAGTCACCACCCCTGTATGTTGGGTCAGGATGAGAAACAGTCACTCGCAGGAAAGGTGAAGCAGAGAGAGTGCTCTCTGGGGTTCTTCTTCACCATTGATGGAGCACACCTGGGCTGAAGGTCATCCTTCAGCGACAGATTTTGGATCTGATGAGGTGAAAAGGACAACGTAGAAGTGAATTTTTCAGCCCAGCTCATCACTGGGCACCACACAGGTTTAAACTGTTAGTGGTCTGACCAAATCTAACGAGTAAAGATTCTTACTGAATTCGATCAAAATGGCAGGTATGTAGGACATCGAAGCAAATATTAAGAACGCAGATGTATGCGTTTGTCTCTTATGAGAGTTTCCATGGATAGGGTAGCCCAAACTCTCTCTCAGTAATAGCCAAGCAAGTTTGGGTCATATCTAGAAGGTATACTGTGACCTCTGTCACCTGGCAGGAGCTGTGGGGGCCAAGGAAAGTTATTAAGAAAGAAAAAAAAAAGAGCCAACTCAAGCGACCCGAGCCTCCTTGTTATTTGCCTAAACACAGCATGAAAATGTCCGTGCTCTGGTTTCATCATGTCTAAGAGGTCACCTCACATCTGGCTGCGTCTTCAAGGACCTCTAGCCTTGTGCCTGGGACACAGGAGGGCACAATGGTTAGCAGCATAGGCTCAAGCACCAGACGGGCTTAGGTTTAATTGCCAGTTCTTCCACTCATTGGCTGCAATCCATACATCTGAGGCTGTAATCTGTGTATCGCCCGTACTTAGAAATGGTCTGGTACCTACCGCCTAGAAAGGCATTGTTCACAGGAACAACGCATGTAAAGGACTCGGAACACTGCCTCGCTCACAGAAAGCTGCCTCTCTATGTTCACTGGCATTTATTTTGGACTTACCTTGAGTTGACCGATCTTACGTTTCTCCAACTATGGCCCCACTTTGGAATCTCTCCCCTTGGAGAGACAGAAGCCGTCAGCTCCCCAGACCACGTATGTAGACGTCCTCATTTGTTTCCCCAGGGACTCGGGATTTTGTGGCTTGCAATCACCTGAGGAGTTACAAGTATTACTCGGAGAGCATCCTCAACCCTGATGGGTTCGCGTCCTACCCCTGCGCTTCCTACAAGGCCTTTGAGTCTGTAAGCTATTATCCCTTGAGTCCCTCTGTGGGACGGTTGTCTGCTATGTTTGGGATTTGCAGCACCCTCTCACCAGTTTCTGACCATCTCTTACTTGTTTTGCATGGGTCCTCAGAGTAGGAGAGAAGAAGTCCTATGCCAGAGAGAAGGAAAGGTGCACGCTGGAGTTCTAGATGCCAGGCTGGGGGGCTGGGCCTCTGGAAGTGGCCACAGCCAGATTTATACCACAGGCGGTGGCAAATGCTACATACAGTCAGGGCTCTTTGTCCCAGAGTTTGGCTGTTAACCACGTAGCAGCACATCACGTGATGGAAGGTGTAATTGACCTAACCTGGAGCCCAGGAATCAGTATTTTCCATCGTGATGTGCAAGAGGCTTGGGAGTCCCAGGCTTGGTGAAGGAAATTTGGAAATCCTCTCTCCCAGTCTCCTTCCTGTTACAAGCGAGGAAACTCAGACGGTAGGAGAAGTGCTCCCCCAGACGTGTGGGTCATAAAAAGGCAAATTCACACCTTATGGCTTGATCTGTCTCTTCTTAGAACAAGTGCTTCCCCTGCCCGGATGAAGGCTGCCCACAGATGGGCCACTATGCTGATAAATTTGCTGGCAGGACGAGCGGCGAGCCACAGAAATTCTTCCTGAACACAGGAGACTTCAGCAATTTTGCTCGTGAGTTGTAATTTGACCCTTCTCACCCACGTCGAGAAAGTTTAGCTTCCATTATACAAGAAAGACTTATCTCTCCCCTGGAGTATTTGTGAGCACATCCTGACTATCTTAGCAGAGGGACACATCTACCAAACTCTCCCATTTAAGACTCAGCTGAGGATTTACAAAGAGTCTGCATTTCTTCCTTTCTGTGTCTATGCCATGAAATGAGTGGAATGAATGGGAGCACAATTCATGAGAAATCGTGACTTGCACATCTCTGTGGCAATTTTTACCACTGAATTCTTTCCACTCCACAGTGCACTGTTCTTTTCTTTTTTTAAGGCTGTGTCATGCACACGACTTCTTCTGTTCCTTTATCAAACATTTTTTTGGTACCAACTCTTTGCTGGTCTGGGCCCTTTAAGAAGTCCAGTTCCTATCTTCCCACTTCTCCTTCTCTGTGCCTGTGTCCCCGAAGCCCCATGTAGGGGGTCCCTCTCTGGTGGAGGGTGGACGGGAATCAGGAAAGAGTGATTTCTTACAAAAATCTGCTGACTCGTCTAGGTCATAGGGTAGAGATCGGGCACATTTGGGCCACTCTGTGCCAACCTTCCCTGTGATTGTTCCCTAAGAAGTTGCACTTTAAAAAAAGGCACTGTGTTGGGGCGTCTGGGGGGCCCAGTCAGTTGGGCGTTCGACTTCGGCTCAGGTCACAATCTCACGGTCTGTGGGTTCGAGTTCCGCGCCGGGCTCTGTGCTGACAGCTCAGAGCCTGGAGCCTGTTTCAGATTCTGTGTCTCCCTCTCTCTCTGCCCCTCCCCTGCTCATGTTCTGCCTCTCTCTCCCTCTCAAAAATAAGTAAACATTAAAAAACGTTTTTTTAAAAAGTCACTGCTTTTATATAAAGACATAAATACAATATATGCCTTATCTAGTTTTTAAAGTCAGGTTTATTGAGGTACAATTTATAGACAGCAAAATCCACCCTTTGTAGTATATAGTTCTATGAGTTTTGATAGATGAATAGTCATGTAACCATCTCCACAATCCAGATATAGAACACCTTCATCACCATATGTATATATACACTCACATATATATTTTAAGACAATGGTTAATCAAACCTTCCAGCGTTGTGATGCATGAAATGCTGGCCCATATTTTAAAACGACAAATTAAACATTTGAAAGCCACATACTCACTCCTCAACCGACACTTCTGTAGGAACCACAGACTATGCGGACACTAGGGATGCAGGGATGAGCAAGACGCTCTGTGCATGAAATGCATCACCCAGCGGAGAAGGCGGAAACCCAGCGCGCAGCCCCAGTGTGCTGGGCGTGGCGACTTGCTGCTTGGCAACCTGGGACCGAGGACCTGGCTCTGCCCAGAGGAAGGAACAGGGACAGCATCCCCGGGGATGTGAAGGACAAGTGGGAGCTAGGCAAATGATGTGTGTGTGCGTTTCAGTACACGCGTGTGTACATGTGTGTGTGCGTGTGGGTGTAGATGTGGATCTGTGCATGTGTGTTCGTGTGCGCGTGTGTGGTTATAGGTGTGCAGGACGTCCTCACGGGCACTGACACAGCACTGCAGGTATAGATCTGGGTAACAGCTGAGCCCCGCTCTATGACGGACACGGCCTGGGGCGCTGGGGATGTGCAGATACAGCACAGTCCCTGCTCTTGAGGTTCTCGCAGGACTACTTTCTTGAGCTACTTTTCCTACCATGGGAACAAGCCCTTGTCCCTTCTCTTTTCACCTTATCTCATAGTGCGGTCCCTCTCAAGCGGAGTTATACAACACAACTTTCTGCAATGATGGAAATGCTCTCTGTTGCCCAAAACGGTAGCCAGTGGCCACGTGTGGCAATTTAACACTAGAAATGTGGCTAGGAAGACTCAGGAATAAATTTTTGATCTTCTTTAGTGTGAACTTAAAGCAGCACCTATGGGTAATGTCCCTTTACTGGGCAGTGTAGCTCTGGAGAGGGAATACCACTAGGTACGTACCCCTCTTTATAGCTTATTTGAGTTGTAGATTAGTAGGATTTCTTATACTTTGATGCCTCGGTGTAAGGGATGACAGGATTCTGAAATTTGGGTCAACTATTTTGCGCATGAATAAATTGAAATCTTTTCTATCCCCTGTGCAGGCTGGAGATACGGAGTTTCTATAACACTGTCTGGAAAAATAGCCACTGGTCAGGTCAAAGTTGCTCTGTTTGGAAATAAGGGAAACACTCACCAATTCGATGTCTTCAGGTAAGTTTCCTTTTTTAGCACCGCATCTCACTTGATGATATACACGGACTGCAAATCCACACACTGAAATGTGTATCTTCTCTTTATCAAGTAATTTTAAATTATTTGCTGTATATATTAAAGTGACTTTCAGACTTCTGCTGACAATTTTCTTTTCTCAATTATAAATCCGGGCAATAGTTTTTTTCTCTTTTGATAGGTCTGTTTTAAAAAATAGATTTTATATATATATATATATATATATATATATATATATATATATAATATTACCCCCAGGTGCATGTTTCCTTATTAGCATAGTAACACATGCATGTTGTGTTAAACTAAGTGCATAACTTATTACTGTACAAATAACTCTTCCAGGAAAAAATATGAAGGAATTATATAGTTTTCTATAAGAACATCGTGAGTAGAAACTAACTTGAGTTTGAGAAAACAACATTCAAGCAATAGTTTGAGGCTGCTGGCTTCTCCATTTCTCCATCCTTTATTTGAGAACTAATTTAGAAAAAAATAATTTCATTAATCTCGAGTAGAAAAGAGTGGCATGGTCTTATCTGGTGATTAGAACTTGTTTCTGTGCATGGAATGTTTCTATTTCTTTATTTCAAGGGGGATTCTCACACCAGGCTCTACCCATTCTAATCAGTTTGATGCAAAGCTTGATATTGGAACCATTGAGAAAGTCAAGTTTCTTTGGAACAACAACGTGATAAACCCAACCTTCCCCAAAGTGGGTGCAGCCAAGATCACCGTCCAAAAGGGAGAGGAGAAAACAGTGTATGTATATCTTTGCTGGCTTGTGCCTCAGGGTGTTGGTAGAGATTGGTGTTCGTAATGGAAACTCACTCCAGAAAGTCAGTCACGGTTCAGCCAGAAAGGCCAAGATAATCTACCCACCTGAGGCCTTTTCTTTGTAGGCAAACAACTGACAGACGAGGTAAAGCATTTCTGTTGGGTGTTCTCAGCCCTATCTGAGAAGAAGAACACAGATGCATGTCACTGCCTTCAAGAAAAACTAAGGGGGCAAAATGAGAAAGAGAAGAAAGAAATAGTTTTTGAAAGTATCAGGTTATAAGTATGGGCTAGAGAGTAGCTACATTATAAAGAAGGAAGATCATTGAATTTCAGGATAATAAACAAAAACTAAAGTAGTTTCAGCAAAAGACATAAAATCTGAGATAAGACAAGAGAGAGCTGGGCTAACAATAATTTATCCTGACTTTCGGCGTCACTTGCTGTGGCGGCCAGAGGATGGGGGGTAGTGACCTGAGTGGGGCAGAGCTAAGGCCAGGACCCTAATTCCAGTCAGCAGAACCCTCCTGCAGTGGTTTTGTGGAAGGGGATCCTGGGAGCTTGGTCACTGATGGTGTTGAGGCTTGGGAGGTTAAGTGAGGTTGCTAAACTCGGGCCTCAGGGAATGTGACTCCCCCAGGCCAGGAGGGCGGCGGGTTGGCAGAGTTCACAGCTGCCTCTCAGGCTGGCTGACCCCTGTGAGGTCCTCCATATCCCTGTGAGGGGCTGGCGCAGCCAGGCGGTCAGCAGATTAAGACAGATCTGTCAGCGAGAGCACAGCACTGAGGAAGCCGGGGGGGAGAACCTTCTGCAGGCCACAAGAGCGGCCAGCACTTCCCTGCCCACCTCCTTCGGAGGACAGTGAGCCTCTAAAGTCAGTTCCCAGAGGGGCACCTGGAAGGCTCAGTCGGTTAAGCTTCCCACTTTGGCTCAGGTCGTCATGTCACAGTCCGTGAGTTCGAGCTCCACGTCAGGCTCTGTGCTGACCGCTCGGAGCCTGAAGCCTGCTTTGGATTCTGTCTCCCTCTCTCTCTGCCCCTCCCCTGCTCACGCTCTGTCTCTGTCTCAAAAATAATTAAAAACATTAAAAAAAATTTGAAGTCAGTTCCCAGGGCCCCGTCAGGAAACGGACCTGTGGCCTGGCTCCTGGGACCGTGTGGTTAAAAATGTGTCAGAAGAAGGTGCTATTGCTGGAACCTTAAAAATGCGGAGTGGTCCCGGGAGACGACACACTCACAGGTAGATTTGAAGAAGGAAAGCACACACAAGACCGAATCAGCCAGAACATTGTGCCTTCCAGGTTTTCTGAGGAAAGGCTGTGACTTTCTGCACTTTCTAGAAATGGAACAGATTGTATTCAAGGCCACCCCTGAGGCCCTGAGTCCATTAGCTGCCTTCTGAACCCTCCAGTGGCCTGCGTGTCCCTTCTTCCCCTGTCTGTTGACCCCAGAGGAAATCCACCTTAAGAGAAGCGAGATGTTGGGACATCAGATTTTTAAAAATATAGGAAGATCAGGGGCGCCTGGGTGGCGCCGTCGGTTAAGCGTCCGACTTCAGCCAGGTCACGATCTCGCGGTCCATGAGTTCGAGCCCCGCGTCAGGCTCTGGGCTGATGGCTCGGAGCCTGGAGCCTGTTTCCGATTCTGTGTCTCCCTCTCTCTCTCTCTGCCCCTCCCCCGTTCATGTTCTGTCTCTCTCTGTCCCAAAAATAAATAAAAAACGTTGAAAAAAAATTAAAAAAAAAATATATAGGAAGATCAAAACCAGCATGGGCGATGGGCTTGGTGTGTGCGGGGCAGGCGATCCCAGACTGCAGGTGGCAGGCAGGGCTCGAGGTGCAGAGAACAGGAAATATGATTGCAGATAGAGCTAGGGCAGCAAGACAGGTGAAATACAAAAGAGACCACCGTGAAGACGACAGGTAAAACCAGGCAAAGCCTCAGAGCTCAAAGGCAGTGAGATCCAAGAAGCGCTCGGTTCTTGGAACAACAGTGATGATAGTCACTTATATCTACAATGGGTTTTTTTTTTAATCAATTATAAAGCTTTTTCACATTTATGGTCATAAGATGTTGCATTATTAACATGGGATTCTCAGCGATCATGGGAGGGAACTGTGCCTTCTTCAACAAATGAAGATCCCAACACTCAGAGACTCAAGTAACGAGCCCCGTGTCCCCCCCTAGAAAGGAGGGAGTGGGGAGCCCAAAGGGAAAGATCCACTGACCGACTTCAGGTGCAGAAGGCAAGTCAAGGGCCAGTGAGAGTTCTAGCTGCTGCCTCAATGCCCCACAGTCCTGTCGGACTGAGGACCCAGAGACCAGCGCCACTCTGAGCAACAGCTGACAGGGGACCTTGTCACAGACACCAGCCACCTGTCTCTTAGGAAACCCAAGTTCTCCAGTAACTGGTTGAAGCTACAACCCTAGTGTTTTCCTCACTCCTTGTGAATCCTAAATCGGCAATCATCTTTTCTTCACAACTTAAAACTTCATGTAAAGCTACCCGATGCTTACAAAGCTTTCATTTCTGTCGGCAGGCACAACTTCTGCAGTGAAAGCACTGTGAGAGAAGACGTTCTCCTCACCCTCACGCCCTGTTAAAGTCCAGGCACAATCCGGTCACTGCGTTAACACCAATAAAAACCACTGATGCATCTATCTGCTCAGAACGTCTGTCACTGATGTCAGCTGGCCCCGCTGGGGACACTTGGGAATAGACCATTTAAATAAGCAGCCCTGAGCATTTCCATACATTTGGGTTTCTTGCCACTGACTTCTGACCACACCCCCCCTGTTTCCCAGCTTCCTTGGTCCTCACATTCATTCTCTTCTCCTCACCTAAGGGCACGGCATAGAACAGCTGGAGTATGAGTGTACAGGGGTCTCAGCAGAGCCTTTAGCTCTGCCCCTCGTCTTACAGATGAGGAAACTGAGGCCTAGAGAGGGGAGGTAGCTGTGAATCCCTTTAGGGACTGGGGGTCCATTCCCCTGATTTTGGTTCCAGAGCTCATCCCTGACTCTGTCATCACCTTAAAGGAGCGTGGAAAGACCACACTATGACATGGCCTCTTTGTGGTAATAGGTAATAGAGCCTTGTCTCCTGGTGAGGTGCCCCAGCAGCCAGAGATGCTGGTGGCATATTTACTGAGCACTGACAGGCTTCCAGCCCCCACTCCTCCTGGACCTCAGCAGGCATCATCTCAGGGCAGCGCTCAGCACCGAGGAGGCATGGCTCCTGAGAGGAGCGCCTGGTGCAGGCCCCTGCTGAGGAAGGACTTTTCAGTCATCCAATCAGCTAGGGCCACCAAGGAGCCCTCAGCCAATCAGGCCTTGCCTCAAATCCCACCCACACAGGTGTTCATCACCTGAAAGGACAGGGTGTCCTACTCCAATATCATTCCCTGAGGACTTTGCAGGACCAGGAAAGCCACCACCTCCCCTGAGTGGCTCTCCTCTTGGCCACCAGGCCTCACATTCCACCATGACAGTTTCTGTGCCTTGGCCTCTGTTCCTAACCATTGGCGGCACGTCAAGCTGTGACTGAGCTTCAAACTTGAATGCGACTGGACCGCAGATTGTTCCTTGAGAGTAGATGTTGGAGTGACTGTAGTCAGGGTCTCACAGGGGAGGGCACAAGGTGAGCGGTCAAGCCACGGTGGTAATGAGGGGGGTGTCAAAGATGACTACAGTGGTAGGAGGACCCCCAGGACCTTGGGTGGGGGCACCGAGCACGAGAGAACGAAGCCTGGGGCTGAGACCCCTTCGTCACAGTTCTGCCCAGCACTGGCCACAAACCCACGCCCTGAGCAAGGCAGCACCATGTTGGTGGAAGAGTTCAATCTGTGGGATGCAGACTCTACAAATACTCCCAAACGCCAGCTCTGCACCAGGTTCTAGAGCCACACGAAGCGGAAGACTTTGATTCAGCCTTGGAGGGGTGCACAGTAGCAGGGAGCCCGGCACCTAAATAAACACCACCATGCCACCTGATAGTGTAAAAAGCCGGCACGTCCCAGGACAGGGTGGTCGAGGAGACAGAGGACCAAGATAGGGAGGGCTCCAGAGAGTTGTTGGTTCTAGGCCCAGGCTTGCAGGAAGACGACCCCCGGAGACTGCAGGCTGGGAGGCCAACTAGGAGGAGGCAGTCCTGCAGCCATGCAACAAGAGGTGATGAGGACTTTAGGAGGGTGGCGAGTGGAACTGAGGTATAACCGAGTGGGTGGGCCTTGTGGTTGGCCACGAAAGCCCTGCTCCCTGGTCAAGGACAGCCTGCTTCACCTGCTCCCCAGACGGACAGAAATGGCCAAAGACTTGGGGCAAGTAATTTTAAAAACGAAGAGGAAACAGAGGAGTTTGCAGTACAGAGGGAGGAAGCCAGCTCGGGAGAATCCCCAAGGCTGTGGGCCACATGGTGAGCTCTCAGCCCAGGCACTGCCCTGAGCCACAGGTGTCCCAGGGTGACCTGGGGTAACCTGGATCCCAACTGCAGGTGCAGTGGTGGCCATATGCTCCAGGGGCCGGGGAGCAGCTAATGGAGACCTGGGCTGGCGTGGGGCGGGGTCCCTGCCCTCTCCTCAATGTCCCTTTGTTGTCAGATACACAGCTGGAGAAAACTCCCAGGAAGGCAGAGAACAGCGGGTCCCAAGATCACTGCTGTGTATTTTGGCCACTTAATCAGTGTGGCTATGGAGCATCCACTTCCTGACACCATGGGAGAGGCCAAGTTCAGCCCCATAGATCCACAACCCAAACGCTCCACCCTGGGAAGATGAGGAGTTTGGGGCTCTCTGTAGTTACCCGGGGGGTACACCTGCAGGGTCCACGTGGCCTGGCCAAATCCGGTCCACTCCCCAGATGTCAGGGACTACATGGAACCAGTTTGATGGGGGTTTATTTTTGTTTTATTTTTTAAATAACAAAGGTGGTGCACTGGGGCAATGAAAACATGCCATATTCACAGTCAGCTTATTCGCATAAAGCTCGGAGGGACAATCAGTCTGGTTGGAAGCAAGGGAAAAGGCCCCGAGCTAGCACTCGGGATCCCAGTCAAGCCAGGCGACCTTGTAAAAGCGGTTTCTGTAGAGACCCCTTTTAGGCAACAGGCTTCAGCAATGGAAATTAAATCAAGGCAAAAGGGCCCACAGTGACAGCCAAGCTGAATGCAAACAGGCTCATTAAGTGACCCACCCGGAAACAGCCACAGGCCCTCGCTGACCAGTTACAAGCAGACATAGTTCCTGAGATCACCAGAGAAGGGAAAATTCCATAGATCCCCATAATCCCTCACTCTGCCCTATAACCATGGCCCCTCCCCACCACCTCGTGGCAGACAGTCTCTCCCTTGCAATGTATTCAATAAACTTCTCTTTTGTTCTGCCTCGGGTGAATTCTTTCACCGCCTGTGACACCCGACGGGGATGCCCCACATTTGGTGCCTCCCCCCAACCGACCAGAGCGCCCCACAGTTTCTACCTCTCTGGGTCTCAGCTTCCTCATCTGTAAAATGGAGGCCACAGCCCAGCCCTGCCTTCCTCGGATTGTTGTCTTAGGGATCTAACGAGAGAATCCACTGCACCTCAGGGATGAAGGCTCTGACCTGAAGTCAGTGTGCTGCGAAGTGAGCCAGGCAACCTGCGGAATGTCTGGCCCCGGACTCAGAGCTACCAGAAGGCTGCAGGCACACAGCACTGTCCATTACGCCGGCTCTGTGCCCACACACCGGGCCCTGCGTGCACACGCCAAGGTGGGAAGGCTGGCTCTGTCCCCTGGAGCCTCTGAGGACTCCAGGGGTGCCAAGGCCCCCGCCCTCCTGGCTGCAAACCAGACTCACTGGTTTACTCGGGAGCTTAAAAAAAAGGAGGGTATGGGGCGCCTGGGTGGCTTGGTCGGTTGGGCGTCCGACTTCGGCTCATGATCTCACAGTGCGTGGGTTCGAGCCCCGCGTCGGGCTCTGTGCTGACAGCTCAGAGCCTGGAGCCTGTTTCAAATTCTGTGTCTCCCTCTCTCTCTGCCCCTCCCCTGCTCCTGCTCAAGCTCTGTCTCTCTCAAGAATAACCATTAAAAAGATATAAAAAAAGGAGCAAGGAGGGTAGTGATCCCAGGCCCTGCCCTAACCGAGAATAATCTCAGGTACAAACCTGTTTTTCAAGCCCTTGGTGATCCCGGTGCAGCTCCACCCCAGAAGCCCCAGGATAAACAGGAGTCTTTGGCTCCCAAGCCTCCAGGTATATACTCTTCCCTGAGAATTGATTCATTTTGTATTTTCATTTTGATGATATTCTAGTTTTTAAAGCAGTTACGGAAACAAAGTTGTCTCTTCGTTGTGGTATTTTGCAGCAAGGCCTTGGTTTCCTGAGTCGACGTGCAGTAAAATGAGGTTAAGGGACTATTCCAGGGGTGTGTGAGGATTTCTAGAGAGGATGGCACTCATGTATTTATCGACTCCGGTCTGAGAAACGCTGCAGGGTGGTATGATTTGGGTCTGAAAATGTGGGCGAGACATCCAGCTTTGTCCTCAGGCTTCGAGGGCAGAGTTTGTTCTGGTACCTGAGGTGGAACAGCATCTGAGCCCTGAGAGGAGGAGGGAGGGATGGAGGGGGACCGCCCGGGGAGGGGTGCAGAGGGTCTCAGGGAGCTGGGGATGTAGAGCCGTCCCTGACAGGGGTATGGTGGGTGCAGAAGGTCAGAAGAGGAAACAAGCGGGTCCGTTCCAGAACTGTGAGGGTGGGAAGGCTCTGGGGGAGCGGCCGAGGCCAAGCTGGGCAGAGGCCGCGTGGCGGCCACATTAGCTCAGGTTGCCCTCACAAAGTGCCGCATGGATACACGACAGAAGCGTCCTCTCTCACGGTTCTGGAGGCTACAGGTCCAACCAAGGTGTTGCAGGGTCGGTTCCTGCCAAGAGCTGTGAGGGGAGATTCTCTCTCCTATTGCTGGTCGCTGGCGGTCTTCGTGTTTTTTGGCTTGCCACAGCTTCACCCCTATCTCTTCATGTTCACGCAGTGTGCTTCCCAGGTGTCCGTGTCTTTTTGTCCTAATTTCCCCTTTTTTATAAGGACAGCAGTCATATTGGATTAGGACTCACCCTAATGACCTCATTTATCTCTATAAAGATTCTGTTTCCAAATAAGATCGTATTCCGAGATCCTGGGGGTTAGGACCCTAATATATCTTTTGGTGGGAGGCACAGTTCAACCCATAACAGTGGCCAACCTTGTATACCAGGCTTTGGAGTCTGGACTCTGCTAAATTTTGACCCCTGTGCGCCAAATACCCTCAAGTTATTCTCTTTACATGAAGCCCAGATTACATAACCCGCATACAAGCTCTCCTCAATGTGCTCGTTCTTCTAGGAGTGCCTTTGATCATTTGTAATTATGTATTTATTTGTAGGCGACCGTCAGTCCCATGAGGGCAGTGAAGGAGCTTGTTCTGTTCACCCTGTTGTACCCTCAAGGCTGGATGAGCATTCAGCATCTCATAGCCACATAAACATGAGTGTGAGCCAGAGAGAGAACACGTGAAGCATGCACCCTTGGCAACAAGGAGCCACCCACAGAATCAGAGCTGGGAGGCAGCTGGGGGAGGTGACCTGCAGGGGAGAGGCACTGGCCTAGAGGGAGGCAAGGTCAGGTGCGGCAGGCAGCAGGGGGAATGGAGGGCAGGGACCAGATAAAAGTGGTGTTGAAGGAGAGGAACAAATGAGTTTCAACAGACCTCAGGGTGTAGGAGAAAGAGGACCCAAGCCATCCCCTTCCCTGGGCAGTCACTGTGCCAGCTGGAGGGCTCCCTGCCCACCCCCCCGACCCTGCTACCCACAACCATGTGGCCGGTAAATGTCTTTTCCCACAGGTGCTGGCCTTCCCTTCCTTCCCAGGACACACAGCTGGCAGAACTTCAGAGCCTCAGAACCTCAGGCCCCCCAGAGAGGAGAGGGGTGGCTGAGCTGGCCCTGCCATGTGGACGTAGATGGGAGATAGCCTGGGGCTACGCGCCTCTGCCTTAGGCCACCCTCCCGAAGAGACCAGGCTCTTCAATGCTTGGGAGCACCCATTAAGTTCTGCCCTCAGCCCCTGGTGACTGTGGCAGTGCTGCCTACCCTCCTTCGGGGGCAGTCTGGTGCAGGGACAGTGTCCCTAAATTAAGAGATAAGTGCAGATATTGTCCAACAAGGAGCCTGGGAAGAAATACTCCAACCTCTGTCTCCCCTACCCTCCCATCTCCCAGTGGTGCCTCCCATTGGCTCAACCCAACCAGGAGGCCATGGGCATGAGCCTAGGGAAGCAGTCCATGGAGCAGGGCACAGAGCAGGGAGGAGATCGCAGGAGAGATCTGGAAGTTATCCAGCTCAACAACCCAATGAGTCATTAGCCTTCAGTGTCCCATTCTTTCAACCAAGCAATTGTTTATTCATTACCTAGTATCTCCCAGGTAATGTGCTAGACTCTGGAGACAGAAATGACTGTTCAGAACTTGGCCCTGCCATCAAGGCAAGATCCAAACAAATAATCATGGAAATATAATTACCAACTGAGATACGTTCTATGAAAGAAAAAGTAAGGACAGTGATAGGGATAAAGAATGGTCTGGTTCTGCTTTGAACACTGAAGAGGGCATCTTTAAAGATGTGACATTGAGGTGGAGCCCTGAGGGATAACTTTGACTTAGGCAGGGAAAGGGTGAGGGTCATATGTTGCAGGAAGAGGAAACAGAATATGCAAAGACCCCAAGATGGGCACTTTCAAGAGACAACACACGACTGGTGTGCCTGGAGTTCAGTGAGCAGGACTCAAGGTCTTGTCTTGAAGAAGGGGAGGGGAGAAACATCCACATACTCTAAGGGTAAGGAGTTTGAGTTTTGCCAGGAGCAATGGGCAGGCACTGGCCCCATATCATGGGTCTAGGGTTTCCATTCTGCCTAATGTCATTTCAGGCTCCTCAGTGGGGTCCTTTATGAGCCTTTGACCTGAACTCCTCTCTCAGCTACTGGGCACCTCCAGGGGCAACACTAGTCTTTGGGGTCACTAAGGCACAGGCAACACTTTCAGGCTTCATCACCACTTTACTTGTTCCAAAAAGTTTGACTTTTCTTAAGCCCACTCGAGACTAAGCCCACTCGAGACAGGGAAGTTTATTCCTCGGCTCCCCTCAGCTGGGCACTGCCCACCTCCCATCTCAAGTGTTCTCAGAAGGGGGTGTCACCAAAAAAAAAAAAGAAGCCATTTTTCTACACTCGAAACCGTCAGGAAACTGCTGGCAACATCATTGCCTCTGGGATTGGTCCAAGGGCAGGAGTAGAAGGTGGAGTAATTAGAAGTCTCACCCAATGCCAGTGGGACTTTACAGGTGCAGTCACTTTGGGAGAGCATCTCCTAGAGCTAAGCATTCATGCGTGGCAGGACCCGGCAGTTCTATTCCTGGATGTAAACCTTAGAGAAATGAGTGTATGTGTCCACCTAAGAACTTGTACCAAACTAGAACGTTCCTAGCAGCATAATATTTCATAATCGTCCCAAACTAGAAAGAACCCACACGTCCACCAATGCAGAAAGGATAAACCAACGGTGATATATTCACACAGAGATAAATTAATATGACACAGTAATAAAAAGCTAATAAAAAATAATAAAGTAAGCAATTATTACCTATGTAACAATTGTGGGAAAGAAGCAAGACCTTAAGGTGCACATACTGTATTAATCTATTTATATGCAATTCTAGAACAGCCCAAACGAATCCATGGTGATAGAAATCCAAGCATTGCTTGGGCGGGATGGTAAAAGATCATGAGAGAAAGTTCTGGCTGCTGGAAATGTCTTATATGTTGATCTGGGGCACACACATTTGTCAAAACTCATTACACTGTACTTGAAACCTAAGATTTACGCACTTTGGCATATCTAAGTTACACATCAATTTCAAAATCGGCAGGGTGGCACCTGGCTGTTCACCCAGGTCCTCCTCTCAGCAGTGAAAGGAAGAAAACACCTTCGCCTTCTTATCTCCAGGACAAGGTACAGGTGATAGAGTTCAGAAATGCTCTTAAAATAGACTATGTGGATCCTACCCCCCCCCCCAAACAAAGCTATAGTTGAACAGTGTTCATTTTATTCTTTTGAGCTTCTTGGTCAGCAGAATTGCCTGCATTTTTATTCTCTATCCAGGTTCTCTGGAGGGCTGCTCCCCGCCTACCCTAGCCCCGAGTAAATGAGACTGTGTCTTCATAAACAAGCATTTCCACTGAACAGCAGGGGTTCAGTCCGCCCGTCCACACCGCTCTGCAAGAACTTCAGAGCCACAAGATGGGCTTGGGGTTTGCGGTTCCAAGCTTGGTGTTTCTCTGTGGCTTGGGAACACGGGTGTTGGCAACTGAATCTGTCAAGTGAGATCACAGAGTCCTTTCCTGTCCCCGGTTCTGGTCTTCCTTTCCTCAAATCCCACGTCATTATTTTTTTTTTAATGTTTTCTTTTTGAGAGAGAGAGAGAGAGAGAGCAAGCGCACACAGCTTAGAAAGGGCAGAGAGAGCCAGGAGAACAGAGGATCTGACGTGGGCTCCAGGCTGACAGCAGAGAGCCTGATGCGGGGCTCGAACTCACAGATCATGAGATCGTGACTGGAGCTGAAGTCGGACACTTAACTGACTGAGCCACCCGGGTGCCTCCCTCCTTGAATTCCACTTTATAAACAGGCCTGCGCTCTGGGCTGGGCGGCGGTATGTGTTTACGATAACCTGAGTTCCAAGCACGCATGTGCGGAGCACTATCTCGCCTCCCCCATTCTCTCCTCTAAGGAGTCCAAAGGATACAACCTGGGTATAAAAGCCACCGGCCGACCTGTTGGGCTGTAAGAGGAAGCTCTGGCTGCCGCATAGTAAGTCACGGCCCCTGCGTGGGCAGGGGGCTCGGGGGGCTGAGGCTGCCAGAGGGACATGGCCCAGAAGGGGGGACAGCCGCTACAGTGGGAACACCCTGAGACGCGGACTTAGAGCATTGCTGCCCAACGCCCTGGGTGCGGGGAGGCGTCAGCCTCAGTCACGGGCCCCGGCTGTGCCCCAGGCTTCCTCCCCTGTCCGGGCTCTGGGACTGACAGCCTCATCCCTGGGCGCAGGGGTGTCTCTGCGTGTCTATGTTTTTGTCTACCTAGATGCTGCCTTCTTGGACCATCGGACTTCTGCTGCTGGCCACAGTCAGAGGTGAGGATGCTGTCACCGTCCCTTTGGGGAGAAAGCGACTGTGCCTGGGTTGGTCTCTGGGGTGAGGCTGCTGGAGACATTGCCATCATTGTTACCATCGCTGTAAATAACAGCATTATCATTATTGCAAGACAAGCAACATGGCCATCATTCGGGGAGTGTTGACTCTGTGGCCACGTGCCTGACACAGATGACCCCGGGCAGTCAGGCCGCTTGGTCCTGTTCCCTGCAAAGGCTCCGGTGGCTGAGAGGTGTGCGGCAGAGGGAGCAGGTGGAGGGTGAGACGATATCGGCTGGCCTCTCACACCCTCGGTTCCTCGAGTGGACAAGTGCACGTCTGCAGACTAAAGCTACATGGATGTGTGCCCCTGAGAGCTTCTGGGCCGGCAGGCCTACCCCGATGAGCCCGTCTTCTTGCCCGGGGCCCCCACGTTCTCTCCTTACTGGGTCTCTGTTGCCCCAGCTCCGATCAGCCCCTCTCCTGTGGCCTCTGTCCAGATTCAGATACGGATTCCAGGATCTACGCCTCCTAAAACAGAAACAACCTCCCTGGCCACCAGAGCCCCGGGGACCTCCAGCCTGCTTACTGCCCATCACCCCCACCTCCTCACAGGTGTGCCTCACAGGTGCACTCGGGGCCTCCCTCTCTGCCTCACTTCCTCCCATCAGGCAGAACCCCTCACTGCCTGGCATGGCCCCCCCCAAGCCCAGCTGGAGCATGCTCTTGCCGTCTCCTGGCATCCCTGCTGAGGTTTTCTTCTGCATCCAGACTCCTCCCCCTTGCCCCCAGCCCCCCACTCTGGGACTTCCCTTCCATCCTGGCCTTGGAGTGAGACCGGGCTCCCGACAACAGAGTCTGGGGTCGGTGGGGCTGCTCCTCTGATCTCCTTTGCTGATCTGCTGCCTCCTCCTGCCCCAGACTTGGGCATCCCCCAAAAGTCACTCCCGGGCACCCCCCTTTGTTCTTGGCCTCGGAGCTTCCCCTTTGCCCAGCCTCTGGTTCCCCACCCTCCTGAGTTCCAGGGCCTCCCGCCATGCCTCAAACTCACTTGTCCCAAACCAGGCTCAGACACGACCTCCTACTCCCATCTTCCCGCCTTTGCCTTAATTTCCACCCCTCCCTCAGGCTCCCCCTCCTCAGAGCCGCCTACACTAGTCCCCGCCAAACACCTTCATGAAACGGAGCCCCCAAGCCACTCACCAGCTCAGTGCCCCCCAGCACTTCCCCACCCTCCCCCTAACAGCCCCAGCGTCCTAACCTGGCCCCCACATTCGTGCATTTACCACCTGCGGCCAGGCCAGCGTTAGTCTCCTGCCACCCTTCCTCCAGGGCTGTTTCGGCTTCCCAGAGTGAACTTCACCCCATCATTAACTACTCCTTCTCCGTTAGATTTCCTCTCTCTCAGGGCAGGGTTTGAACCTGATCTGTCTCTGTCTCCTCAGCACCTAGCTTTATTCCCAATTAAACTCCGCAGGTTCAAACCCTGGCTCCACCACCGGCTGTGACCTTGGGCAGCTTACTCTGTCTCTCTGTGCTCTGGTTTCCTCATCTGTAAAACGGATGTAATAATACAAATTCCTTAACTCACGGAGCTGTCTTGAGTCTTAAATGGGATAATACTGGTAAAGTGCTAGTGTGGTCTCTGGCACCCAAGAGGGACACCCACTGCAGTCCTCTGGGTTTCATTAGGTCACCCTCAGTGACAATTTCTTGGGGAAGTGTTTGTGTTGTGGGCTGGAGGATGGACCCTCAGATTTTGGTGTGGTTATCTGGGTCATCAGTTGCATGTATTAAGCCCCTACTGTGTACACGATGATGCAAAAAGCTACCTTTTCAAGGAACGATAGGGAAAATCTGAAATGGCAGAGAATAATTTGGGGCAAAGGTGTGTGTAAAAGGATAGCATGAAGTCATGTGAATTGGACAAGTACCCACCAATGTCTACCGTATGCACGGGCTGGTGCTGGATGTAATGGAGACGTCCAGGTGAATTAAGAAGCATTAACAGCTTCACACTTGAGAAATAGCTGATGCTTGATGCATGCATGTCAAGGGCCATCTGGGAGTTTCCTGGAAGAAGTAGTTTTAAGGCAGAAGGTTCCCGGGAATTCTCAGTGATTCCCCAACTGGCCTAATGATAAGGGTTAAATAGCACTAAACATGTTGTTTCCAGCAGCCCACCCCAGACCCTCTAAATCAGAATTTCTGAGGGAGGGGCCTGGGATTGTGTATACGTGACACACGTAGTCGCTCCCGGTTCCCCGGTGATTCTCATCACCACAAAAGTTTGGGCAACAATGACTGGCAAAGATAAAGGCCAACACTGGCCATAACCAGGCCTGGGTTCTCCCTGAAGAGTCCTCTTGTGTAGCTGAGATGACATTGCTACTGTTCACTGCTCTTCCTGCCCCAGGAAAAGAGATCTGTTATGGACATCTTGGCTGCTTTTCTGATGGAAAACCATGGACGGGGATCCTTCAGAGGCCTTTAAAGTTATTTCCCTGGGCTCCCAAGGACATTGACACCCGCTTTCTTCTGTACACAAATGAAAATCCGAACAACTTCCAAGTAAGAGTGGGCGTGGAAACACTGCCCGGTGGGTGGATTTGGGTGCCCACAGTGGAGCCTTCACATGGTGGTCTAAGGAAAAATGCACTGCCTTGGAATTTTCCGGATGATGTTTCCGCACCAGTGTTTGACCTAGAGCCATCTCAGCTCTCAGGATCATAACCCCCTATGCATATCTAATGACATCTACGGACACCCAGTCTGGAAACTAACATATTCACAAACATTTGTGCATAGGGCTTGAGGGGCTTCCTGGCATCAGCAGCTTGTCCCTGGGAGGGAATGAGCGGCATTTGTAGAGAAGCCCAGGCCTGGTGTACCCGTGGGAGAGTCTGTCTTCTTCCTGCACCAGGCAGTGGAGGCAGAGAGGCCCCTCAATGGGGTACAAGTAGGGAAGTATAAATCCTTCCTGAGGAGCTGGAAGACCGATGGGGAAGAAGGGATACTTAACCACAAAGGACAAAAGGTGGGGACCCTCAGAGCACCCGTTAGTTCCCAGGAGGCCTGCCAGGTGGAAGCAGGACAGGCTTCCTTCAGGTGATTACCAGTGATCAGGAAGAACCTGCTGACAATCCAAGCAGCTGACAGCCCCAGTCCCTGGCAGAGTTTAAAGAGCCAGGTGTCTATCTATAGGTCCCTGAGGTCACCCACTGTGGGAGTCTAGGGGACTCAGCGCTCCCAGCTGGGAGTCTGCTTGCACGTGGCTATTGTGCTGTGTTTATTTCGGGATCCTTCTTCAGGCGTCTTGCCTATGGGGTCCGGTAGAAAGGGGCTTGAGGGCACTTGGCAATCTGTTCTTAAGTCTCAGGACCTTGAGATGCCCCCCGAAGGCTCCATTTGAGCTGAATCTCCCCCTTTAAGCCTGGTATTTCTGGCCCACGAGTTTTTCATCTTTTCCAGGCCAGAGATCTCTTCCGTATCCGGGGAAGCCTAAGGGCCCTTTCTCAGGATGATGTTGTTAAATGCATAAAGTGAAATGCATTGGATTACAAAAGACACCAACTCTATTGAAAAACAGTTACCAGAACATGCTCGATAAATATGTGCTGCTTTATTATTTCACTAAATAACAAGATCTAGCAGCTCATCTAATAACTACTGTAATTTAAAATAGTAATGAGTCTAGGGGTGCCTGGGTGGCTCAATCAAGTGTCTGACTTTGGCTCTGGTCACGATCTCGCAGTTCGTGGGTTCGAGCCCCACATCAGGCTCTGACAGCTCAGAGCCTGGAGCCTGCTTCAGATTCTGTGTCCCCCTCTCTCTCCGCTCCTCCCCTGCTTGCACTCTGGCTCTCAAAGGTGAATAAATAATAAATAAAAAGTAAAAAAAAAATAGCAGTGAGGATAAATTATTTTAAGGTACCTGTAACGATTGTAAATGTAACATGAAAATATCTGTGACTTCTACTGGTGACAGAGTATGTTAATACTACTACAGTTTGTTGCCTGACTTCATAATGAACAGAAATGTTAGATGTCAATTAGGGGTTAATGAAAACAGAAAGTCCATGAACTTGGACTTTCTGAATTCTGTCCTCCAACCCCAGGTCAGGAAGGCCTGTTCTAGCCTGACCCAATCTCATGGGAGTGGAACCCATGACCTCAGTCTTATTGGAACTGACTCTAACAGCTCCGTGGGTTGGAAAGGCCAACATTCATACTCCTCTTTTGTAATTAAACCAGCTGATCACTGCCACTGATCTAGACACTGTCGAGGCTTCAAACTTCCAACTGGAACGCAAGACACGCTTCATCATCCATGGCTTCATAGACAAGGGGGAAGAGAGCTGGCTGCTGGACATGTGCAAGGTAGGTGCCCACCCTCCTCACCTGGCCACTCCGTAAGGAGATGAGCACCCAGCAGCTAGGTTCAAACACTGCAGCTCCAACATCCCTGAGACTGGGAAAGGAAATACTCAGGGAGAGAATTGTCCTTTCTAAAACCACCAAGGAAAATCTGGGTTCTCAGGACATCCATTGCCAAGTTCTCCCAACTCAATAACTTCTAGACAACCAGCTCCTCTTGAGGCTGAAAAGAGCCACAGTCTAATCAGAAAGTACCAGAGGTGGAGACTACAGCAAATTACCTGACATTTGTCTTTGATGGTTTATAGAAAATCCCTGTGTGACATAAAACCACTTAACTTTACCTTCTAGAGCTTTGCTATTCAATAGAACATTCTGTCCTGATGGAAATATCCAAATCAAGAGCCACTAGCTACCTGTGCTTATGGAGCATTTGAAATGTGGCTAGTAGGACCACAGAGCTGAATGTTAAAGTCATTGGATTTCAATAAATTTTGGGGGGATTTTAATGGATTTTAAATAGCCACATGTGGCTAGTGGCTATAATAGTAGACAGCACAGCTCTAAAGTTATCATGAATATTAATAATGAATTATTATTCATAACATCCATTTCCCGAGCATTTACTATGAGCCTGACACTGTGCAGGTATAATCATTTCACAGTGCTTGTCCCATTTAATCCTCCCAGCAACACTGTGAGGAAAATATAGTTATTGTTTCCATTTTGTAGATGAGCAAATTAAGGCACAAAGAAGTTCAATACTTGCCCAAAGTTGAATCCAGACTCGGAAAAGCAAAACCAGATCTCCTGTCCTTAAAACACCAAAATCCTGTGTATCTAGAGATTTAGCCCGCAGAAGGTGCCCAGGGCCATGGTTCTCTGGGGCTTAGTCTACACTGAGACCAACTTCACCAGCTTCTGTCCAAGGGCTCTCTTCTTCTCTTGGAATTGGGGTGGTTCACACATGCCCCTGGAGTCCCAGAAGGAAATTGTGTAGACCTGGAGATGGAAGAGTCAGGTAGACGCAATCTGTGGGGGATCAGCTTAGGAATCCCCAGGGTCTACACCAATGGGTTAACAAGGCACAAAGAAACACAAAGTCATAAAATGCTCGCACCCGATTTTGGGTAACCAGATTGGCGCTCCAAGAAAAGGGAGGCACAAAGGTGCCAAGAATAGTGAGGCACAAAGGTGCCAAGAATAGGGAGGTGCAAAGGCACCCCCATATAGGGAGGGGGTGCTGAACCCCCAAAAATATATAGAGAGAGGCAAAGGCCTGAAATAGAATCGGCACAAAGGTGCCCGATACATAGGAATGACAAGATTAGATATTCAGGGTGAAAGCACCCCAAGTTTAGTACTACAGCAGAAAGCCGCTTTCAGAGGAGAATAGAGCCAGGGCAGGTAAATTGGTGAGCTGGACTTTGGATGACTGCGCTTCAGGCAAAGCAGCCCAGAGCGGAGATGGTTAACAAAGGAAAAGGTGCCTTGTTAACCCTGAGGTTATTCCCCCTGTCTGTCTCATCCCCTAGGCTGGCAAAGATTAAACAGGCAGGGTGCCTCCTGTCTGCTGTTAACAACCATCTACCCATCTGCCCGGCGCCTGCAATTTGTTTTATATTGACCCAAACCCCAAACACTGTATATCTTCAAAATCCCCTTTTCCCCCTCACATCCTCAAATTAATGTTCACAGTTTCTTTGTCTCGTTGTGCAGGCCCATCACGTTTGTAAGCCTTCTGATCTGAATAAATATGAGGCAAGGACACTTATTCGTGGCTCTTGTCTTTTTCCCGGACATTAGCCTTCTCTCTTTTTAATCCTGTGTCCGCTCTGTTGCTAAGACAAAAGAGAACATTAGACGTAGAGTCTACGACAGCAATCCACCATGATGCCCCAGTCTCCAGCCAACTCCTCCCCATCTCAAACCAAGTTCCAGTCCAGGGCACCCCAAAATGAACAAAGTATATGGAGTGGCCCTTTCTGACATTTATTTTCCCCCCTCAAGGGACCAGTATCCGTGCTTGGGCAAATAGACTGTGGTCATAGCACATGATATAAAAGATGCATATATCCGAGAGAGCTGTATCCTACCTCAGTCTAAATTTTCTTATTAAACTTGTCTTTCAGTACCTTAGATCTCCCATCAAAGCATTGTCGGGAACATACAAGCATTACACCCATGGCTTCAACTCTCTGGTGTAGGGGTCCACAAACTTCCTGTGGAGAACTAAGGAGCAATTACTTTTGCATTTGTGTTCAATTTGGGTCATATGGTTTCAACTCACCTCTTTTAGCTCAGAAGCAGAGATAAACAATAAGTAAACAAAGTATGTGGCTGTGTTCCAATAAAACTTTATTTATAAAAGCAGGTGAATTTGGCCCTGGGGTAATAGTTCACTAATCCCTGATCTAGTAAGTGATCTTTTTGATCTGGCTGTGTCACTAAGTATCTATGAGACCTTATAAGTCATTTAATCCATTCCAGGCCTCAGTTTCCACATCTGTTAAAGTGGGGATAAGTATACCCATTTGATAGCGATGTGGTGAAAAGACAAGTGTCAGGAATATTAAGTCTCTGGCACAAGTAGGTACTTGATGGGTGTGAATTCCTGTCTCTGGAGTGTACAACTGGTGGCTGTTAATAAACTGGTTTCTCCTTCTTACTTGTCTTCCCCAGAAAATGTTTCAAGTGGAGAAGGTGAACTGCATCTGCGTGGACTGGAGACGTGGGGCAAAGACACAATATACCCAAGCGGTGCACAACATTCGGGTTGTGGGAGCAGAAATAGCTTTCTTAATACAACGGCTGTCGGTAAAACCCTGCCTGGGCCACATCCCGTGGGTGGCGGGCAGAGAGGGGACAGGCTAGCACCGCCTTGACCTAAGAGGCAGCCTAAGGACCCCTGGGCCAGGGGCAGGCCTGGAAGCCCAAAAAGGGCGTTTTCTAAGGTGAAGCTACAGCTTTCCTCTCTCCTGGATTGTCCTGAAGACTCCTACTTATGGGGCCCGAGGCAAACTAACCTCTCTGAGCCTCAGTTTCCCCTTCGGAAATAAAGCCTGTTTATTTCACGCAGGCTGTTCTGGGAATTCCCAGCGCACACTGGGTCGCTCAGCGACTCTCAGCTTAGATGTGTCTTCAAAATCACCCCAGGAGGGAAGGCCTCTTACAGCCTCTTGGAATGTGTATTCCGGAGAATCCCAGAGCCAGGCCCACCAGCCACGCTCTCCCAGACAGGCCGATCTCCTGCAGGAGACCAGGGGAGGGCGCCCAGCGGTGGGGCCTGGGTGGGAGCAGCAGCCACCCCCCCCCCAACCCCCCCCCCCCCCCCCCGCAACTACGGTTCCCGCCTGCAGTTAACGCGGTGGCCGCTGGTCAGCACTGTTGCACCGCTGGGGCCGAGTCGCGCGGGGGTGGCTCCTCCGGAGTTTCCAGCCCGGGTCCTCCCCCCCACCCCGCCTCCGGTCCCGGTGCCGGGCGCCGGCGCGCATCCCCACCCGCCGGCGGGACGTGACTCGGCATCCGTCCGCAGACCGAGCTGGGCTACGGCCCCGAGGACGTGCACCTGATCGGCCACAGCCTGGGCGCGCACGCGGCGGCAGAAGCGGGCAGGAGGCTCGGCGGCTGCGTGGGCAGGATCACAGGTGCGCAGCGCGCGGCCCCGACGGGGTGCGGGCGGCGGGGGCGAGACCAGAGCGCGTTCACGCACGGCCCCGCGCGCCGCGACTGGCCGAACCCGAACGGACTGTCGGTGGAGCCCCGACTTGAATCAAAAAATAACTGACCATGTTTTCACGTGTATTAGAAAACACCCGATTGTAAATAAAAATACACTCATATTTTTTAAAAAGAAAAAGAAATTAGCATATTGAACCCATGACTTCAAGGTTATTATTGCTAGAGTAATATAATAATAATAAGTGATTTTTTAAATGTTGATTCAGCAGTTCCACAAGTATGTATGCTGTGCCATGCACGGGCAAAAAATGAAAGGGGCTATCTGAAACTTGCCACGTTGGAGGTGCTCAGTAAATACTGAATGAATGAATGAATGAATGAATCATTTAGCAAAAGTAATGCACACAAGACAGACACAGCTGGCTATTTATTTTGTGCGAGCAAATCAGTGTGTGACTTTGGCAAACAGTTGCATTCAACATTTAACGAATGGCTCCTTTGCTCAGGACGCTGCTGGCATCGGATAAGAAATAAGGGGATTATATAGTTTGTGTTTCTGTAGAATTTTTCAGTTTGCAAAGTCCTTTCTCTTACATCATTTCAAGGGGGTTTCACAATAACCCTGTAAGAGAGGTTGTTGTGATTCCTGCTTTCCAGATGAGGAAACTGAAGGTCAGAGAGGACAGGTATTTGCCCTTGAGCAGAACCAGGGCTAAAGACGGGTCACTGAGTCCTGGGTGCCCAGCAGCTTCCACCCTGCCTCTCTTCAAAGATGAACTGGGCACAGCCTACTTCAGGAAACCCACAGTCTGGTCCGAGAGGCAGACGATTCAGTAGGCAAGTAAAATTCAGAGCAGAATTAAAGAACACAAAATAATCCTACACAATGTGGATGGTGTGTGCTGAGAAACGAGGGGCTACGTTTTCAGAGCGGAGGTGGTATTTGAGCCCCGTCTTGGAGAGAACAGATTTTTCAGGGAAGAACGGGGCGGGGGGAGGGTGAGCAGTAGGCTGGGGCTAGTGTAGGCAGCCACAGAGGACTAGACAGTGTGGGGCTGGGGGACCCGGGCCTGGGTGGAGGTGGGCAAGGCCAGGAGCTTGCAGTCTTGGAAAGCAGGGACCAAACAGTAACAAGTGAGGGTAAAAAGGGTAAAGGCGATGAGGGAACAAGGGGGCCACCTAGATCCTGCTTGGAGCCGGGCACCAGAGACTTCTGGATGTTCTTTGACGGTCAGTGACCCCACTGTTAGCCTTTCTGTCTCAACTTCTCTCTCCTAAGCAGACCAAGAGCTACAGACCCAATTGCCCACATCATGGCTACTGAGGTCTGGGACTCTGCCCAGGAATCCCCATGGATTTTGTGGGTACAGGATTTAGATCTTGGTTTGTCCTAGAGTGTGGCCTCACTGCCCAACTCCCCCATTTCAGGACTGGATCCAGCAGAGCCATGCTTCCAGGGCACTCCTGAGGAGGTTCGGCTGGACCCATCGGATGCCATGTTTGTGGATGTGATTCACACGGATTCTGCTCCCATGATCCCTTTCCTAGGTGAGTTCCTCATTGAACCTCTTGGTGACCAGCCATCCCTGATGAGAGTAAGTCCAGGCGCCCCCGCATACACATACTGCAGGGGTGGCATTCAAAATGGTTAACTGCAGGAATGTCTCGGGCACGAGCTGTCGAAATGGGTGCCAGCCATGAATAAACAGCCAGTATATTGCCAGTGGATTCAGCTTGCCACCCCAGGTCAAACAAAAGATACTTCTGCAGCCTAGAAGGCTATCACTTAGCCTTCATACCTTGTGTCCTTTCCGATCTGCCACTACCCAGCGTGACAGATGTATTTCCTATTGACGTTGGACCTGTACCTGCAACATGCAAAGGTTGTTTTTTTTTTTTCACTTCTTTTGTCAAAGCTTTGGTTGCAGTGTGTTTTGTTAGAGATTAAATATATCCTTTTATCTAATCCTTCACAAGTCCTTGTTCTTTTTTCTTTACTTTCGTATATAACCACTTATGAAACGTGCCAATAGAAGTATGTTTTCAAGGATAACTATATCGCTTACTGAGTACCATATACTGCATTGAACATTTTATACACATTATCTCATTAATCATAACAACCCTAAAAAGTGAGTATTACTATTTACAATTTCATTGCTGTGGAAACTGAGGTTCGACACGGTCAGGTAATTGCCCAACATTACGGAGTCTAGAAGTACAATCAGGCTGTGATCGCAGGTCTGCATGCTTCAAAAACCAAAACTCCTAGCCATTGGGCTGGGCTCTCAAGATGGCAATATAATGTCATGTGGTCTCAATAGAACAATATAACATAGAAGTCAAAAGTTTTAAATGAATATAATAATAAAAATGCACCAGTCTTGATATGTATCTGCTGGTACATGTCAGGGCATGTCAGTATTGTTCAGGGTCTCCCCAAGACAGACAGACAGACACACACACACACACACACACACACACACACGTGAGCACGCTCACCCAGAGCCTAGCTTCCCTCTCATCTCTCTTCCCATGTGCTCTCCTCCCTTCTTGTCTTACCAAGTGCCCATCTCTGAGCACTTTCTGGAGAGCCACAGACAGGATGGCTACACCCGGGAGAGAATTTTCCAAGAAGGTTCTGGCTGCAGTTGGAAGGAATTGAACACTGTCTGTGTCCACAGCCTAACGTTGGGGCCACTTACCTCCCTGGTCACCTCTGCTTCCAACATTTCAGGTTTTGGAATGAGCCAAAAGGTGGGCCATCTGGATTTCTATCCAAATGGAGGAAAGCAAATGCCTGGATGTCAGAAAAATGCCCTTTCAACCATCGTTGACATAAACGGACTATGGGAAGGTACGTGAGTGAGGAAAGCAAGACAGCAGCTGTTCCTGGTGGGGAGAAACGGTGCGTGGTCTGGGCTGGGCATTTCCACAACCATGTCATGAGGTCTTTACTCTGATTAGCCCCATTTTACAGACAACTAAACTGAGTCAGTAAAGTTATAAAGCTTACCCAAGACCACCCTGGATTTAAGCCCAATTTCTGGCTGCAAAGCCTGGACCTCCTGCCCCGTCCTGGACCATCTCCCCCTTGTCAGGATGCTGAGACTTGGAGGGACCTGCATGCTGCCTAATACCCAGCTCGGGCTCTGGCCTCCGTGCCTGTTCCTTGAAGAATGCTGGGTGTAGGCAAAGGTCTGGGCTTAGGCTTCCTTGCCATGTGCTGTGGTCAGGTTCTAGGCCCAGAAAAGAGCTAGGAGGAAGACAAAGCAGGGGCGTGCTCTGAGGGTTCGGGGAGCAGGTGCTTGTAGCGTGAGGCCCAGGGCCTGGGGGAAGAGCCTTGCGTGGGTTTCCATTCATCTGAGAGGACAGGCTCAGGACCCTTAACGTTAGGTGGCCTAAGGCATCATCTGTGTTAGCTGCCCTTGTTCTGGCCTTTGGCTATTCCTGTCACCCACCCCTGAGACCAGGCTTTACTGCCCTCCTGAGAGTGGAGGCTCTGAGTCTGTGGTCATTTCATTTTAGTATCTGTTTGTCTGAGCTGGGAGTTCCTGGCGCCAGGACGCCAGGGACTGTGTCAGGGGCATCCCAGACCCACCAGGATGTAGCCGAAAGCAAGCACCCAGCGCTGTCTGTTCTGCTGAGCTCAGTGACCTTCAGTGGCGTTTTTATAATCCTCGACCTGATTGCTGAAGCCACAGCCAGCATCCACTGACAGTAAACGGTGCTTTAACTCCCTCTCGGCTCTGCACCGGCCAACTCCAGGGACAGCCTCCCGGAGAGTCACAGTAAGGGCTGCCCCCTCCCAGAAGTGACTAAGGGCTGCTCGCTCCCAGAAGTGACCAGCAGTCCACACATAATAGGAGCCCAGGCTTAACGAAAGAGGCAGTTTCGAGTGAATAAGGCCAGGAACACTGGAGCGTGTGTCTATTGTATGGAACCCTGAGTCCCCCAGGCGCAGGGCGGAGGAACAGTTAAGTCTGCTTGTTCCCCTCTGATGGGATCCCGGGGCAACAGTTTGGGGTGAAAGAAACAATGAAGTCTGAAACAGGTTCTGTTGTCTGGTAATGAGTGTTGGTGTGGGCCACACTGAACCAGCTTCTGCAGAAAGTTCCTGGGCATGGAGAGCCCAGAGCTATTGGGGGGCTAACCCCGTCACTGCTTCCCAGACACAAAGGGGAGATGTGCCTTTTTCCAGGAGCGGTGGGGGAACCCCCACCAGACTCCCCCCCCCAAAGTGACCCCCAGCTATGTCTGGTGTCTCTGTTCATCAAAAGTTTTGTACCGAGAGCTGGAGAAGTGAAAAAACGATTTTCCAAACAAGAAGATTTTGGTTGAAAGAAAAAGATGATAAATAAAATGCAGTGAGGGGCACCAGTTAAGCATCTGACTCTTGATTTCAGCTCAGGTCATGATCTTAGGGTCATGAGAGTGAGCCCCACGTTGGGCCTGCTTAAAATATTCTCTCTCTCTCTCTCTCTCTCTCTCTCTCTCTCCCTCTACTGCTTGTTCTCTCTCTAATAAATAAAGTAAAATAAAGTAAAATAAAATAGGTATGAGTGGCCAGAGGCCCCAACAATCTTACTGTCCACTGCTTTTAACTTGTGCCTGGAATTGTAAGAAAGAAGAATTTCTCAACCTGGGACCAAAGGCACAAATAAGCTTGCTTCACACGAGAGGCCTGCCAAGGGTGTCCAGAGTTCAAAAGTTGTGGCCTGGCCAGCGGGCAGAATGCAACCCACAGCAGTATGTGATTGGTCCTCACAGTGACTATTTAAAATTTTTGTTAATGTTTGTCTATTTTTGAGAGAGACAGAGTGCGAGCAGGGGAGGGGCAGAGAGAGAGGGAGACACAGAATTCGAAGCAGGCTCCAGGCCCTGAGCTGTCAGCCCAGGGCCCAACGCAGGGCTCGAACTCCCCGACTATGACATCATGACCTGAGCTGAAGTCGGACGCTTAACCCACCACTGAGCCACCCAGGCGCCCCCACAGTGACTATTTTAAAACTGGGAATATACTGCTATCATTTAAACATAGAAAGGTTTCCATGTAAGAGTCAAGATGCTGGCTTCTCATGAAAGATCGGAACAAGTAGTCTGGGCCTTTACCATACAACTGGCCGGGCTGTGTAGGATCCCTTTAAAGACCGTTGCTATTCTCTCTGTCTCTGTCTCTGTCTCTGTCTCTGCATATACATTTCTCACTGCCCCCTGCAGGACCCCCAGCCCTCATCATTTCTTTATGTTCCCTGCCCGGGCCCCCAGAAGATTTGACAAATGTGCTCATTATCACCTGTCACTCCCCAACACTTGCTGGCCCTTGAGTAGGACCTTCTTGGCAAATGGACACAGGGGTGAGGAGAGGAAAGCCACTCTGGCCAACCACCGTTCCTAAACAAGTCCCCAGATTTCCTACTTGCCCCTAAGTATGGCAAAGTCAGTGATAAAAACTTCACAAAGTCAGGGCGCCCTGACACCCATCTGTGAAATGTGGAAGGAGGGGTTTCTGCTCAGTCGGAACAGTTCGGGCTTCAAAAGTGAAATGTCTCCTGTGGGCTCCCATGGCCTTTGCTTCCTCAGGAACCCGAGACTTTGTGGCGTGCAATCACCTAAGAAGCTATAAGTATTACTCAAGCAGCATCACCAGCCCCGACGGCTTCCTGGGCTACCCATGTGCCTCCTACAATGACTTTCAGGAGGTAGGTCACCCCCGGGGCTGGGGGAGGACAGGTTTTGTCCCTGTGTCTTGGAACAGAGCAGAACTGTAACCTCATGACTAATGGGAGGAGGTTCTGGAATGCTGAACCTCACAGAGTCTTCCTCTCCCGGGGACAGGGTGGGCAGGAGGGGACCTGCCTGCTGGGTCTTCCCTAGATCCCAGCTTTTCATTCTGGAAAATTCCCAATCTACACAGAAGTCAAAAGAAGAGTACATGCATACCTGTACACCCATCACCTACATGCACCGATGGTTAACTCTTTCTATGTATGTATACGTATAGTTTTTTGTCTAAATTATGTAAGAGCAAACTCAAGACATTAGGACTCTGCTCAGAAATACTTCAACATCCATCTCCGGAGAACAAGATCATTCTCCTACAGAACAACATTCAAGAAATTGTTAAATTGATACACTAATATTTTCTAAAATATGGCCCATATTCGAATTCCAAATATCCAAATCATGTCCTCCAGAGCTGTCTTTTTCTTTCTTTCATTCTCCCCCCCTTCCCTGCCTCCCTCACTTTCTTCTCCTCCCTGCCCCTCTCCTTCCCTTCTTTTCTTCCCTTCTTTTTCTTCCATTGCATTTATTTATTTATTTTTGAGTCTCCTTTAATCCAGAAAAGTTCTACATCTTTCACTGGCCTTTCAAGACACTGACCGTCATGAAGATTCCAGGCTGAGTGTTCGGCAGAATATCCCACAATCTCGACTCATCTGGTTATCTCTTCGTGATTCACTGAGTGCTCTCGACTCCTCAGTGTGTCACAAGCAGGGGCACTGGCATTTATTTAGTGGCACTTCGTCTCATTATTTGAGGACGGACAGTTTGATTACTTGTTTGTTTTTTTTTTTTAATTTTTTTTTCCAACGTTTTTAATTTATTTTTGGGACAGAGAGAGACAGAGCATGAACGGGGGAGGGGCAGAGAGAGAGGGAGACACAGAATCGGAAAGAGGTTCCAGGCTCCGAGCCATCAGCCCAGAGCCTGACGCGGGGCTCGAACTCACGGACCGCGAGATCGTGACCTGGCTGAAGTCGGACGCTTAACCGACTGCGCCACCCAGGCGCCCCTGATTACTTGTTTAAGGTTTAAAAAAAAAAATCTGCCAGATTTCCCCATTATAGAGGTACCGTGTCCCCAAGTGCTCTGTGAGGTGATATTAATTCTGCAACAGCAAGCCGGCGTGAAGGCGTGCGCTGCTTCCCTGAATCAGTTAGTATTCTGCGGTTGCAAAAGTTTGAAGTTTCAAAATGCTTTCTTCTCCAAAGTAAATGTAAAAATATATTTACACTCACATGCGTTCCTGTCAAAGTTAATTTTGAAAAATTAACCGTCTTGGGTTGAACTAACGTCAGAAGGACTGTGTGAGGATCTACTATGCAGCTCTGGCTGTGCTGGTTCTTGTTAGGGCATGGGTAATAGTATCCAGCCCCTCCAGCCCTTGTCTTAATGCTTCCCAAAGTGCGGGATAGCTCTGCACACCATGGACGATGGATGTGGCGAGGGCAAAGAACAAGGACCGGCGACACTGTAGCAGAAAACGTTAGTCTGATCTGAACAGAGCAAACCACCTCCTCCAGGCCCAACTGATGAGCTACCATGTGGGGAACGCCAAACGGGGATCATTTATGTAACGCACATTCGAAGGAAGACGGTCACAGATCTTCTCTTCCTCCGCTCTTTTGAATAACTTATTTGTCCCATTTACTCCTCCTGGAAGATGTCTTGCCATTCCCGTCCATATTTTAACATTATTGCTTCATGGATATGACTTGTCTTCCCAACTCTACTCCGGGTTTTCTGGGTACTTCTTTGGGTGCACAGCAGCGTGTCACACAGTTCTGTGCGTGACTCAGAGGATGGATGCATGCGTGTTGGTGGAGGAGTGGAAGAATGGGCAGATGGATAGGTGAATGGGTGGGTAGATGAGAGGATGGAGAGGAAATGAATGGGTAGATGGATGGTTGGATGGGTAGGTGAGAGGATGGATGGGGGATGGATGTGTGCATGTAGATAAATACAAGGATGGATTGGAACATGGATTACTTGCTTGCTAGAGTGAGTGAGTGAGTCAAAGCCCAGCATGAACAAACAAATTATGTTTTTTCACTAGGGTAACTGTTTCCCTTGTCCACCTGAAGGATGCCCCCAAATGGGGCACTATGCTGACCAATTTCAGGGGAAAACCAGAGCTGTGGGACAGACCTTTTTCCTGAACACAGGAGACAGTGGTAACTTTACGCGTAAGTTTCCATTTTACTCTTTTAAAACTTTTGCAAATAATTTGGAAAGGTGGAGCGGCCTAATTAGTCAGGACCCCTGCTAGCAATGGCCAGAAACTCAACTCCAGCCAGCTTAGCTGTAACAGAAGGACAGTAGAATGGCATTGTCTCTCCTCATGTTTACCCCCATAGCCAATAATTCTGATCAATGGAATGAAGTACAATGATTGGCACAGGCTGGTCATGTGCTCACCCACCCTGGTGGCAAAAAGCATGAATCAATTAACAGAAGATGATCGTGTGGGGCAAAATCACTGTAAGTCAAGAGGTCACGCCAGTGATGATCTGTCATAGGAGTACCCTACACAATCATGCATGCATATGCACACACATACACACACACACACACACGCTGTGTTTGTGTTGTTATTTTGCCCAGCTTCTCACCAAAAAGAAAGTACAAGATGGTGAAATCATCAAGATTCATTTGTTATAAGTAATAACACAGGGGGGCTGAATAGCAGTTGCTTTCCAAGGGAGTTATAAATTAAAAAATAATTATACAGCACTTTACAAAACACTTTCCACATGTAGCATCTCATGTTAATCCTCACCAAACTTAGGAAAGATAACAGCTTGGCAGTATCTATAAAGTCTCATGTGTATATTCCTTCAACCCAGTCATTCTCCTTCTCAGGCGTACCTTAGGAAAACGCTTGCATAAGAAGGTGTGCTCAGAGATGTTCACTGCGGCATTGTATTTAATGCTAAAAGTTTAGTGATGAGAAACCTAGATGCCCACCAACTGGTAAACAACCAAGTACTATATTTAACCATGAAAAGCAAAAAGAGGGGCGCCTGAGTAGATCAGTCGGTTGAGCGTCCAACTCTTGATATCCGCTCAGGTCATGGTCTCATGGTTCATGAGATGGAACCCCAAGTTGGGTTCTCTGCGCTGACCGCATAGAGCCCGCTTGAGATTCTTCTGTCTTTCTTTCTGCTCTTCCCCTGCCCATGCTCTCTCTCTCTCTCTGTCTCTCAAAATGAATTAAAAATAAACATTTAAAATAAATAAATAAATAAAAGCAAGGAGAGAGCTCTATGTACCGAAGAGAGAGATCCTCTAAAGCATAGTAAGTGAAAAATGTGAGTGGCAAACGACACGTATCAATACAACAAATGCAATACAACATGAATCAGCCAGGGTCCTGACAGGAGAGAGAACTCATCGAAGTGGTTCAGATGAAGAGACTTGTTTGAAGGATCCACTCTGAGAGGTGTGGGCGGGGTTAAAGGAACAAACAAGGGGTGCTGAGGCGCCCAGAATCTGGTGGCTGTGAGGTCCTGGAATCGGGCTATCACAGAGACAGGGAGTTACCACCGGACATCTGGTATACAATAGGAGGCCGCAGGGGAGCATGAGAGACGGTTCCACCCTTTCCTCCTGCTTCCTGATCTCCTGAACAAGTCTCTTATTGGCTGAACTCAATAGAAAGCCAGTAGCAGAGATCCCTGGTGGCGGTGGCCTTCCAGAACACAGAGCAGGACAGAAGAGGGTGGTAAATCTGTGTGGGGGTGGAGACAGGTGGGGACAATAGAGAATAACTGTGCATCCTATTTGTGGAAGGGGAAACAAGCCTAGATATTCTTTTGTAAACTTACCCCTGTATGTATGAATGCTCAGGGAAAGCTCCGGATTAGGGTTTCTCTACCTCAGCAGTACTGACATTTTGGGCTGGATCATTTGTCGGTGTGGGGGTGGGGGCTGTAATGCATTACAAGATATTTAGCAGATCCTTGGCCGCTAGATGCCATCAGCAGCCCCCTCTCCTGGTGTGACAACTCACAGTGTGTCCAGACATTGCCAAACGTCCCCAGAGGTGCAAAATCACCCCTGATTGAGAACCCCTGGACTTGATTAAGTATAGACATCAAAATGGTTACCTCAAGGACAAACTTGACATGGAGGGCAGGTAGATGGGGTCCTGATGAAGATTTTGGGATTTTTGTAAAATTTTCAAAAAAATAAAATAGTTCATTGCATGTGAAAATAGTGAATAACGAGAGGAGAGGAGCTGGTGATTTATCCCAATGGTGCAAACATCTCCCTGTCCGGATGGCCTTTCTGTGTAATGATGTGAACTTCGGGCACACACGTGCAGTAAGAAGCTGTCTGTCATCCATCAGGGCGTGTGCTTTGCTGTATTGGCAGGAGATTGTGCTGAACAATAGTATTTTCTTCCCCCTGCATCGCTCACCTCCACCTAGAATCTGAGTGTCTGGGACTCCAACTTCAATGAAAGAAACCACTGTCACCTTCCCCCCTTACCTCGCATCGTGGGGGAGATTCAGAGCTTGGAGCAAGAAGGCTTCCATGGGGTGATTTTTTTCCTAACAAGATGAATTCATTGAACTGATTGTATGTCTTTGGACAGGTTGGAGACATAGGGTGTCGGTCACACTGGCTGGAAAACGGAAAACAAGCGGGTACTTCAGGATTGCTTTGTATGGAAGTAACAGGAACTCAAAACAATATGAAATTTTCAAGTAAGTTTGACAGTAAAGTGAAGTGGTCCTACTTTTCATAAAAGACTATTCCTAAGATATTGGGTATCAACTTTGTAAATCTGGCCATCTATTATACAGAACCAGTGAATCTTGGAGTGTCGTTGCTGGGGGAAAATATTAGCATCTAATCCAATCATCCCATTTTGCAGATGAGAAAAGTGAGGCCCAGAGAGAGGGAATTCACTCTTTAAAAGGAGATATGTGCTAACTTCTTTTGCAATGTCAGTCATTGCTTTCTGACTTAGGTTTAATGGCTATCAAATTCTTCAAAGGCCCGTTTATGTGGCGACTGCTCCCAACACATACCCTCTCCACCCCCCACACATACATACATATCAAGCTTCTTGTTGCTATGGTAACCTCAGCACCTAGCTTCTGCTGGGCATAGGAGGTGCTTGGTAACGAGGTGTTGTATGAATGCGTAACTGTGCTACAAAATCACGTTCTGGTTTTTGTACTAACTTTTACATAACACTTTTCATGTTAAGTGAAAGTTCTTCGACACCTTTCTCTGCTCCATATGAAATCCTAACAGAAGACCTCTGTGGAACCACATACATCTTTAAACATATGACATTGGATTAGTTAGTCCTGTAGTGTAATCATAGGGTAAATATGCTTCCCCAAATACTTGATTTCCCCTAAGGACAAATTAAGACAGTACAAATCTCTGGTCCTGTATTTTTTGAAGATGTGTTCGTCACAAATACAGTTGTGTTTTAGCAGCCGCTGGATGTACACGAAGTCATTCAAGGTATTTGCAGAAAACCAACAATAGCAGCCATCGTTTGGAGAAATGATAGATTGCCATCATCCTATGTATTCGTATATCCAGCTGATACAACATTTTATGTCTGTGCTTTCAGAGGATCCCTCCAACCACATGCAAGTCACATGCGTGACATTGACGTGGACATCAATGTTGGAAAAATCCAGAAGGTTAAGTTCCTCTGGAACAACCATGTGATCAATCTGTTCCGGCCCAAGCTGGGGGCTTCGCAAATCACGGTGCAAAGCGGTGAAAATGGGACTGAGTGCGTATCTCTTATTCCACATACGTTGTATTATCTATATTTACTTGTCAATCTATCCATCCGTCCATCCAGTGACCCACCTACCCATCTAAATAACCATCTACCTATCTGTTCATCCCTTTCTGTCCATCTGCTTAAACATTCACCCATCCATTTATCCAATGGCCATCTATCTAGTCATCTGTTTCTTTATCCTTCTGACCAGCCATCCAGCCATCCATCCATTATCTACCCAACTATTCATCTCAACTCCCCCATCTATCCATCTGATTCACTTTGAAAAATCAAATATCATTTTCCTCAGGCCAAATTCAACTTGGCAGGAGCAAGGCATCAGTTAGTTATAAGGCATAGATTTGAGAAACAGGCCAATATGAAACTGTTTTATCTCAAACAATGAGAAAAACGCCTGGGCAGAACTTGTAAGAAATCACTAAGTTAATTCCAGTTGGGGTGCTGTTCACAACGTGAATTGGTTTGCTTGGAGACTGTGGCATGAAAAGGATAGGGAGTGGGTTAGGATCTAGATCACAGTAGCAATCTCTCCTTATTCAAGGGAACAGAATCTTATTTGGTATGGGGTTCTGGGAGAGGACCTAACTGTGTTTAAAATATGGAAAGGGGCGCCTGAGTAGCTCAGTCGGTTAAGCGATGTACTCTTGATTTCAGCTCGGGTCATGATCTCACAATCGATCCATGCATTGGGCTCCACACGGACAGTCCACACAGAGCCTAATTTAGATTCTCTCTCTCCCTCTCTCTCTGCCCCTCCCCCACTCATGCTCACTCTCAAAATAAATAAACTTAAAAATATTTTTAAAAATTTTTTATGTTTATTTATTTTTGAGAGAGAGAGAGAGAGCAAGACAGAGACAGAGAATCTGAACAGGCTCCAGGCTCCGAGCTGTCAGCACAGAGCCCGACACGGGGCTCAAACTCACAAACCGTGAGATCATGACTCGAGCCAAAGTCGGATGCTCTACCGACTGAGCCACCCAGGCGCCCCTAAAAAACATTTAAATACAGAATGAAAGAAAGCCATCTTCAAAGAAGAGCATCATAAAATAGTAGGATGTTAGAGTCTGAAGGAAGCTTAGATACCACCTCTCAACTGCTCTCATTTGGAGATGAGGAGAGTAGATACAGAGATTCACAGAACTCGTTTGAGACCATATAGGGAAGCTGGAGGGAAGAATACTGGACCACGAAATGTTTCCAAAAACACACACCAAGACCATACTCAGCTGCACCACTTAACTGTGCTAGCCGTAAAAACCTTAGTATTCTAGATTCCTCCACGTGTTGTTGGAAGGACCAGATGTCACCGTGGCTGTGCCAGTGTTTTCTATGCTCCAGACCATCAAGCACAGCACAGACTTAGACCCAGGTCTTTTGACAGCGGGTCCCGTCCGGCTCACACAGCCAGACGTGGCACTGAGGATCTGTCAGGCCAGGTGTTACAATGCATGGTGGAACTGTCTGGATTTCACCGTGGTGAGGTGGGGGGTGGGTGGAGTTACTGTTGTCAGGTACGCTACAGCCCACACACTGTATATTGCAAGTACCGAAGTCACCACCTCACACAAGGGATCCCTTGTCGAAGAGCTACATTCTGCAGGTGAGCCGAGGGAAGGCTGGTGTGGTCAACCATTCTACGTTAGCCAGGGACACCTCAAGGGCCAGAGGACCCAGGGAGTGCCCTGCATCTCATGGCTGCGTGGCTGCCCCAACCTGACCAGGCTTCACCCCTCAGGAGTGACAACCCTTCACGATCATTTTTTTAAATATCTTTATTGAGATATCATTCCCATACCGTACAATTCACCCTTGAGAAGTATATAATTTAATGACTTAAAAACAAAATTTTTTTTAATGTTTATTTTTGAGACAGAGAGAGACAGAGCATGAGCAGGGAAGGGGCAGAGAGAGAGGGAGACACAGAATGTGAAGCAGGCTCCAGGCTCTGAGCTGTCAGCACAGGGCCAGACGCGGGGCTTGAACTCACGAACTGTGAGATCATGACCTGAGCCGAAGTCGGACGCTTCACCGATGGAACCACCCAGGCACCCCTTTAATGACTTTTTTGACATATTCACAGAGTTGTACAATCATCATGTGATCAATTTTAGAATATTTCATTACCCCAAAAGGAAACCCCATACCCATTAGCCGTCACCCGCTAATCTCCCTGTCCCTTTGCCTAGCCCTAGGCAGCCACCAGTCTCCTTTCTTTCTCTATTGATTTTCCTGCTCTGGACATTTCGTAGAAATGGAATCATATAATACGTAGTCCTTTGTGACTGGCTTCCTTCACTCAGCATCATGTTTTCAAGACCCATCTATGTTGTCACATGTGTCTGTACTTCATTCTTTTTTATTTCTAAATAATATTATATCACCACATTTTGTTTATCCATTAATCAGTTGATGGACATTTGGGTTATTTCCACCTTGGGGCTATTATGAATAACGCTGCTTGTATACAAGTTTTCATGTGGACACACGCTTTCATCTCTCTTGGGTATATAGGAGCGGAATTGCTAGGTCATGTGATAACTGTAGGTTTAACTTTTAGAGAAACTACCAGACCCTTTTTCTGGAGAGGCTGCCACATTTTATATTCCCAGAAGCAGCATATGAAGAACGTCCATGATCTTGACTCTACAGGGAAAGTCTTCTCTGGGAAGGCTAGGGTGCCCCTGGGAATGCATTGCCAGGCCCATCAGGGACTCTCTTGGTTTCGACAAAAAAAGAAAAAAAAAAAAAAAATCCTGGGTCTGACGCAGCTGATTCACTCTCAGCTCATTAAGAAGCCAGGGGGGTGGAAGGATGTTCTCTGAGTGGTTTTGCTTAGAAAGAATCCCCTGAACTCACCTTGGTAGAGCAGACCCTTCCAGTCAAGGGATCTGAATTTCAGGGGGCTGGCTAGCTGCTGTTTACTCATCTGGGGTCACGTTTCCACCAGCAAATGACCCTCATGCTGAAAATGTTTTCCTCCGCAGGCATAATTTTTGTAGCAACGACACAGTGTCAGAAGACGTTTTACAGGCTCTTTACGCTTGTTAAAAACGTGGTACTCTCTTATATCTTTGCGGAAATAAACTCTTTAACGCCCGCGGTTTGGTGTTGAGGTGTTCATTTGACACCCGCCGTATTCTGGGGTCATATTTCAGAAATGATTTGTGGGACGGGAGGGAACACCTGAAAAGTCCCCCCTGGCCCCCCTCTGCCACCATCTCTGTCTTTCAGGGCACTTTGTGTGGCCTGTTCTAATGTATTTCCTTTGCTTCGACAATGAATTTCTGTCCCATTTGATGAGGTCATCATTGTTCCCACGTGGTGCCCACCCAGCTTTTAACATCCCAGGGTAGGAAGCACACCCCAGGCAGGAGCGGCCTATAGCAGGAGTAACTCAGGGCAATTATTATCTAGATTAAAGCCTGCCTGTGGTCTGGTGGGAAAGGGGCTTAAAATAAATTAATATGTAACATGGTACAAAATGCAAAAGACCTAGAAGAGTATTCTTACACAAGCTATGTCTCTGTCCACCCTCACCCTCCAAGTCTCTGGTTCCCCTTCCCAGAGACAAGCACAGTCTTTTTCCAGGAATATTCTACACGTACCCACGTGTGCCTCCCCTCACATAGGCAGCCCCAGCCCCACCCCCACCCTTTGTGTTTCAGACAACTGGTTGGATACAATAGACACCATTCTAACTTTGCTTTTTGCGTTATCAATAAATTAGATATTATTCTCTAATGATGCAGAAAGAACCTCTTCATTCTTACAGCTTCCTAGATTCCACTGAGGGGTGCATGTGGTGTGATTGTCTCTGCTAATGGACATAAGAGTGTTTTCCAAAAATTTCCCGGGATGGATATTCATGCGATCGCCATCCTCTGTGGTTGTTTTACATTACAAAAATCTGTCCAGCAAATATTTAGGATGGACTTCTTTTGGTCAGGATTTCGGCTGAACCATACGAAATTGCCACCCTTCTGGGCCAAGAAGGTCAAACATTGGTCATTTCATTCGGTTCCTTCTAACGGGAGGGCGCTTCGCACCCTTACCAACATGGTGAATCGTCCAACCTTTTCTGAATTCGGTAGGTTGAGGTGCTTTTCCTTAAATTGCAATTGGCGTTTGTTTTATTATGAACCAGGGTGAACATCTTGTTCCTGTTGAATGGCCCTTTGCGTTTCTTTCTCTGTAAACTGTCCAAGGTGTTTGCCAATTCTAGGCATCTTTTTCATATCATTTTTACTTTTAATTTTTTTAATGTTTATTTGTTTTTGAGAGAGAAAGAGAGAGAGAGAGAGCGTGCGCGCAAGTCGGGGAGGGGCAGAGAGAGGAAGACACAGAATCTGAAGCAGGCTCCAGGCTCTGAGCTGTCAGCCCAGAGCCTGATGTGGGGCTTGAACTCATGGACCACAGGATCTTGACCTGAGCTGAAGGCAGACGCTTAACTGACGGAGCCACCCAGGCGACCCCGTATCATTTTTACTTTAAAGAGCACTTTAAAATGAAGAAAATTGGAATATTCTGTGAAATGCAAATATTTCCCCCAAGTTATCCTTCTCCCTGGGAGGAAAGGGTAAGTCAGCTGAAGGGCCTGGGCGTCTCCTCACAGGGCTGGCACCCAGCCAGCCGGGACGCAGCTCCTACGCGGAAGGTTCTGCAGGTGCCGTAATCCAAGGGGCTGCCCATTGAGTAGGCAGAGCCTGTGCCTAGATCTTGGGGGACTCAATGCCACCCCAGGCACAGCACTGGGGGCCTTTGTGGAGTGTGGCCCTTCCAGCCTGGCCTTCTGCCCACACATGACCTCCCACACCCCTCGGCCAGCCTGCCCACTTGTTCCTGGGACCCCAGTGAGTGGAACGCCGGTGACACATAGTGGATGTTACTTTTGAGGCATAGGATGCGGTGCTATGGGGTGCACCAGCTGGGCCATAGTTGGGGTATTTCCTGTTCAATTCTTAGAATCCAGAAACAGCTTCATTTAGCAATTCTGGGAAGGGCGTCGTGACAGAGCATTTCAGGTGATTCATCCCGAGATTCCGAGAACAAGAGCCTAGGAGCTCCCGTGCCCCTTCACAGGGATGCCTGGGATTTGTAGCAGAGCAGAAGTGCTTGAGCTCAACACCCTGGGGTTTTTCTTTTATTAGCCTTGTTCTCTTTGTATTTTCTATATTATTTTCTTGAAACCCAATAGAGCATTTAAAATCTGGGCCTGGTGCAGTGAAATCGGTCCATATCTGAGACCTACAAGACTCCCCAGATCTCAGTAAAGCTACAAATGATAGAACAGAGGTTCTCAGCCCTGGCCACACATCAGAATCAACTGGGTAGCTTTATTTATTTATTTTTTTTTTTAATTTTTTTTAACGTTTTTTAATTTATTTTTGAGACAGGGAGAGACAGAGCATGAACAGGGGAGGGTCAGAGAGAGGGAGACACAGAATCGGAAACAGGCTCCAGGCTCTGAGCTGTCAGCACAGAGCCCGATGCGGGGCTCGAACTCATGAACCGCGAGATCATGACCTGAGCCGAAGTTGGCCACTTAACTGACTGAGCCACCCAGGCACCCCTTATTTATTTTTTTAAGTTAATTTATTTTGAGAGAGAGAGAGAGAGAGAGAACATGTGCATGTGCGGGGGAGAGGCAAAGAGGGAAGGAGAGAGAATCTCAAGCAGGCTCCGTTCTGTCAGCACAAGCCCGACGTGGGGATCTCGATCCCATGAACCATGCATGACCTGAGCTGAAATCAAGAGCCTGATGTCCAACTGACTGAGCCACTCAGGTGCCTCTAAATTGGGTAGCTTTAAAAGAAAATTCCATGTCCCAGCCACACCCTGGCCCAGTCAGAATTTCTGGGTTGGAGCCCAACACCAGTGTTGTTAAAGTTCCCTGCCAGGGTGGAGAACTACGTATGTTTCCTCCTAAGAGTTTGTAAGGACACTCGCTAATCTTTTACCTCTTCTCACCCTGTGAGATTTGGTTCTCCAGGAGGGCAGAGCTGGCTTTGAATCTCAGCATCCTTTCTGCCTGAACTACCTGGGCTGGTTACATCACATCTCCAACCTCAACGCCTTCCCGGGAATGACAGTAATCCTCCCGCACAGGGTGGCTCTGACAAGAAAAAAAAAGGCAGGGCACCTAGGTGGCTCAGTTAAGTGTCCAACTTCGGCTCAGGTCATGATCTCACAGTTTCATGAGATCCCCGTGTTGGGTTCTGTGCACTCACCATGGGGAGCCTGCTTAGGACTCTCTCTTTCTCTTTCTCTCTCTCTCTCTTTCTCACTCTCTCTCTCTGCCCCTCCCCTGCTCGCATTCTCTTTGTCTCCCTCAAATAAATAATTTTTTTAAACGTTAAAAAAAATGATAAAAGATGCAAAGGACTTAATGCAATACCTGACACATGATAAACAGCCAATAAATGAAGCAGGAAAAGCAGGCAGGCCCGAGTTATTCTTTAAGAGTCACCATGACCAAGATTAAAGACAAGTGTAGCCTCAGGGAAAGTATTTGAAGTGGGCACAACAGGGAATTAGTATCCAGCAAACATAATGGAAAGCACAGTCTGATAGAAAAGTGGACAAAGGGACGTGAGCAGACAATGCACAAAGAGGGGTCTGAATAATAAATGTTTGAGAGTTACCTTCGCCAGAAAGGAGTGGCATATAAGTGAAATTAACAACATGACATTTACAACCGTCAGAATGTCCAAAATACAACGTTAGCAACAAAAAGTAATGAAGGGTCCATATATGTCCACATGGATAGATCCCCCAAATGTCCTCTTGAGGGCAAAAACAAGGCTTAGTAAGATACCATTTAGATACAGAGATTACCATTGACATGCATTTTTTTTAATTTAAATTTTTTAAATTTATTTTTGAGAGAGGGAGAAACAGAGCACAATCGGGGGAGGGGCAGAGAGAGACACAGAATCTGAAGGAGGCTCCAGGATCTGAGCTGTCAGCACACAGCCTGACGTGGGGCTCGAACCCACAAACCGTGAGGTCACAACCTGAGCCTAAGTCAGACCTGAGCTTAACTGACTGAGCCACCCAGGCATCCCTTATGTACATTTTTATTCACAAAACACTGCGGCCCACTGTACATGTGGTACAAAATATCAAAACGTGAACAAATTAGAATCCTTCCTTATCAGTAATGTCATTTATCTTTCGTTACAATAGGACATCAAGCGAACATGACAAAAAGTTCGTCTTTGCTAATTCCACATGGTGGTTATAGTGGTGTGTTTGTCCATGCTATTTTTTTTTTTTTTTGTAGTTTTCATTTTGGATCCAATTTTAAAAGGAAAAAATACAAAATCGAAGGTTTACAATATTTTGGAGTTCAGAACATGTGGCTGGTAGGAGGGGCTGCTGGTGAATGGTGACTGAGTAGTTTCTGTGACCCCAGTCCCTCGTCTGTATTTGTGTTCAGATCCTGGTTCATCTGTCACTATCCCCAAGAGACACAAGAGGCTCCCTCCTCTTTATGTTGGGAGCCTGCACCTGTCACATCAAAACCCTCCATCTTCAGGCTCTGACAGTCTTGCCACTTGTCCCCAGTGTTATGCTGTCACGCTTACGTCACATAGCACTACAGATGAGGACAAAACCCAGGACCTGGGCAGACAGAGCCAGCAGACCACGGTTGTAAAGACAGCTTGATTTCTTAGCATTTACCTGCCCAGGCACAAACCACATAATTCCCGCAAAGATCTCACTGAATCAGGATTTAATGGTAACAGAGGGGCACCTGGGCAGTTGGTTAAGCGTCCGACTTGAGCTCAGGTCATGATCTCGCGGTCCGTGAGTTCGAGCCCCGCGTCGGGCTCTGTGCTGACAGCTCGGAGCCTGGAGCGGCTTCAGATTCTATGTCTCCCTCTCTCTCTCTCTCTGCCACTCCCCCGCTCTCACTCTGTCTCTCTCTCTCTCTCTCTCAAAAATAAATAATAAACATTTTTTAAAAATGGTAACGGAGGTGTGATACAAAGCCTTCCATTAAGAACCAGGTGTCTTCCTCTTGTCTCCTCAGCTTCCATAGGGGAAAAATAATGAGCACTTTACAAAGCTGTTTCATAAAATGTTATGTTAAATGAACAACAGATGACTTTTTCTTTTACTAGCTTTTAATGCTAATAGTGCCATTTATTCCTGACCTTCAGAAATACGAGATATTTTAAATGACAACATAAAAAGAGTTCTTGTTTGAAAACGCAAGCTGCTTTAGACTGCATATTATTACTTGTAAGTACAGCAGGTGCCAGCATCATGCATTTCAGCATCCCATTTATATCCAACTGGTATATATTTCAGCTGACATTTATTGTTCTTTGGCTTATGTGTCAAATTTCTTAATGATGACTCTGACAAAAGCATAGAGCTCGGTATATATAAATTACATTCACTACCATATAATCAGCCTTATCTATTAGGACGCTATTTGTGACAAATCATGTTCAAAATAAAAATTGATTTTTCTGTTATTTTAATATTGTGCCGCTCACAGCAAACCTTTGATTGAATCTTAAACACTTTAATGTTCTATTTTTGTTTCAAGCAGATCAGAAATGGGGTCTGAACTATTTACAGAGCTAAAACAATTTGTGAAACCACAAAATCAAATTTCAAAAAACATCTTTATTTTCCAGCCACAGGAGTAAATTTGGTGAAGCTATCATTACAGGGCACACAAGTTAGCGACGAAAACCTCACACGCACATTTAATTTCTGTGCATCTATTTTCATCTAAATTAGATTTTAACTGTAATGCAGGGTATGAAAAGCCTCTGGCAGGCCTTTGTCTCTATCTTTTGACCAGTCGCAGGCTTTCTTCCAGCTGATCTGAGCTCCACATCACCCTGTCCTGCTCCCTTTTGGAGGTGGGTTTGGACTATGTTCTGTGTTCTGGATGCACAGAGGTTCTGTTTCCCAAAGGGGTCTCTCTTAAGAGGGCACCTGCTTCAGTGCCTGGGTGGCTCAGTCAGGTAAGCATCCGACCGTTGATTTCGGCTCAGATCATGATCTCAAGGTTGTGAGATCAAGCCCCTCGCTGAGCCTGGAGCCTGCTTAAGATTCTCTCTGCCCTTCCCTTGCTTTCTCTCTCGCGCGCGCGCTCAAAAAAAATAAATAAATAAAAGAGGGCACCTGCATGACCCAAATTACTTACAAAACGCATCACTTATGATTAGATCCTGGCTAGCATCATAGCATCACACCCTTGGGTTAAAGCGTTGTTGAGGGCAGGGGTCGGCAAATGAGGGTCCGCGGGCCGCCTGTGTATGTATGGCCCTCCAGCTAAGAATAGTTTTCACGTTTTTAAATAATTTTTCACAAAACTCAAAAGAAGACTACTATTTCGTGATAAATGAAAATGATATGAAATTAAAATTTCAGTGTCTATAAATAAAGTTTTATGGGAACACAGCCACACTTGTTCATTTACATATTATCTAAAGCTGCTTTCCTGCTAAAACTGCAGAATTGCGTATTTGCAACAGGGACCAGATGGCCCATGAAGCATTAAAAAAAAAAAAAGGACTATCTGGCCTTTAGAGAGAAAGTTTTCAAACCTTGCTTTAGAAGGAAAGGCCTCAGTGATTTATGTCTTATTAAAAGGATTGGCACCTTCAGGGCAGGGAGCTGAGGTAGCCCTCAAATAAAATGCCACTTTTGTGACAATAAGTTTCACAGAAAGCTTTATGGACACATTGGCTAAAAGGTCCTCAAAGTGTTCATAAGTAGAAAAAATGAGGAGAAAAGACAACTAAGGGAAATAAAACCTCAACTTTCACAAAGCTGCACATGTGATTAATGTGTATGCCAATCATAAAATGAGTCAAAAATGCCATTTAGACAAATGGGTTGAAAAATAAGCGATCGCCAAAATTGCGTTGAGCTTAAGCCAACGGAAGCGGCTTTAGGTAAAATGGCATTGAGCCGGAGGTCTGTTAGCAGCTGCTGGCCCCCAAACCCTGAAGCGGGGGTCTGGGACTGTGGGAGGCGGGGCGGGGGGGGGGATGCCTCAGCAGCCTGATGGAGAGGCCTGGTCACAGTTGCCCTTGGCGTGACCTTCGGGAGAAAACATACCAGAAATGAGGCCTAAAAGACCTTGAGGCTGGCTATTCAGCTCCTTCAGGCCATGGAATGCCTGGTGGCCCTTCCTGATGGTACACCAGGCTGGTCGGGAAAGGTAGGGGTACACGTTCCCCCTCAGCCTTTGGAGAATCCAAACAAATCTGGTTTGAATCCAAATATGAATGTGGATTGTTGTTGGGGACACATTAGCCTCCTTTGTGGGGCCTACTTTTGGAAGACTGATGGAGGCTGGTAGACCCCACTCTCCCCATCAAGTCCCCCCACCTCAGCTGAAAAACAGAGGCTTTCAAGGAGGGGGCAGTTGGGGACTCTCCCTGCTGGGTCGTCTCACCTGATGATGGCTCACGCTTGTGGAGCACTGGTTCTGGGCTGAGCACCAAGGGAAACTTCATGGAATTTGTTGGGGAAGAGGCCAGGGGGCGGTGGGGTGGGGGGTAATAAGCTTGAGGAACTCAGGGGCCTTTTGGGAAATGAGCCAAGACCCCGGCTCTTGAAACTCTTGGGGTGGGAGAGGGGCTGATGAGCAAGGCCTAGGAGCAGGGCAGGGAGATCAGGGCCTCCAGTCTCTGGCCTTAAATAAACCTTTTAACTTCTGCCTTTTTGTTTTTCCTATTTTTTTTTTTTGGAAAGTTTATTTATTTATTTTGAGAGAGAGAAAGAGTGGGGAAGGGGCAGAGAGAGAGAGAGAGAGAGAATCCCAAGCAGGCTCTGCACTGTCAGCTCAGAGCCTGAGGCAGGGCCCGATCTCACGAACCGTGAGACGAAGACCTGTGCTGAAATCGTCAGGTGCTTAACGGACTGAGCCACCCAGGGGCCCCGATTTGTCGCTTTTCTTTTCTAGAGCCTCCAGCTTGGTCAAGGGTAGCCCGTGAGTCTTGTGCCTGCAAAACGCCCTGCCATGCCCTTTGTGTGCCTGATTCCATTTCAGCCTCTCAACCTCACGAAGAAGGAAGCATCACTTTATAACAGAACACTGAGGCTGGGAGTGGCCGAGTTTCTCACTCCAGATCACCCAGTAGTCACATGGCACAAACCCGCGTGAAGTCCCCCAACCCCCCCAATCCCCGCCCAGAGCCCGGCTCTCAACATCCTGAGCCCCATTATACTGGCTCTATCACAATTCTTAAACTTCCGCGTTTCTCGTTTATCCTCTCATCTCATTTCTTTCTGGATCGATTCGATGGTGAAACCACGGCTCATTTAGCAGTGGTTCACGTTACTGTGACAGTGGCCACGGAGGACATGCCAATGTGACATGAAGGTTAGGTGGGCAGACTCTGGCCTCAGACGGCCTGGGTTCAAGTTCTGGCTCTGCCGTTTACTGTCTGTGTGCTTCTGAGCAAATTGCCTCAGTTTATTCATCTGCAAGAGCAAAAGGGTTATAATATTCCTTAAATAAGCTATTCCCGGCAAATGACTTAGGCCAGAGCCTGACATAAGTAAGGACATTAGCAGCCGCTTCTGTTTTTATTATTGGCCAATCATGCGTGTCCTGCCTCCCTCCTGGGGTAGAGTTCCTGGAAGAAATGTACAGCAGGGAAGAGAGCATTTTATTAGTGGCCAGGAGCCCGGGTTCTGAACCGTTTTCTGTTAATTCTCTGGGTGGGTTCAAAGACAGAACACCCCCATCCCCAACCTATGTCCGCAATGTTCCCGGATCCCTTTACCTTAATGGTAATTGACAATAACAATATTTACCGAGCACGTGTGGACCAGATGTACCTGCCTAATCTCTTCATCTTCATAGCCAATCGTGCTACTGACCGGCCTGTTTTGTTCTCATTTTATACAGTAGGAATTTGAGGCTCAGAGAGGTTAAGGAAAGTGTTCAGAGTCACACAGCCAGGAAAAAAACACAGACTTGAGATCTACCTCCTGGCCACAGGCCTCGTGGCTGGGCTGGAGCAAAGTTAAAGCTGTAACCGAGATCCTGTTTGGGGCCAGCCTGTCACTACTCCGTGGAATGGGGGAGTGAGGTCAAGAAACCTGGCCATCTCCTCCCGGTATCTGGCCTCTGGGGGGATTCTCACACAGGAAGATAAAGAAGTGACCACAAAGGAGCACTTTAATGCTAGAGAAGTCAAACTATCCCACAAAAGGCCCACCCATCGTTAAAAGCAACCATGCAAGCCCTCACCCTCAGTTTCTTCAGTGTCTCCAGACCCACGGAAATTTGTCTTATCAGGTAATGGAATTGTTTTTAGTGGCAAGAATGAGCTCATTACGGATGCAGCTTGTGCTAATAATGATAATTTGCTGCGCGGTAAAATCACCTCCCTACCTCCCCCGACAGATGACGCTCCAGAAATTATAGGCTAGAGAGAAATAGCAAGGACAAAGATTAAGGAAAAGAATTGCAGTGTGGAACTGCTTCTACAAAAGGAGTTACAGATTTGCACATTGAACTTGGTGATCTGAATCACGAAGTTGGAGAAGAATTAGATACTATGAAACAATTCTTGATTGCCTTTATTCGATTCCGTTACCTCTGTCACTGGGTTGTTGTTTTTTGCTTTTGTGTCACACTTCAAGCCAATTTTTAAAGGTGGTACCAAATGGATCAGTCAGTGACTTAAACACTGATGTGCTATATGGTACCGCGGATAAGATCAAGATGAGGGCTCCTTGCAAGGAATCATTTCAATCCTGGCACCCCTTAATTTCAAGGGCAAAGAGCTAAATAACCTTGAGTCCGGAGCAATCATCTGCAAATTCTGTGGGTCTGGAAGAGGTGACCAGAAAGACACCTCTTTGGCGTTGCTCTCTTCTGAATGCCGCAGAGGCGTGGCAGGCTGGACCACCTGCCCCAGGTAGGCGACGGATCTATCTCCTGCTTTCCTTTCTGGATAGTGGGGTCCCAGGGTTTTAAGAAAGTTGGAAAAAATCTCATCTATAGTCTCTTCCAGCCCTTTGAACAAGATGCCAGCTACCTTCTACTGAGATATGGCTTTTTGCGTCTAAACATACGATCTCAAGAAGATGAAAACAGCCGAGATCTTTAAAAATAACATTTTTTCCTGATTATGAAAACAATACCTGTTGGCTGTGAAAAATTGGAAAGCATGCACACAAGACAATAAAAATAACTAGTGATGTATCATCATCCAAATAACCATTTGGTAGCACCATGGGTTAGCATTCTCTCCCCTCCCACAACTGTTTTTAAAATAAAAAGCAAGATCATAGTGTGTGTGTGTGTGTGTGTGTGCGCGCGTGTGGGCTCGCTGTTATTACACATTTTATGTCCTGTTTTTCATGTCCTGTATTATAAATATTTGTCCATAGCAGTACTCTTCTATCACATTATTTTTTAACAAAGGGATATATTGTAATCCCAAGTCTTACGGGGTTTGGGTTGTTGTTTTGTTTTGTATGACAATCACCCTGTACACACATCCTCGGTTGTTTCCCTGGACAAGGAGACATTTCGGTGCCAGGGCCCCTCTGGCTGTCTGGTGAAAGCTGTGAGCGTCTTCTCACAATGCTTTTAGATGCAGACAGTCAAATACGTGAGATTATGTGAAATATGGTGAAAATATTAAATAGGACAAATTTGTGAGCTCACCGTGTGTTTCTTCATATATAGACTGAATAACAATATACTAGAGGGTAGATAAAGTAGCTTGAACAACTACATAATTATAAAGTGGTGATCCGCACTGACATTATTTTAAGCTGTTTGCAACAAACATCAGATGATAGGAACAGATCTGTGGTTTCCATTAGGACGAGCTGACGTGATAGGTACGGCTATGGTTTGTTGCATAAGAGAAGAGAATACTGAGTCCCACTAGGAGGTTCATAAAAACAAATAGGTAGCTTTTTTCTCATCAAAGCTCTTTCGACTCATCAGAGGTAAAGATCTGACACGTGATTTCTGCCCAGGGAACCCTGGTGAAAATTCCCACCCTGGGCAAAACCCCCAACGGGACAGTACTGTGTCCTTTGGCTCTGCCCATTTCTGAGCCTTTTGATGCCTACAGTGGTCTCACTGCACCAGGAGGGCTGCATTTGAGGCCTTCTGAGTGTCAGCGGATGCCAAGCAAGGTCAGAGAGAGTGCCTGTTAGTGGCAGAAGGAGGCAAGCCCGTGCTGTGGGTTGAACTGTGTCCCCGCAGAACGATATATCGAGGTCCTAACCCCCAGCACGCAAGACTATGACTTATTTGGAAATAGGCTCTTTGTAGGTGTCCTTCAAGAAGACTGCCATGCGAAGACAGAGAGACACAGAGGGATGCTGCGGGACAATAAAGACAGACATTATAGTTACGTACCAAGGAAGCCCAAAGATTGCCAGCAAACCACCACCAGGAGCTGGAAAGAGGCAAGGAAGTGTTCGCCCTTAAGGTTGCAGAGGAAGTATGGTCTTATTCACTCCCTGAACTTGGATTTCTAGCTTCCAGAACTGCGAGGCAATAAACTTCCATCATCTTTTGGTGCCTCTTTGAGGCAGTGTCACAGAAGCCCGATGAAATGAATACCCCTCGTGCCTGCCACCGGGTCGCCTGGGGACTGGGATTCTGAGACAGCAGGGTTGGCTGGGCATGGCATCTGTGCCACTGGTGGGAACTGCCATGTCAGGACCCAAGATGGCTGACGGGGACTGATGGTGAGAGGCTGGGCTAGGGCTTCAGGAAGAGTCTGATCCAGGTGCACACGGTCACCTCAAGGTAAGGATGAGATGGGCCTCTCCCTAGCTCGTCTGAATGTCAACATAACCTGCAACCCCCCTCACCATAGAAACCTTCAGCATGCTGAGAAGCATCCTCTTTATTCCCACACAATAAAAGCCTTTATCATTAATGACATGCTATTGCCAAACAGGGTGCAGGTGGCAGTCGAAAGGATTCTTAGATTTTGAAAGGTCCGTAGTGCCTGTTGGGTGTGGGTCAGGGCCTGGTTCTCATGTAAGAATGGTGAGCTTTTGAGTCCCCCCTTGAAGTTCACCTCTCCTTGAGAGGCTGTCTGCATCAGCCTTCTGCATACTTTGCTGAGGACAGAGGCTCTAGATAAATCTTCCCGTTGCAGGACATATTTGATCTCTGGGCACAGCCACACGTCACTGGAGGCCTGGGGTCCTCTGTCAGGGGTCTTCCATGGGCAGGACAGCCACCACCTGGAAGAGAAACCACCCCCACCAGTTGCAGGCAGATGGCCCAGCTAAGCAGGGAGGCTCTGCAAACATGCCATCCCCCTTTTAAAAAGAGTAGGAAGGCAAGAAGGACTCCCCCCCCCCCTTACCTGGGATAGAAAACTCCGGATATTTTGGCAGTAGCCCTTGGTGTTGCAAAACCTTGGGAGAAGGAGCAGAAGGAGGCTGTGTGGACCCGACTCCGTATATTCTGAAGAACAGAAGTCATAGACTTACTCGTTTTTTTTTAATAATAAAAAGAAAAAATACCATCTCTGCACATCCTCCGTGAGCACAGCGTGTTTCTTTCTAATCCTTACGATTTATCCTAAAATGAAAGGATTATCGTATCTCCATTTTGCAGAAGGGAAAACTGAGGCCAAAGAGCTGCCCTATGCGGTGCCACACCATGTCCCTCCCTCGGTGCCCTTGGGCCGTAGGTTGCTGCCAGGACACGTGGCCCTGTTGGTTTTTCCTCCCGGCCTCTGCCCTGCAAACCAGCCAGGACCGCAAGCAGGGCTTCTGGAAAATGGTGGGTGGGGTGGGGAGTGGAGGGGAGCGGCCCACCTTAAAGGCCCCCATTACAAACGAGGCCCCTTCTGTAAAACAAATCAAAGGCCCCCTAGAGCTGGGATGGGGCATCCGGGAACGCCCCAGCCCGACAACTGCTGTCGCCCTGGTTCCTGTCACCCGCACCCACGCCCCAAGCCAGACTTACTCCTCATATGGCTTCAGGTGTGCCTTCCTGGCCTGCTCCACGAGGTCCAGGAAGTCTCTGTAGCAGTTTCTGGCCATCACAGTGTACCTCGTGGCACAGCCTAATTCCGTGACCCTGGCTCTCGGGAGGTAGCCAGCCCAGCCGGGGATTGGAGGCTCCTGGAGAGGTTTCTTTACGTGTTTGCATTCTGTAAAGACACCGTGCTTTCTGAAGGCTTTGAGAAGCCACACAGTGAGCTGGCACCCCAACAGCTACACTGGTGAACCCCGAGAGGCTAAGGCGAACCTTAGCGTGGGTTCGCCTCTGAGGCGAACCCCAGACGTGCTAAGGGCAGCTATCGCGGGTTGGTCGACACCGAGTAGCAGGCACCTTGGTAGGGGCTTTGCAAATACCCTCCCATTTCATTCTCTCACGAACTGTAAGAACTTGACACTGTAATTACCTACACCTTACAGAGGAAGAACCGAGACCTTAAAGAAGTTAAGAGCGTCTTGGCCAAGGTCACGCGGCAAGGGAGTGGTAGGGCCAGGCTTCAAGCCTGCGTCTGTCTGATTCTCTAGTTCTCCCCCTTCAACGGATCCTGCTCCTCTCCCAGATTAATCAAGAAGCTTCCCACATTGCGCTCTGACCGTGCACATAAAGGAATCAGGAGAAGCAACCAGGTCAGAAGGAAGCATATCAGGCTGAGCACCAGGAAACTGCCTTCAGGTCGCGAGTGACTCTGGCGCTGACCCTGAGCGACTTCACATCTGTGAGATGAAAGGTAACTGCCCGCCTGCCTCTTCTAGCTGCTGTCAGAATAGAATTAGGCCACCGAGTCCCAGAACCTCAGAGCGGGAGCGCACCGTAGGGAGCCTCTAGTCCATCCTTCCCCGCACTGGATGAAGGAGCTGTAGTCCAGAGAGGGGAAGCAATGTGCCCTACGTCACTCAGCAGTCACAGAACGGGGCTAAATCCTAAACTCTGAAGGCAGATGTTACGGCTTGGAAAACTTTAAAGCACAACACGCATGTGAGTCTGCAACCCCAAGCAATTAGAGTAATGATAATAAAGGCAGTTCTGGAGTTCGTTACTTTTCCTACAGGCCTTTAGACCTTAAAAATGGTCTATGGCAAATCATGGCTGTGATTAGCATTACACGTAATCACGTCGTCAGTTGTTTCTGTCATCGCTTTTGTGGTTGTTGTTCAGGGCCAACCCCTTCCCACCCACCTAGCACCTGGAAGAGCCGGGTTCGAGCCGAGGTCTGACCTCAGACAAGGGTCACCACCACCTCTGCAGACTCACTTTCCCCGTCTCCAAAGCGGGAATCATAGTCTCGCCGTCACAGCACTGACGTCGCGGTTCATGAAATAACGGCGCCCAGCACAGACAAAGCAGCTAACACGTGTACGTACGTACTGAGAGGGCAGGTGAGGTCCCAACACTCCTGGTGACTTGCCCAGGGTCTCAGTTCCCAGCACTCTCTTGCCCAACTGGGACCGTGTCCCTCTGCCCCGCCCCCCCCAAGAAACATCTCTTTCTCATCTTATGAGACCAAGCCTTTCCATCCTGCACTACCACCTGGGGATTTGGCACGGGTGCTGGATTCTGTGTCCCCTGGGGCCTGCCGGGCCCTGCACTTGTGCCCAGGGGGGAAGGGGGCAGGTTTCCGGGAGCCAGTACCCAAACTCAGGGCGTGATACTGCTGATAATACTGATGCAGCTCCCGCAGAACCGTCTCCTCCGAGCAAACGGGCTTCAGCTTCCGGGCAGTGGCCACTGAGCAGCGAAACTCCTCCAGCTGGTGTTTATATCGCTGTGTGCTTTCCTGGAAGGTTTTCAGGCAGTGGGACATGTTGTCCTTGCTGGTGGATTCCTGGCAGCTAAGGTAGGGCACGAAGCCTGCAAGAGCCGATGCATCGGGGCCTTCAGCGAGGCAATTAGAACCTGCGGAAACTCCCCGGAACCCCAGCCCACCACTTGGCATTTCTTCCTGGGCCAACGACACTGCGTTTCCCCAAAGGCCATTAACACAAGCGGGGCTGTTTGCGCTGCGCCAGGCCCTCCCCAGGCCACAAAAAAAAAATGACCTCGGAGCTGGGGAGGGACGGCCCGTTTCGACAAAGACGATGACAGTCATATTCTTTGATAGCAAAGCCCCTGATGTCAGTCTGAACAGCAAATGGGGAAAGCATTTAATGGGCCAAAATGATGGTCTGAGGAGTAATTGAAATTATTTCATCTTTTTAGAGAGAAAGCTTATTTTCCTTGACACGTCCCAAATGCAATTTGGGATCTTTTTTGTCGGACTGTCGAGGGAAATTGCGGGCTTATTAAAAGCTGAGACCTATTACACAAAAAGGTAAATTCATTATCTGTGAGGCCCACCCCCTGGAACAATTTTTTGCCATTTCCCACAAAATAACATGTAATCATTACTATTAGTATGGGTAAAACACAAGTGTTTATTTAAACTAGATGCTGAATCCTAGGGACTATAATATTGTCACAATAAAACTCTTTTTGTTTTTTGTTTTTTAAAGAATGGATGAGGGAAAACTGGTTAAGAATTTGGTTTTAAATGGCTAGATAGATAAATACATAAATACCCCTCACTCGTTCCCAGGGCCCGGACATTTTGCCTTTGTCCCTAAAGAAAACCTGACCACAGAGTTAAAAGCAGAAACCCTGCCTCCTATGCCCTGTGAGAAGCTGCTTCTGGAAGAATCTAATTTCTAAACTGATCTTGAAGTTCTCCACCCACCAGCCAGTGTCCCCAACCCAGGGGCAGTCAAAAGATACCTCAGTGTGGTGGGGGGGAGACCATAGAAACCGAGGGGCCCTGCCACCAGAGCCTCCCCTGCCCTGCAGAGATTTTATGTACTTGTATATGTGCACACACACGGGGGACCACAAGCTACGCTCGCTGAGTCTTACTAAGGGCCGGGACGTCTTAAATAGCCTGTGTGCTGGCTCCTTCCAACCTCACAACAATCTGATGAGAAATCTATCATTATCCTGTGTAGAGGTTTGACTTGTGTCTCCCAAATAGCTGTGCCCAAGTCCTAACCCCTGGGACCTGCGAATGGGACCTTACCTGACAGTTCTTTGCAGCCATAATGAAAGACTGGGAAATGAGATTATCCTTGGCTGAGGATGTGCCCTAAATCCATCTGTCTCTGCCTTAGTCCACTGTCTATGTCTGGCCAGCTGACTCACCAGGACAGACACTTTAGCTTCTTAGGATACTTGTCGAAAGCACTCCATTATAAGGGAGAGGGGGTTGAGAAAGAGACTCCGAGATGCAGGGCAGCGTGAAGATGGGGGCCGAGATTGGAGCTGTGATGCTACAAGCCAAGGAACAGCGGGGGGCCACCAGAAACTGGAAGCCAAGAAGGGCCCTCCTCTAGAGCCTCCGGAGAGAACATGATCCAACCAAACCTGGATTTCAGACTGCTAGCCTCCAGAGCTGTGAGAGAATAAGTATCTGTTGTTTCACACACAGCCCTAAGAGGGGCGCCTGGGTGGCTCCGTCGGTTAAGCGTCCGACTTTGGCTTGGGTCATGATCTCGTGGTCCACAAGTTCGAGCCCCACGTCGGGCTCTGTGCTGACAGCTCAGAGCCCTCAGATTCTGTGTCTCCTCTCTCTCTGCCCCTCCCCCACTCATACTCTGTCACTCTCAAAAATAAATAAGGTATTTTTAAAAAATTAAAAAAATATAAACAGAGCCCTAAGAAACGAATACACCCATTTAATAGACACTTATACTTACCACAGAAAGTACTCTTACAATCACACACACGGTGGCCACGCAGGGACTGAAACTTCAGTTTGTTAGAACTCAAAGCCTGCTCCCTTAACCAGCCAGTGGGATAAGGGGTGAGGCTGGGCACCTTGGAATATTCCCCGTGCATCTCCTCTCCTAAGAACACCTATCTGTGAGAGCGGAGTGCCCATGAGGACCACTGCATCTGTCACAGGGACGTGACTTAGTAAGTCCCCCGTAGCCCAGAAGCCTGAGGAGAAGCACTATTGGGTAGAATGACCAGTTATCCCTGTTTGCTAAGGACTTAGGGGTTTCCTGGGAAACAGGACTCTCAGTGCTGAAAGCAGGGCCATTCCAGACAAACCGGGGCACTTGACCACTCTCCCTCTGGGGGACACAGGAAGGGATGGGCCCATAAGAACAACCCTCGTGCAACACTTGAGAAAGCTCGACTTGGGAAAAAGGACAGGGCCTCAGCTTATTCATTGTGTCTGTCCCCTTAGCAGTGTGTCTATCCTGGTCCAAATGCACTCAAGGGACATTTGGTGCTTCCCACGTACCAGGCCATGTCCTGGGAGATCTGGCCTAAGTTGTATCTCTCCATTCATCAGAACCCCGTTATCAGCCATCTTGGGCAAAGGAGTGCTTTCCACAAGGGTCCTAAAGAAGCCAACGTGTCTGTACTGGCCCAATTGGCCAGAAAGACACGGACAGCGGACCAAGGCAGGGACAGTGAGCAGGACCACGGTTCTGCTGGGCACATCGGCAGGGCACGTCACCACTTACCACTGTAGCCTGGCGTGACTGGCAGGTGTCTCATGAAGGTCTTGGAGGAAGACTCCATGATTTCACTCTCTGTTAACGAAGGGAAGAGGGAATGAAATGATCTAATCGAATGTCCCTGCCTCAAGAACTCACACGTGTGCTAGAGTCCTTGGGAGGAGAAAGACCCTGCCGGGGGGTTGGGAAAGGGAGGCAGCACCACCATCTTAACACAGAACCAGCAGATAAAACCAGTGGCCTACTACCAAGGGGCGTTCACCTTTTACATGTCCCCCAGTGTCTCCCCTCCTGGGACCTCCTCCATCCACCCAGTCTCCTATCCATTCATCCATCCATCCACCCATCCATCCAGCAATCATGAACTGTACGCTCACTGTGGCCAACAACTGTCACGAGGTTAGAAATGCAAAGATGAGCAGGACCCAGAAGCCCCCACGTGAAACTCCGGAACCTCAGAAAAGGGAAGAGAAGAAGCACCCCCAGACCCAGGGCCTTTGTGGTTCCAGGTGGAAAAGGTTGCAGTGGTGACTTCGGCTGTCCCCCAACGCCACCTCAGGACACCTGGCAGTGTCTGGAGACATTTTTGGTTGTCACAACTGGGGTATGCGGTCAGTGCTACTGGCATCTAGTGAGTTAGGGGCCAAGGATGCTGCTAAACAATGAAGAATTGGAATAAGGTCTGGCTGGAAGGGCTCAGAAGTCCCCAAAGATGGGCACAGAGTCCAAGATGGGTGAGCAGAGGTAGGGCGGGGGGCACCGCGGCATGTTGATGGGATGCTGCCTCCCCAGCCAGACCCCCGCCCTCTTCCAGGATGGCCCGGGTCCCCTCAAAAGGGACAGCTCCTGCATCTGGGCATCCGTTGATGTTGCCCAGTGCTACAATGCCAAGCAGGTCATTTCTCAAAAGTGAGGCCTTCACCGCCAGGACACGTGGTCTCGGGGGGAGGGCCACAGTCAGGGTTTAGACAGCAGTGATGGGAATTTCGAACACACTCGGACATTTGCAGAACACTGGCTGTGACACAGCGCACCCGGGACGGTATTCTTGCCAAATCCTCACAGCTGCCCTAAGGGTGAGTTCCCATGGGAGTGCCCCATTTACAGATGAGAAAAATAAGGCGCAGAGAAGCTAAGTAACTTGTCTGAGGGTTGTCCCGCCCGAGGAGGGACATCTAAACCCTGAGGGCCTATATAGCATAGCTGTTACCCCAAAGCGTGGCCCTGGCCTGTGGGCCGCACCTGGCGCAGGTGGGTGGTGGCCTGGGCGGCTTCCTCTGAGCGGTGAAATCCGAGAGGAGGAGCGTGGGGAGGAGGTGTGCTGGGGGTGGGGGCCCGGGAAGGGGTCGGAAAGCGAGGTCACAGCCCCCCCGCTTCCTCTTTCCGGCCCACTCCACGTCCTCACCTGGGCGGGCCTGGATCGCCCACCGGCCAACAGCCCTCCTGGCCTTCGCCTTCCCTCTGGCCTTTGTGCGCTCACCCCCCACCCCCCCCCCCCGAAGGTGGGGGAGGAGGGGCCGGACTCCTGGATGCCCCTCCCCCTTGCTCAACCCTCCCGCCCACGACCTCACCTCGGGCCCACAGGCCAGGGGGCGCGGATGAACACCAGCGGATGCGGGGGATGCCTCCCCTGCTCCAGGCTCAGCGTCGGCCCCCCGTCATGAAATCCAGGGCTTGGCACAGTAAATATTTGGTCTCGGGAGCTGTTCTCCTTTCTCGTTCTCGGTACGTGATCTCCCCCCCAGCTGAGCCCCTCTGGGCTTTGTAACTGGGGAGAGCGCTACGTGTGGGGACCTAGGTCAAAGCTGCCTTTACTGCTGTAGACAGTGGCACCGTCTGGGTTGGGGCCCGGTGGTCTCAATGGGGACTTCCTCCAGGAGTCGGGGCTGTGTGAGGGACTGGCGGGGGGACGGGAAGCAGCCCGGGAGGGGAGGAGAAGCCTACGTGGCTGGAGATTTCCCTTGCCACCCTTGCCCCCCCGGGACAGGTAGGGCTGCAGAAAGGGGCAATGCACCAAAATGAAGGGGGAGGGGTGACAGGGAAGTGGGGGCCACACTCCTTCCTAATCGTCCTTATTTTATGGGAACTAAAGGGAACCTGAGCCTTCATCTCATTGGATGGAAGCCAAGATGCCCACTGTGTGACCCAGACAGAGGGAATGAGGACCTTTACAGACCGCCTGAGAACACCGAAACGTGGCCACCGAAAACACCACTTTCCGGTAAGTTGGTTTGTTGTACAGCATCCCCCAGCCTTCCCTGCCTCTGCTTCCTGGGAGGTGAACTTTAGATGAGGTACCGCTTAAGAAGAATCCATGTAGACCTCCCTCAGCATCCTAGGAGTCCACCGCAGGCTCTCCAGAAGCTTCTAGAGCCAACTCTAGAGGGCGACCCAGACATAGAGCCTGGAATAAAGTCGAGGCTCTAGACACAGCAGCCAGCTTGGCATGCCTGCTAGGATACCAGAGGCCCCCCGGCTCATCTGCCTTCTCTCTGGCTAGACCACTTTCTCTAGGGGCCCACGAACATGGCTGGAGCCAGTCTAGTTGGAATGAAAGTTAATTCCAAAAAAAAAAAAAAAAAAAGCTAAAAGGCTTGCAACATTGAGGACAAGATCTGAAAACCAGTCTCCACTGGAGATGGGGTGGAGGGGGAAGTCAGCGATGATGCATCTATAATTCCATTCACAAATTCATAGTGGGAAAAAAAAAAAAAAAACAACTTGGGCCACACGAGATCCAGAGTTTGGCTTTATTAGACATCCGTGAAGACAGAGTTTGCAGGTACAATCTCGTCAAGTTTGAACAGCTGCAAGTTCTGTGGAGTGTGAATTTATCCTGTAGTGAATGAATGAGACCCCGGTGGCTGATATTTTAGAATGAAATTCCATAGTCCAAGCAGATGAGAGATGTGACCTAACAGACAACGACGTTTATACTAGTCATCCACTTAAGTCATTTCCCAGCATAAATATGCAGCTTGACCACAGCGACGTCATCTCTACAACTGTGAAATTCGATCTTCAACTAATTATGCATTTTGACTCCCGTTTATATTGAGGCATGCGATTCTTTGCCACCCTGGCAATTAACCAGACCTAGACTCTAGAAGCTAAACTTGATCTAAATAACATCCTAGGGGTAGGGCAGGCTCTGTAATCTGGACTCAGTCTCAGTCATCACTCTGCAAAAGTGCCTGTATGTCTCCTGTCTTGCCTATCTTCTATGTCTGTCACTTGTCTGTCATTCAGCATTTATTAATGCCTGCTGTGTACAGAAAGGGCAGTTATAAAGGAAATCTCTGACAGTTTTGCTTCCAAAACATGATCAGATACCAGGGACAGGGACATCTGAGTGACGGTCATGACAACAGGCCTTTTAGAAACTCTCTGAGATTAGAAAACGTGTCGAAGCGTATTCATCCAGTGTTCTTATTCTAGAATATGTCATTCCACGGGCGGGAGGGAGAGGGGGGATGGATTTGGGGATTCCCTTTAATCAGGTCAACTACTGGGGCCAGAAGAAAGTCCAGGAAAGTTATCACCCCCCTCTCCATCACCTATTTGCCAAGAGTGCAAATTTCAACCAACTCACTAAAGAGAAATCATAGACAAGGAGACATGCCTGATGCAAAGGTGGGAAAGCCTTACAGTGGCCAAAAAGGAAGACTCGACTAAATTACTTTCACACTTAATCCAGCAGAAAGGCTGGATTTGTGCACCACTCGATTCCTTGCGTGTAACCCTGTCATCCTGACGGTGCTGCACACGGACCCCACTTTGCCCTCAGGGTGACCGCCCTGCCCCACAAGAAGCCGATAAGCCCTGCGGGGACGCAGAGAGATTTCGTTGGTTTTTCTGCACAGTCCTGTTGCTTATAGAACCAGAATGTCCAGCTCTCAAAGACCGGACAGGAGCATCGATACATTATTATGCTCCTTTAAACATAAACTATGAGCCTTTGGGAAGGATGTAAGTGAGGCAAGGTCTGACGAAGCTGTTGATCCAGCCGTTGTCCCTTTTTCCAGAGTATTCTGACCCTTGGCACCTGTGACTATTGCTTGGCGTTGCATACACGGTCCATAGCTTAGTATCAGTACAGATCGATAAGTAAGCGCAATTAAAAAATAAAGCCATGGAAATGAAAAGGCAGCAATGTCATCAATAAAATTCAAAGAGCATTTTCCTTTTTTTTTTTTTGACAAGAAAAGCACATTGTAGAAATAAAGATTCTGTACAATATTCTAATATTGTATGTACATAAAATTATATTACTTATAACTAAATCAAAAAGTCTTATTTGTAGAGTATGGCTGGCAACATCAAAGAAAGACCCAGAACATTTAGCTTTTGAAGCAGAGCAGGCAGAAGAGAAGCCTAGCAAACACTCCTTGATGCCTGGACACGAGATCCCGCTACTAAGTTATGTGACCAGCGTTCTCCAGTTCGGTGCTTTGTTCGAGTTTCACATTCGAGCAGGGAATTCTGCAGCAGGCCACGTGAACAAGAAGACGTGTTCAAATGACATTGGAAAAGCGGCGTCAAATCTGCATATTGGCGATGGAATAGGTGGGTGAATCCAGCTTGCATTCAAAGTTAGTTCCTTAGCTCATCTTCCGTTCATTCGTTATGCATGCCTCCGGTGATTTAAGATCAGAATGAGTCCCAGCAGACAAGCCAGTGGGTCCCTCGGGCCATTCGCAGGGTGCCTTCCTTCCAACATTCTTCCCTCGCAGGCCCTTCTTGTGAGCGCCAAGAGCGCCACCCCCAAGCCAGGTGGAGCCCCCGCCTCGCTCACAAAGGGCAAAGTGTGAGACCCCAATTCTTCACTTGTCTGTCTGTCAGGGAGCCCCAGACTGGAAGACTGCAGGTGCTGGTGGTCAGGATTTCAGCTTGCAACAAAACCTAAAGTCAGGAGTTCCCGGACTCCCATGGAACCACAGTCCCCGTGGCATCCACTGAAAACGCAGGCGCTGGTCCCCCTCCTCAAGACCCAGCTTCCATTTGTAAAAGGAACAGGCTCCAGGAACCCACTTTTAAGAAGCGGCCAGGCACGAGGGCGATTCACAGGTCAATCTGCTTTGAAAAAGACCTGACTGAATTCATCAAGGACAGATCTAGGAATTCCTTGTAGATACACTTAAAAAAAACTGAAGATTCCAGGGAAACGTTTCATAATGCAGATTCTCTACCCATGTATCACGAGTGTATTCCTCCTGAAATGTGGGACTACGTGGCTGAAACGCTCTGGGAGATGACGGCGAGGAGGGAGTTAGTTTAAAACATGTACGCTTGTCGAGGTGTGCAGCCGTTCCAGATCCTGGGCTTGCTGATGTGAACAACGCAGACTGCAGGCTCCTTTCCTGACACCTGAAGTCTACTAAGGTTAACTCAAATCACTTATGAACCCAGGAGTCAGGATCTGGCATCCGGGGAACGATGTCGCAGCATATGACTCAGGAGAAGTCAGCAGTGCCTTAATGTCCATTTCCCTTAAAGCAAGTCTTCACCTGCTGAAAAGTTAAGGTGTCTGTCCTCCCACTCGCTCAAATCCTAGCCTATTAGCTGGCTATCATTACTCCTCACTGAACCTATTCAGAATTCAAATTACGAGAACCTAAAATAGTGCCCCGCGTGGGCAGTCTTCTCCTACCAGCTAAAAATGCTCCAAGCTCCTGCTGAATCACCACATTCAATCACATGGTGATGACAAGAAATTAACTGCAGATGGGTGGCATTTTATATTGACTGCCATCCCCCAAGAAACGTACAAAGAAAAGTCTCGAATAGATGAAGAATCTCCTCCTGACACAGAGATCTCACGTCCAACCTAGAAAGACAGCGACAAGGCATCCTGAGTCCTGCTTACCGGAGATGCGTTCAAAGCAAGCTGAGTCACAGCTGCAGAAGTGGACCGATTCCCTTGGTGGGTGTGGGTTTCACCACTTTGTACCTATAAAAACGAGCTGCTCTCCCAGGATCCTCAGATTTCTTATTCCCAAACCTCAGTCTCGATTTCCGACAGTTGTTCTGACTCCAGTGTGCCCTCCAAAACCCCTGATTATTTCCAGCCCCGGTGGGTCCCATCTTCCCTGCTGAAATCCAGGTGGGCGATGCTGAGGGTCAAGGACAGGGAAAGAACAGTCAGGGTTGAGGTCAGCAGATGCAGGTGAGCCGGGTCCAAGGGCGGGGCAGGCGGCGGGAGGGCCCGTTAGTAATTTAAGAAGTCAATCCCAACCTTGACGCTCTTCGAGGTGGCTATATCAATGGCTGTGGCCTTGATCTCTGTGTCCCCGAACTGCATGAGGGTCTGGATCTCCCTCCGGGGGGGCACGGCTGTGCCGCCGGTCCCTGTGAGATCCAGGCGGAGGGTACCGCACTTCTTTACCCCCGGGTCGGTGATGAAGCTCACGTCGTCGTGCTCGGAGCTATAGATGTTGATGACGATGACCAGCTGGGAAGGCTTGGCCGGGGTGTAGCTACGCTTGACGAGCTCCCCCAGGGCCACCGACTGGTCGGCCGAGATGAACTTGTCGAAGACATCAGTGCACCAGCGAGTGCCGTCCTTCACCAGCAGCTTCTCGGGGGGGTGCTTGCCTTCCACGTAGCGGTTCAGCACGCCCACCCCGTAGGTGAGGGGCGACCGACGCACCTTGATGACGGTGGGGTCCAGGCCAAAGAGGACGGCGCCCTTGAGGATGGTGAGGCCTACGTCCTGGGGGATGATGATGCGACACTTGTCCCCGAAGGCAGCCTGCACCGCCTGCTGCAGCAGGGGCGCCTCCGCAAAGCCTCCCACCAGGAAGAGGAACTTGACCGTGGACACTTCGGGCTTCTGAAACAGGTCCCCTGAAAGCAAAGAGGAAGGGACAGCACTCTATCACCAAAAGCCAGCTGCTGAGGGGGACTGGTGGCCTAAGAATGCGGCAAATAGACAAAACCGTGTGGCCCCACTGGGGGACAGACAGGTCTGAGCTGGCTGGACAGAATTTTTCTTGAGCTGGTCTTTATTTTATTTTGTTATTATTTTTTAAATTTTATTTTAAGAATTTTTTAATGTTTGTTTATTTTTGAGAGAGAGAGAGAGAGAGTGAGTGGGGGTGGGGCGGAGAGGGGACAGAGGATCTGAGGCAGGCTCTGAGCTGATAGCAGAGAGCCCAACGCGGGGCTCGAACCCACGAAACGTGAGATCATGACCCGAGCCAAAGTTGGATGTTTAACCAACTGGGCCACCCACGTGTCCCTGTAGAGATGGTCTTCAGAAGGGGGTTTGCACACCTATATGCTCAGGGATAAAAACCAAAGCTATTGCTAAGTGGAAACATTTTAACAGCTAGGTGGTGATCATTTCAAGGAATAATTTGTTAGGCATAAATAAATACTCCTGACATTCTCCAAACCTGTGGTCCTGCTAACTAAGTCAAGGCAGGCTGTTATAAAAAGTATTCTTTGGTTTTCAAAGAGGTTCTGATTGAGTCGGTGTGGGGTGGGAAGTGAATGGGGAGCCTGGATACTGAAAAAGGTCCCCGGGGAGTCTACTGTGCGTCCCTGAGGGAGGGCCCCTGAGGGCTAGATTCTGTTGGCTCCCTCCCAGGAGACCTTTCTTTGGTCCACGTAAGTGTGCCCCCTCCCCAGCAAAGATTATGGTTCCCCATGCATCCTGATAAAGCAAAGACTGTGCATTCCCTAGGCCCTGTCACTCCAGGAAAATACTGCTCCAGAGTTCCCGGCTCCCTGACTTTCGAAGCCAAACTCAAGGCCCAGGTGAAGACAGGCTCTGGGCTGCTGTGCGGTACCTGAGGGGAGGGATCTGGAGAGCCTATGCCCAGCAACCTCCCGCATTCATGCCCAGGCCCCGGCCTGTGGCTCCCAGCCCCAGACCCCCTGCCAGTCTGACTTCACATGCTCTAGCTGGTCATGCCAGAAAAGTCAGTCCCCATTCAGCTCTGCCCCACTGAGTGGCCGAGCCCTGGCTCATACTTACGGAGATGCTCAATGATGCTGTCAATGGTTGGCTTGAAAAGGGCATTCATGGCATCCGGACTCATCCTCAGCATCCCCTGCGAGGACCACTTCACAAAATCCACGCTGTGGGGGTGTGGCACAGAGAGAAATGAGAAGTGAGAGTATGGAGGAGACCCAGGCTACTATGCACAGAGATGGCCCCTGACAGAACAGAACAGCTGTCACATTTAAGGGAACTGAAGGGTTTGAAAGTCCTTGGAAATACCTTCGACTGCCACAACCCAGACCCTTAGATGCTCAAAAGCTAAGACATAGCCTCTTGATTTTCTCTTTGCTTTGTGTTGTGGCCAGCCTTCCCTTGGGATAGTGGAAGCCGAAATCTAGTGCAAAAGACAGGGAAAGAAGTGAAGGGGTCTGTCTCGTTTGAATGACCACATTTTATAGGCAAGCGATAGTCGGATTCAAGTCCATTGAAGGCTCATATGATGTGTCCACGGTGCTGCTGCATCTGGCCACAGACCTGTGTGCTCAAGTGCATTTCCTTGAGCCCTGCAGGCACCTGTCCCATGACAGTGAGAAGCCCCGTCCTACCAGGATGCCCCTTTCTCTGTCAAAGGTGCAGCACATCCAGAGCAGAAAGAACACCAGACAAGGAGCCAGGACTGCTGGGCTGCGGGACTTTGGGGCAAGCTGGCCTGCATTTTGTCTGAGCCCCAGTCTCGTGTCTGGAAATCAAGGATAACACAACTCGTCTTACCTTTCTCACAGCGGTTGTCAAGATCAAGTTCAATACCACATCTGTGAAAACACTTTGGAAATTTTCTGGCACTAAAGGAATGCCAGGGACTACACGTCCCCAACCCATCCTCAAGTTTAAAGAAGCCAAGCAAATGGCATCTCTGTCCCTGAAGCGAAGCACACACCAGCTGCTTCCTAGCCTCACATTCTAGGTGCTGCCAGGTCTCCCTGACCAGGCATCTTTCTGTGGCCTCGGCCACAGGACAATGTGGTGTGGCACGGAATGACTCCATGGCTGGCTGTGGCCCGTCTCCCCAGGAGAGCTGACAGGCCGCAGAACTGTGGAGCAGGACTTGGGGTTAGACTCAGAACAGGTGCCTGTGGGGAGGGGGCCAGCAGACAGAGAGAACATGAGCCTAGTCAGAGTCTGGCTAGGGACCTGCTCCAAGGTCAAGAAGACCTACAGTCCTATCCACTTCATTTCCCACTAAATGGAACCTGGGCTTCTTAGAGAAATGGCCGATTGCAGGTCTGGGATGGGGAATATACAAGATGAGCCAGAAGTCAGATCAAAATGTCACATCAACGGGACTCAGGAGCCAACTTAAAGAGGCTCCTACTGGCCAAGATGGGACATTTTGACCATCACTAAGGATATAACTGCCATGGTTTAAAATACGTCAAACATGCCTAAATCCACGAAGCCTTAATAATACCCCCTTCTGCCCCCACAAAAGAAAAAAATGCATTTGTCACTTAGGAGAATGCTAGGAAATCAACAATATTTAACAAAAAATTCATAAATGAAAAGAAAGAACCAAAAATTTGTCCTGTCTTGCCTATGTGAAATGTATTTCAGTGCAATCAAACCATTGAGAAGAGTTTCTCTCTCCAGAAATAGGCTAGCTGACAAATGAAGACAGAGTGAGAGACTAAGGGGCTATCCCTTAACATAACGGACCTAGGCAACTCCCCTCCGTGGCTGCTGACATCATAAAAGAAGCAACAAACAAATAGCATGTGTTCCCTGACTTGATGTGAGAGGAGGACACACTACCACCCATGAGGCAGGTTTGCCAAAAACTCAAACTTGAACCTGACCAGATCTCTAGCTCCGTCTGCCAGTGTGTCAAAAACACCAGGGGACCAAACACGTTATGTGAGCGTACGATAAACAAAAAACCCGGACTGCGGGAAACTCTATGGGACGATCAGCTTTGTCATCTAATAATAAACTGTAAAGAAAACGCAGGAGTGGGTCGCCTGGGTGGCGCAGTCGGTTAAGCGTCCGACTTCAGCCAGGTCACGATCTCGCGGTCCGTGAGTTCGAGCCCCGCGTCAGGCTCTGGCCTGATGGCTCGGAGCCTGGAGCCTGTTTCCGATTCTGTGTCTCCCTCTCTCTCTGCCCCTCCCCCGTTCATGCTCTGTCTCTCTCTGTCCCAAAAATAAATAAAAAACGTTGAAAAAAAAAAATTTAAAAAAAAAAAAAAAAAAAAAAGAAAACGCAGGAGAGGGAACCCATATAGTAAGCGGGACTTAGGGGCCTATCAGATAACCGCTATGGAGAGCCATCTTTTGGATATCCGTGCAAACTGAAAAACATATATAAGGCAGTTGGAAAAATTGTAATGTTAGCTGGGAATTTGAGGATATTGAAGAACTCGTGTCAAGTGTGATCGTGATAACAGCATTATGGTAATGATTTTAAATTTATCTTAGCGATACCTACTGACATATTCATGGATTAGATGATGATCAGATCTGCTTTAAAATACTTGGGAGAACGTGCACGAGGATTTAGACTGGCCAGGAGGTGACAGCTGTTGAAGCTGTGTCATGAGGTTCATTTTGCACAGTGAATGTTTGAAATCTTCTGCTATAAAAAGATTTTTAGAAGCCTGTGATTTTTGTCTATCAATTTTGTCATTCAGCTTTCACACAGCTTCCAAATGTCCATTTTGCAACAAGCTGAGCTACGAACACTTGCCTGTAGCCAAGAGACTCCGAGCCCCGTGGGATTTTGCTCAACAGATATTTACTGAGCACCTCTACGTTGTACCAGGTTCTGTTGTAGATGCTGGGGATACAGCAGAGGCCAAAAACACAAAATTCCCTGCTTTCACAAAGCTTATGGTTATTGGCACATAATAAAAGCTAACACAGAAACAGGAGTTTTCAGGTCCCAGGCATTGTGCTAAGTGTCTAACTTTTGAACTCACTTTATCCTCACGACAACCCTTTGAGGTAAGTGGAATGATCACTTCCATTTTCCAGACGAAAAACTGAGGAACAGAGAAGGTGAGTCACTTGGCCAAGGTCACACAGCTTGTGTGTAGTATTGGAACTCAGAATCCACACCCCCTTCCTCCCTCCCCTCGGTAGGATCCACCCCCTAGAATGGCCTAAGCCAAAGGTGAATTCCACTCACTTGCTCTTCCTCAAGGCGTGCTCCACGCTGTGGCCACGGAACTTCTTGTAGTAGTCGATGAAGGAGAAGGGCAGGGTGATGTTCAGTGGGTTAGTTCGGTCTGGGGCAGCCGCCCTCTTACGAGACTCAAATGCAATCATTAAGTCAACCCAGGCCGCGGGACGCTTGATTTTGAATTGTTCGATAAAATCCTCTCCAAATATTTTACACAGAAGTTTTTCAAATTCATAATCTACTCCTAAGGATCCGTAGGGTCCACCTGAGTCAAGCACAAAATGAGAGCCCGCCGTGTGAAAACTGAATTCAGACTCCGAGAGACATCCTACCCTGCGTTCTTCTCTGAAACACAAAGTCGCACGAACTTGGGCCCAGTGAGCAAACGGACAGCAGCTATGGTTTTTACTTAAGCTTGAAAACCCTCCAGTTCTTCTCATTCCAGGTGGAGAGACTTTCCCCTACAGAATCATTCGTCAACGAGCTTGTTAAAATCAATTATATTTTAAATAAAATTGATACACATAACTAACTAGGAGCATCGCGGTATTCCTACCCGAGAAATCCAGGGACAGGGTCTGGAAAATCAGCAGGCCCACTGAGACCCTGTGATCTATTACTTATTCATCATCCCACCCCCACCAAGGGAGAGAGCCTGTTGCTTGCTTTGGCAACTTTGATCCAAGACCGGGTGTCCCGAGACCTCCCTAGAAAGCTTAACTGTGGCACTAAAACACAGGTGACAAATCAGATGACAATCATATCCTTCCAGAACTTCCAGAAAGAAACTCCCTTGGCCAGGATCTAAAACAGGCTCATTGTGTGCCAAAACCCAAATTGCGGTGGTTTGTGTTTTAAAACTTTTTTTTTTTTAATGTTTATTTACTTTTGAGACAGAGAGAGACAGAGCATGAGTGGGGGACGGGCAGAGAGAGAGGGAGACCCAGAATCGGAAGCAGGCTCCAGGCTCTGAGCAGTCAGCACAGAGCCTGACGCGGGGCTCGAACCCACGGACCGTGAGATCATGACCTGAGCCGAAGTCGGATGCTCGACCGACTGAGCCCCCCAGGCGCCCCTATGGTGGTTTGTGTTTTGAAGAGCATTTAACTGCATCTTGCTCTCCGGCCCCACACGGGCATCTGGGTATCGTACCCCTCGGGGCCTGGAATCCCACGTGCAGACAGCAGTGAGAGAACAAAATAGCAAGAGAAATCGGACAGGAGAGAAACAGCTCAGGAAGGAGAAAATCGGCCATGCCGGGGCTCACCTGTTGCTTTATACAGTTCTTTAAGGTGTCCCTCCGGTAGCCGTATCTGATGGACAGTCAGGTCGACGGTGCCACCGCCACTGTCCACAACCACGTACTTGTCACCTGGTTAAAAACATCCACCCTTTACATAGGCCGCTGGTCAGCCCCATCCTGAAACAAGCTGGGGGGTGATGACTCGGCACACCCAGCTAAACTCACGGCAGCGCTTCTCATTAATACAGCGGTGTCGCTGATGGGCCGCTTGGCAAGTTATTCCCTACGGAAGGGACCGGGGTAGTGTCTGCCCAGCAGTGCCGGTGAGCATGGCGATAAAGAACCCAGACGAGCGAATCTTTAAAGCTGCTGCAGACCTGGCAGGCACGAGTGGACAATGTCCTGCCATCGCATGACCTGCTGTTTAACCCAAGACTTACTCTGGAACTGGGGAGCTCCAGTTCCTGCTTTTCTTCGGAAGAGTCTGTATGGTTTTGTAACATGCAAACTTACAGGCCCCAAAAAGTTCTCCTTGGCACAGTGGTCTTTAAAACCAACCGATTTTGAACGTTTTCCAGAAATGCAAAAGGAGCAAACAGGAATGCATTTTTGCCAGCAGCCCAAAACGCATCCAGCAAGGGGCAAAGGACGTTCAAGGACGCTACCTTCCTCCAGCTCGGACCAGATCTCTCCTATGACATTCTCCACCAAAAAGGTCCGACTCTGCCGATTACGCCGTATGTGCTCCTTAGCTAGTGGCCGACAGAAAGAAAAGGATGGGTGAGAAAGCATGAAAAGGCTGGCAGTCATCTGCAGTCAACGGAGGCAACAGCGTGAGGTTTAGGGAGGGAACGTGTAGCGATACTTGACCAAAATGATTACATAAACACAACGCTGGGAACCTCAGAGCCAGACCATTTTCACCAGCGTCTGTCTATTCACTGCATGGCAGCTGGGCCTGTACCCTGCTGGAAGGCTCACCCTGGAGAAGCCCTTCCCCCCCAGTGACACTTTCCGGGGTAAAGGGTTAATAAATCAACCAAATTCCTGGCCTTGCTGTCCCAGGGAGGAACGTGTCTGCCAAGAAGCTTGCAGTGCACTTGGTTAAATAATTTCACCTCAAGGAACTCTGTCTGCTGCAAGGAATGTCGGGTATGTTTTCCTAATCTGGATGCTGGATAAACTGCATGGAAGCCATTTCCCCGACCTGGGTGAAGCCAATGTGCTCTTCCGCCACCAGGTGGCGCTTCAAGGTGGCCCATCCAAACCTAGCAAAGCCCTGGCCACCTTTTTCCTAACCCTGGGGAACGACATGGCTGTGGCCCCGGGGCACTGAGGGGCTGTGACGCCTTGGGTGGGGTCACTGCATCCCTCACAGGCCCCCCCACCGACAGCTCTGTGAGGCAGACAAGGCACAAATCATCATCCTTCTGTTCAGAGGAGGAAACCAGGTCAGACAAGGTTAAGGGACTTGCAGTTCCCACGACTCTGTCTTGCAGCTCAAAATCAACCCTTGGGCCATGGACCCTCATGCCTTTGAGATTTAACGATTTACACTGAAATCTGAAAAAGCAGAATACGACTGTTAGGAGATGGGAAAGGGGCCGCGAGAGGGTAGCTGGGAACCAGCAGGGCACAGCCGAGGTGGGAAGTGGGGCAAATCATTTAACCCCTCTGGGCCTCACCTTCCCCATCCATAAAATGGGGATAATAACACTTGGCCTCAGTTCCTCACCAGCAGAGCAGGGACTGGTTCTCCGATTTTTCCTCAGCACCCAATGTGACACCCAGCACACAGTAGGTGATAAGGAAGGCAAAGCACCAAGTATGAGACCTGCTACCCAAGAAATGGCCACTACAGTGAACAACTTAGAGCAACCCCCAACCTCGCCCCCCACCAATTTTTCCCGTCCCTAAACTGGTGCTGCCGACTTCGAAGTGCCTTATAAATCCGTCTGTTGTTAGTTATCCAATTAAGGACCCTTGACCCTCTAGCCTCTTCTAGCAAGGAGCACTGTGTTTGCAAAACAGTGTCTTCCCTGGGGATTAGAATGGCAAGTGCCTGTCAGCTCTGAATTCCTTGGGCCTTGGAGTACAGTGGTGAGGCCCTCGGATCAAAGAGTCCCTGCAGACCTGGGAGGGATCCCCAAACTCCTGTCCCCAGCACTGGCTCCTCATGAACTTCTATCGCGGACCTTGTTGGGGGCATTTGGTTTGCTAAAACAATCTAGACGGCTAACAAATGGCAGTCCTAAAAAATGACCAAGCAAGGGGCGCCTGGGTGGCTCAGTCGGTTAAGCGTCCGACTTCGGCTCAGGTCATGATCTCACGGTTTGTGAGTTCAAGCCCTGCGTCGGGCTCTGTGCTGACAGCTCAGAGCCTGGAACCTGTTTCAGATTCTGTGCCTCCCTCTCTCTCTGCCCCTCCCCTGCTCACAGTCTGTTTCTCTCTCTCTCTCAAAAATAAACAGTAAAAAAAAAAAAAAAAAAAGACCAAGCAAGACTAATAAAACATATTCTGAGCTCTCAAAAACATTATCACACTTTGGGGCAAATTAAGCCCAACATTAAGAAAAATATATCCTTTACTGATCTCATGAAATCCTTTTGGCGCAAAATAACGCTAACAGCAACCCTGCGGTGCTGGGGGCACAGTGGCATTCCCATTCCCGTCAGTAGTGTCCACAGGGCGCCCATCACGAAGGAGCATCAGAGAGCAGAGAACAGCCCAGGAGGGCTCAGGGCCTTAATGCCATCCAGGGTACTCCTGATTAAGTGCTCTGCCAGGCCTCCCCAGGCAGCACCCCTTCCTTCTGGGAGACAGACCAACTGTAAAACAAGGCTGAGAGAGAACCCCTGCGTCACTGCCCCTCTGAGGGGTGGTGGCCAACAATTTGAGGATTTCAAAAACCAAAAAGACCCTCTGAGCACAAGACAAGAGCAAATCCCACAAGGCACAGGACACAGACACAGTGTGGGGTGGACAGGCCACGTTAAAGGAAAGGGAACCAAAACCTGAGCCCTCGGGGAAGGCAAGCATTCAAAACCAGTTTCCCCTTCAATGCGAATGTTACACTTCAGAAGCATTAGGAGCCGCACTACAATTAGCTAATTCTGACGTGAATTTTTGTTTATGAACCGGCAGGAAGTAGCATGTAAGATATGAAGCCCAGTCAGTCATGCATCTCTTTTCCAATTACAATGATGAAGACGAAAATTTAATTAAATAGGCTGTGCTGAGTATGTAACATGTTAACACATTTGACTTAGTTAGCAGTAAGGCCAGCCACGGCATGCCTCGGTGGAGGCTGAGCATTGCCCAGAAAAAGCAAATCGAGCCCTCAGAGTCAAAGGAGAGCCTGCTTGCTTCTGTTCCGGGTGAATCAGGTCTGAGGTGTTAGCACTTAGCCCCGGCAGCCTGAGACAGCAGCCTGGGGACCAAGGGAATGCCTGGCCATTGTCTCGTGGCTGAGGTTCACAGACTCCTCCATCTTGGGTTGAAAATGCAGAGTGGTGGCCTCTGGGGCAGAGTGGCCCCCATGAAGAGGAAGAGGAGAGTTCTGGAGGAGAGGACCCAGGGCCTGGGCAGGAATGCACACCTGCAAAGGCTGAGCCAGGGCCCCAGCGCCTCGGGCAGCACAGAGACAGGCTTTGGGTGTGGGGAGCAAGGAAAACTTGGAACCAGGCTGTAGGGGGCAATGGGCCGCAGTTCTAGCTAACGTTCTCCCTCTCCTCCTCCCTTCCAGGGCCTTCCAGGATGGGGTGGGCATAGGTGATGGGTGGGTTTCTGCCCTCGAGGCCCTGACCTGGAAACGGCACTCACAGCGCTCTGATTAGTGCCTGAACTCACTCACCTCGGTGGCTCTGACCCTGACCTAGGATGTCTGAAAACTCTGTGGCCCTGGACAGACTCACAGAGCCCTGGATACCAGGGAAAACAGTTCTTAGGACCAAGAATGTGACCAACTGGCACACAAGTAACTACTAAAGAGAAAAAGTTCCTTAATACCCATCCTGGATCTCCCTAGGCGGTACTCCTTCCCACAGCTACGTGAGCACCAGTGGGGTCAGGAAGCCTCCGCCCCTTTCATCCGTATTTTAAACTCTCGCCAGGTTCACGGTTAAGACACATAATGAGCTCATCACACACGAAGCGGCCCCAGTGAGTGAGTCAGCAATAACTCAACAGCCTTAATGGGGGAATTAATAACAGGCCAAGTGGGATTAGATTAAGAATCAGTTAATAAACAAGAAAAATTAAAAGCCTAGTAAAATGTAAAACCAGGAGCTGCTCTGGGGCCATCTCTCCGGTTCTTGGAGAGAAGCACCCTTCCCACGCCTGAGGCACACGTGTGGGAGGTGATGAACCGGGGTGACCACTGCGGAGTTTACAAGGGGCCCTGGAGGGGTCCCGGAGGGGGCGCTGAGAACAGACGTGCTCACAGCCGACGCCTCTGGGAACATCTCGGTTCTTCATTACCGCGCTAAAGGCCTTAAATAATCAGGGCCCAAAACATGCAGGGTTGGGATGGGAGAGAGCGGGGAGGGGAGAGAGAGAGCAGGAGGTACCCTGTGCAAACCCAGCTCCCACTGTGTCACTGGAGCTGTACCCGTTGACCGCGGCCTTGCTGCTCAGCTCGATCATCTGGTGCAGCCGCAGCTTCCGGCAGTAGATGGAGGCCGCCTCGGGCTCCAAGGCAATGATGAGCTGCTCCGAGTTGTCCGGGGAGGCCAGGCCTGCCTGGAAGACAGAGGCAGAGGCTGGGACCCAGGCTCCCCAGGCAGTATCACTCTGAGGACACTCACCTTGCACCTACACCCCCAAGGAAGGGACAGCCATGCTCTGCTTGCTTAATTCCCTCCATAGATCTCTGCAGCGCTATCGATCAGGGGTGACTGGGTGCTGGGCCCCAAGCCAGGCACCCAAACACTGCGGAGTGGACAAAGAAAACGTATGAGTGCTTCTGGGAAATGCAGGGCTCTCCGGGTCATGGGGCCTCTTACATTTGGGACTTGCTTGGCCCAGAAGTGAGATGCATGAAGGGGGAAAGGCCCCAAAGCTCTGTAAACCACCAGAAGATGGAAGGCAGGTAGTCTGTTTCTGGTTACAATGGGCCAGGTGGTCTAAGAGCAAACCCCGAAATTTGGTGGCCTAGGAAACAATGGACCATGGTTGGGCCTCAGCCATGCACGCATTTGATTTGGCTGTATGGGAATCAGACATGACTTTAGCACACTAGGACTCCAGGGCTCTGGGAGAAAGCCCTCCTGAAATCCCACGTAGTCTCACGTTTTCTAGAATATGGGTCAAAAGGCAGCTGGCAGTTATTTTACTCAAAGCCTTTACCCCTTTAATAGCTGAAATGCTTTTGCTCTGTGACATCTGGCTTGTTCCAGTCACAGACCCTTACAAGAGCCAGCCAGGAGGCTCCAGGAGCACTCTTCTGAGGGCACTCAGAGAAATGAGCCTGGCGTGGCCTTTGACACGTTCCTGCCCACCTCCTGTGGCCTTGAACTGGAGCGAGAGGCCTCACTTGCTTGTTGGAGCTGTTCAGGCCCAAGGGGTCCTGGTTACCAGCAAGACGGACCAGAGAAGCGCTCTTCGGCCGTTACCACTGTTTGCTTTCTGTGCTGCCGCTTCCTAGGGAACCTCGGGATGCTGCCCTTGTGCCCTAGCCACTTTGGAGAAGACCCCAGGTCTACACCAGACCCATAAGGTTTAGTGACTCAACCTGTAGATCAGGGATGGAAGGTCTAATGCCACATATGCATATGACCTCTCACCAGGAGGAGCCGGCCTAGACTCACAGAGGGAAGGGGCTTAGCAGGTTCAATTATTGTACAAGGAGATGGGGGGGGGGGGGTCAGGTTAGAATATCAGAAATGCTAAAAGGGCCGTCTTGGCCTTTTGTCCAATGTCTTCACTTTATTTTTTTTTACTCTTTTTTTTAACGTTTATTTATTTTTGAGAGAGAGAAGGAGAAACAGCATGAGCAAGGAAGGGGCAGAGAGAGAGGGAGACACAGAATCCGAAGCAGGCTCCAGGCTCCGAGCTGTCAGCACAGAGCCCTACACGAGGCTCAAACTCACCAACCACACATGAAATCATGACCTGAGCTGAAGTCGGAGGCTTAACCAACTGAGCCACCCAGGCGCCCCTAACGTCTTCACTTTATGCAGAAAGAAACCAAGGCTCAGAGAAGTGGAATGATCGACTGTCCCGGGTTTCCCGGGACATGAAAGCTGCCGGGCGGTCTTAGGCTCAAATGCGGCCGAGCAGGCCTAGGCCCACTCTTGGGCCTTGCGGACCGGCTCCTTTATTTTGGTTCTTGGCTCTCCTGCTTTCGGTAACTCCAGGTACTGGTGTGGGACGCAGGCCTTTGGCCTTGAATAAAACTTCCCAGGTGTCTCTACTGTTCCTCCTTCAACTGGTTTAAAGGCACAATCTCTTGACCCATTTACTCCGGAACAGCACTACGTGGCATGTTACCTCTACTCAGTCGATTCTCCATAATAACCATACCCCAAATGAACCAATTAATTGTGTCCTAATGAGACACCATTGGCAGGCAGGTGACTTAAATCTCCCCCCTCCCGACATCAAATGCCTCACGAGTGGTAGAACCCCTTCTGGCAGAGCGACTCTACAAAACCTACACCATCCACAGAAAAACTGCCTCCTTACTGCCCTGTGCCCTCGGCTGTGGCCAACCACACTGGGGGCATCTGCGCCCATCAGTTTGGTCCCTTGGGTTGAAGAAGCCCAGTGTGCCCCTCAGTCAACAGGCCACTGACCCGGGTGCATCACAAGGTTTCCCACTGCTCCCCACTCAAGGGACTAGAAGTCCCACCCCCCAGCCTCACTTTCCCTCAGGGTCACATTAGGCACCCTTAACACCAAGACAGCTGAAGGCTGCAGCGCCCAGTGACAGAGGACAAGGGCTACACACCTACGTGTCACCAGGAAAGTTGCAACCTCTGCACCTCAATCCCCAGGGTCCCAGAAGAAATCCAAAATAAAACCAGGAAGAGCCCCCTTCTAAAGGACTGCTCTCGAAGACTGACTTCACCACCTGGCTGGGTTTGTAAAGTCAAGGGCCTCCTAGAACAGAAACGGACAGGTCCAGCCTCCACAAAACGGGATGAAGAAGGGAAAACTAACTACAAAGAAACAACTAGGCCTAAATGTTTAAGGCACTCTTTCAAAGTTCAGAAGGGAAAACAGCCTGGGAGAAGGGGTGGGGGGAGGGGAGCACCAGTGCCCTGCCCCAGGGTGGCGGCAAGGAGGAAGGTCTCGCTAGGGCCTTGTGTCCCACTGGGATGTCAAGCGGCCAGGCAGTCTCCATGGGGCCAAGAAAAGCTGCGGGAGCCTGGACTTGGCAGTGGGGGGACAAGGGGGGAAAATAAGAAAAACGAGATGCCTTCATTCCTCTCCACACCTTCCTTGAAACTGTGAGCGGCCCCTGTGATTTACAGTGAAGCATCCATACAGAAAACCGAATCAAAAAGTCCAGGGGGGAGGGGTGCCTGGGTGGCTCGGTTGGTTAAGCATCTGACTTCGGCTCGGGTCATGATCTCGTGGTCAGTGGGTTCGAGCCCCGCATCGGGCTCTGTGCTGACAGCCTGGAGCCTGCTTCGGATCCTGTGTCTCCCTCTCTCTCTCTTTCAAATATAAGTGAACGTTGAAGGAAAGAAAAAAAAAAAAAAAGTCATCCAGGAGAACAAAGAGCCTGGAGTCTAGTCATACAACTTGAGGTGCCCGAGTGTACCCGGTGTGTGACTTACACAATCCAGGTTCCCCCTGGGATGATGCTCCCACATCCTGAACACACGGAAGACACACAGACTGCCCCACACTTCCCAGAACAGCATAGCTGCACCCCTCAGGGGAGGCCTTTCATCTGTCCCTCCCCAGCTGGGCTGGCCTTGGCTCTACAGCAAAAGCTTTGACCCATTTCCACAGAAGGTTCCCCACGGCACCCAGGAGAGGACACAGGTGGGAAGCAGAAGTGCAGAGGACCCCAAAGCAGAGCGAGAGGAAAAGGTAATATTGGCAAGAGGCCCAGGACAAGTAACCACACTCCTGTGCTCAAGCTCAGTGCCCATCCTGCTCCCCAGAGAGAGTGAGAGGCCGTGTCCCCACCAGCAACCCCCACGGGGGCCACAGTGGCGAGCTGCAGGGTTGAGGCAACAGGAGGCGGCTGGCACTGCCAGATGCCATCTCCCCAGGAGGGGTCCCCAAGCAGCCTGTGGACTCCAAGAAAAAGAAGAGATACAGAAGGATCTTCCAGATTCTGAAAAACCTGGATGTCTTTATCTCCTGGCAGGACGCCTGGAGGGTGGGCTTCAGTTTCTGGGGTTTATATAAACCCCTGCAGTCATTCTCAGCAGCAGCCCTCAACCTGGCACCTGTCAGGAGACCTGGGCTCAGGCCCAGGTCAACCAGAGCAGGGGAAACGCTCACTGCCTTTGCTACTTCCGCCTCTGGAGCTGGTCCCTTGCAGCTGCTGTTCCAGCAGAACTCTGTCTCCACTGGGCCCCGGCTGGCCTAGCAACTAGCATATTCTGTCTCCAACTACAGATCATGCAGAGGTAGCGAGCCTCTCCTGCAAGATGCTACGTTTTCTAAGGGCAGCAGCAAGGCCTTCTTGCCCCACCGCACACAGTAGGCGCTCAGGGGGTAGCTGCTGCTGAATGAATGAATGTATGTCCCGCCAGCCAGGCTTCATTCTGTGATTTCCTGGCCCTTGTCTCCAGGTAAGTGAATGGGAGCCTTCTGCTGATGTGACCCGGGATTCTAGAAAAAGAAAGTGTCTGAGCCAAGAGTGCACCCTCCCATTTGACTCCCGCACGAATCTGGGGTGGCAGGACCGCCGCTGTAGTCGTTCTTAGAGCACTGCTTCCTGGTCATGAGCCCTACCTGGGAGGAACAGGTGTGTGGAAAAAACCATGCACGAGGGGGCCCAGGACATGGGTGTTTGCACTGACTGCTCTTCCGTTCAGCCCCGCCGTGAGCCAGGACAACCCGCCAGGGACTGACCATGTGCACGGCCGTGGAGGATGGCCGGACCAGGCGGCTGCCCTGCTGGTCTCACGTCAAGCTGCACGGGCTCCAGCCGCACCCCTTCCGGGTGTCATGGGCTGTCGCTGTTGGTTTTTTTCCCCGATGTGATTATTTTTCACTGCAGTTTGTTCAAGGAAAGGAAGCCAGCGCAAGCTGTAACCCCGTGTTAAGTGAGCTCATCGTACGTAAGGGACCGCCTTTTATTTGACAGGCTGCCGGAACCCACTAGCGTCATGCATTTTTCAGGCAAAATGCCTCTAGAAATCAGCTGGACTATTTCCTATGCGTGATGACTATCCCTCAAGACTCAGTGAACTCTTTCCTATTCTAGGTCTTTTCTGAAGGCCTCAGCAGAGGAATCAGCTGTTCCTCCTGTTACCATCTGTTCATGGAATGCTCTTAGAGAGTCTAAAGGTGTCCTGAGGCTGCGAATTATAAAAGATAGAGATTTAACCCACTTTTTCGACAAGCATTTGACACAAGAGGAGTTTTGGGCGTTTCACAGATAAAACGGTATCCATAGAGTGCTCTGCAGTCCCCCACCAACCCCAGCACTGAATCACAGACTTCTGAGCGGAGGCCCCAGGACCGTCCATCCACGATGCTGCGCAGAGCCTCATCACCTACTCTGCATCCGGGCCTCTTACCCCTCCGCCCAGGCCAGTGGAGGGGTGAAGCACAGCCCCCACGGGACTGTGCCATGAACTCGGGCTCAGCATGAAGGAGGGACTCCGATTCCTGCATGCAAGCAGGGTAGATGTGACCAGTTGTCCAGCTGCCCTGACGGAGCACCATTCTGCCTCATCCCTCCAGCCCTCCACCTGCAGCCAGGCTGGTGGGCAGCACTTTGGCTGAAAGGTTGGGTGGGCATTCTCAGATCTCAGAAGCTGGGTGGCCAAGAACTGTGGTGTTTGCTCATGTTCTGTATTAGCGTTCTCCAGAGAAACAGAACCAGTAGGATCTTTGTAAGCATAGAAAGAGATTTTTCATAAAGAATTGGCTCACACAATTATGGAGACTGACAAGCCCCAAGGTCTACAGTCAGCAAGCTGGAGAACCATGGGAGCTGATGATATAGTTCCCTTGCCAGGAGGCTGAAGACCCAGGAAGAGCTGATGTTTCAGTTTGAGTCCAAAGGCGGGGGAAAAAAAACAAAAAACAAAAAACAAAACAAAAAAACAATGTTCCAATCTGAAGGCAGGCAGGCAGGCAGGAGGGTTTCCTTCTTATTCTAGGGAGTTTTTGTTTCAGTCAGGTCTTCAACTGATTGGATGAGGCCCACCCATCCTACAAAGGGCGATCTACTTTATTTAGTCAGTCAATTTAAATGTTAATCTCATTCAAAAATACCCTCACAGCAACAGTCAGAATGATGTCTGACCAAACGTGGCAGTTTACATATCTGGTCAAGTTTACACATAAAATTAACTATCGTAGGTACACATTTTTCTTATTCTATAAAATTAATGGAGGATAAGAAGAGAGAACTGGAGAGATGCCAATTTTGGCCACACTTCATTTCCATTTTGTCATGGGGACTCTTCCAGAAGACAGGCTAAAGACACCATAGACTAGTTGGCAAAGCAGTTGTGCCCCTTTAACACCCTCCGCCCCGCTTCCCAAAGTACAAAAGGCTTCACTGACCCACTCAGCTGTGAGCCACTTGAGAGCGGGGCCTTTATCCTAGTCATACAGGATATGACTCCAGTGTCGACCACGTCCCATCACACAGAAGTCCTCCAGTATGGATTTAATGAATAAATGAATGAGTTAACAAAGAATGATTGAATGGCCCCTGCCATCTTGAAATCCATTCAGTGACTTTAAACTGTAATTCTTTAAATTTTTCTTTTAATGTTTATTTTTTGAGAGAGAGAGAGAGAGAGAGAGAGAGAGAGAGAGAGAAAGAGAGACAGAGCACGGGCAGGGAAGGGGCAGAGAGAGAGGGAGACACAGAATCCGAAGCAGGCTCCAGGCTCCGAGCTGTCAGCACAGAGCCCGACGCGGGTCCAACTCATGGACCGTGAGATCATGACCTGAGCCGAAGTCGGACGCATACCTGACTGAGCCACCCAGGTGCCCCTAAACTGTCATTCTTTAAAAAGAATTACACAGAGCCAAAGATTAAGAGGCACACACGCTGCACCGGACAGAAGTTAGCCAGCATCCAAAGGATAGGCCTGTCTACAGTGGGTCTCTGGGCTTCAGAAAGAAAATTCCCCACGTCCATAAACCCGGTCACATTCACCCCTCTGAGGAGCTGCTTATCTATCATCTACCCTCTGAGGTGCCATTTTGATTCTGCCAAACCCTGGCGGGCACCGCACCCCCAAGTGCCTGGTTTCCTTCCCACTGGGCATGCAAGGGGCTTCCCCGCCAGGCCTCACTGCCCAGAGAGGCAGGAGCCAGCCCAAGGCTCCAACAGCCCTGACAAGTCTGCCAGTCCTTGCACCTCTTTCTTTTTCAGGCTAAAAACAAGAACTGACCCTTTTCCGGGTCACATGTTTGTTGTTGAAGTTTTCCTGTGGGAAAACGAGAGTCAAAGTCACGAATCCTGAGTACCCTCCCTGCGAAAACGGAGAACATAGGGCTGTGCCTTTGTGCGACAGCTGTGTCCCCGCGTCCTGTCTCCAGACACGGCCTGACGGCTGACGCTGTGGAAAAGCTCCAGGGTGCCCAGGGTTTCTGTGGACAGCTAAACCGCATTTGGTTTCTTCCTTTTTTAAAGAAGTTGCCTCTTTCTGGCACTTCCACCCTCTTCCTTCATCCCTATAAAAACAAATCTATTTTTGGAAGATACATAGGCTGGGCCAGATTCTCACGCTGAAGGGGAGGGCAGAGGGGAGAGCCTACAGCGAGGAGGGAAGAAAGAGAAGTGGGGAGACTGAGGAATGGGGACACTGCTCTCCCTTGATCTCTGTCCGGCACCTGGAGTAAAGCTCCAAGTGTTGAGGACAATCTATGGCCCCAATGGAGGTGTCATGGTACCCACGACCATTCTGCTACGTTCGGTGCTCAAGGTTGATCCAGTGGGTTACTTGGAAGGAAAGGTTCCTACTTATGGCCACAAACTCAACATCAGAGATCTATCCCCTGGGGAAGGTGGCTGATCCCTGGGAGGTATTGGCCGGGCCGGGGAAGGGGCAAGGTTCTCAAATGGACTCTCACTGCACAGAGCGGGCCCAGGCCCCAGGGTGGGCTTGCATTAACCCAGGGGATTAAGTACAGCCAGAGCCAGCTCTGACCTGTGGGTCAGCATAGCGGGTCAGCACGGCCAGCCACCCCTGGCATGAAGTCAGACCCTGGTGGCAGCCCCATCATGGCACAGGTTGCCTGCGAGCAGGTCCACGGCACCAGTGATGCCCCAGCGCCCAGGAGGGACAGGCTGGCCACTGACACTGGAATGCTCTGTCCATGGCGCCGTGGTGCTGACTGGTACTGTGCTCAGCCGTGCCGCTCCCTCATCCACGTGCCTGCCACCACACAGGTGTGGCGACCTCACCACCCCCTGGCCCCCTGTGTGTGCTCCTGTGTTGCTCCCAAGGTGAAACATGCAGAACACAATCGTGTTTCCCTTATTTCCCAGCCACGGACGTGCAGCTTTCAACCTCCACAGCGGCCCTGATGTGCCTGGTTCGTGGCCATTGGCCTTGTCTTTATTCTTTTCTTCTTCAAACATTCTTGCTGCCCAAGCCTCTTCCTTGAGGTTCTCACTTCCATTCACCCACAGAGAAATGTCTTGGCACCCCACTTTGAAATCCTAGCCCTGGGGAGTCTGCAGTACAGAAGGTATAAAACGAGAAAGAAAACCGAGCCCAGCCCAACCCCTGTGGATATGACCCCCCTTCCTCCCCCAGGAGAAAGGCGCTATGTCCCCTCGCCAGTGGGAGACCCCTCACTACCTCCCAGGGAGGCCTACGAGTGCTGGGGACACCCGAGTGGGGTGACAGTCACCACTGCGGGCATCCTGGGCCCCCACCGGCCCCACCCCCACACTCACCTGATAGGCAGCTTGTCTCATGAACTGCTTGGCGGGCTGTTTCCAAATGGCGGGCACTGTGATGACCCATCTGACGTCAGAGTTCTCAAACTCCGATCCCGCTTGGTCACTCAGCTCCTAAAACCAAGGGAAATGCAGCAGGTCAAGGACACAGCTGGTCCTCCTACAGCTTCACCGAGAATTCCAAACTTCCTGGCCATGAACTCTTGGGGTAACTACTGGGCCACCTCCTGAACTTTCCAGTGTCAGGACGCAAGGGTCTGTTTCCTGAATATTCCACAAGCAGGGAGCTCAGCTCCTTTCACTCACTGAACGGGACTGCAGGCAGGAGGTGGGGAGATCAGAAGCCTTTGGCCACTTCTGAATCATGTGACAGGGAAAGTGACAGTCTCCCAGGCCTCAGTTTCTTTATCTGCACAATGGGGATAATAATCCCTAGCTTATACTAGTGTTGGAAGGGGTGATAGTTTTCTGAGAGCTCCATTTCCTGGGAACTTACTCTGTGGCAACCTTGTTAAGCACTTTGCATAACTCATCTCCATTAATCCAAGAATCCCATTAGGAAGCGATTATAACTGTGCCTTTTCTACAGATGGGAACCTTAGGCTTAGAGATGTCCAGAACCTTTTGATGACCACACAGCTAGGAAATGGCAGAACCAAAATCTGGACCCAGACCCAGGTATATCCTGACTCTTAAAGGCCAAGGTCTTAACTAAATTGTTACATGTAGTCTCGCGTCTAGAACAGGGCCTGGCCCACTTGTTGAAGGAGTGGTCACTGTCCTCTACCTTATCACAAGGCCAGCACATCAGGGGAGTTCTCCTTGCAGGACAGGAAGGATATGAACATGACCTAAGCAAGAACCAGGCTGCCCTTAACTTCTGGTCAAGGTTAAGCCACACCAGCAGAAACCACGTGGATAAATGGGATGGGCAGAAGCATCAGAGGTTTGCACCAAGTCCCTGCAGACAAAATACATCTCTAGAATACTTCTCAGACTCAGTATTCTCATCTGTAAAATGGGGACAATAAAACTAACATACAGTGTTTCTGGCAAGAACAAGTGAGAACACACGAGGAACATCTCGCCCGGAGAAAACCTCTGATAAAGCTAGTTCCTTCCTATCCCTTGGCTCCTGTTGCCACAGTCACCAGACAAATCTGAAATCAAACCTAAACACACACTACCACCCTCCTACATCAGAGTCGGTTCTGGGGACGTGTTTCAGAAGAGTAATAGGCTGGCCATTTGTTTTTTCTGATGGGTGTCTCATTTCCTCTACTCTTTCAGTAGTTATCTGGGGACCGACCCACCCTCTCACCGAACTAACTTCCTGTTGGATGGTCAGTTCCTTTTATTTTTTTCCTTTTAAAAAAAAGTTTTTTCATTTTTAATTGTGACAAGAACACATAATATAAAATCTACCCTCTGAGCCTTTTGTAAGCATACAGGTCAGCAGTGTTAAGTAGGTTTAGTAAACTCTTTCTTAAAACATGTTTTTAGAAACATCTCTGCGTTAGGCTCGTGTGAAACAGCAGGGTTGTTTGTTTCATTGTGTTTTATTTCCTTGCAGGTCTGCCTTGGGCTTTAGAGGCACACGAGTGATGATGGGTTCGAAAGGGTTCTAAGTATGCTGCCAATCACCATCCAGTCTGTTTTAGACTTTTCTGGGGTTTTTTGTTTGTTTGTTTTAAGGCTTCAGGCCCAGTAAAGAGTCCAATCCGCGAAGCCCGGTGTGGGGCTTGAACTCATGACCCTGAGATCAGGACCTGAGCCGAGCAAGAGTCAGACGCTTAACCGACTGAGCCACCCAGGTGCCCCTATTTTAAACTCTTCAAACAGGAAAAGGCTCAAAACATGAATGATGGGCTTTCCTGGCCGGAGGGAAGGTTGTTTAGACAAGCTGTTTGTTCACCAGTGGATGGAGTACAGCTTGGAAGCGAAAGGGCCCTGCCGTTAATTAAACTCCTCATTATGTCAGGACTTTCACTTGCTTTCCTCCATGAAAGATGAGCCTGCTTCATGCACGTGATTCCTCAGATATGCTGCTTTAGTAGATATTCTCCTGTGCTTATCCTGGGCCAGCAAGCAACAACCCCTCCTCTGACTCCATCTGTCCTTTAAATACCAGCCAGCCCTCTCGTGAAGGGCCCGGTCCTTACAAATCTCCTCAAAAAGCTGTTCTTCATGGAATTTCTTGACAGCATGTGCCCCGCTGGGAGAAGGTGCTAGCAGGTTCCAGCTGAGCTGACATATTCGAAACCACACACCCCCTCCTGCACCCCTGCTTGATCTCTGCCCCCTCCACCTCTTCCCTCCCCTTCTGAGACAGGCTGTTCACCCTTTTCCCTTTAACCGACTTGAAACACAATTCAATGTCAAGGACTTTCTCAAGTCCTAAATTTTCCCCGAGTCCCCTGGTTCCTCCTTCTAACCCAAGGGCCCCAGGAGTACTCGGCCTCCCTCTGCTCCTTCACCTTTCTCGGGGTGTCCACATCCGCTACAGGCAGACAGTCCTTCACTTGGCTGTCTGGGCTCCCAGGTGCTGCGCCCATCCCCCTGGGATCTCGGCTGTTCAGGCTGACACAGGTCCACCTCTCTGGGCCCTCCTGGTCTGCTTTGCTGTCCCCAGGAATGATGGTGCTCTCCCCTTGCTACCTCCTCCCTCTTACTCCTTCTTCTGTCCTCTCCCCTCTCCCCTTCTGGTGGAAGAATTATTTCCCAGGATCCACTTCTTCCCTCGCCGCCCCCCGTCTTTCTTCTTGGTCTTCACGCTCCCTAAATGACCTGCCACTCTGTCTCAGAGTTTCAGAGCCTTCAGACACACCTGCTTTAGGATCGGAGTCAGCTGCCTCCACATGGCTTTCCTCTGCCCTTCAGGCCCTGGGATGCTGTGGTCTCCCTCCTTCTAATGCTATCTCTGTGGCCATGGCATTCCCCTATTAGAAATCCTTTGATGGCTCTCCATTACCCAAGAAGTTCCTTAGCTTGGCATTCGAGGCTCTGCACAGCCTCGACCCGAGCTCACCGTTCCCATTCTATTCTACAGCTGTGCCCTTCTCCCGCTCAAAACTGCTTGCTTTCCACAGCTGTTGGCTGTGTTCTCCTTCCCCTGTGCTGTTCTTGAAACACCCACCCTTCCAGCTGCTGCCAGTGACAGGCCCCCATTGCTCCTTGTCCAGGGAGCCTTTCCTGATGCTACACTTTGGGCAGAATCTCTGCCTTCACCAAACACCCAGTTAGTTACCCCCTCACAACACTGACCCATTGACTACATGCTCCTTCGCACTGTGTTTATTTTGACACTCCTTCGGGTCTGGCACACAGGAAGGAAGGAAGGAAGGAAGGAAGGAAGGAAGGAAGGAAGGAAGGAAGGAAGGAAGGGAGGGAGGGAGGGAGGGAGGGAGGGAGGGAGGGAGGGAGGGAGGGAAGGAAGGAAGGAAGGAAGGAAGGAAGGAAGGAAGGAAGGAAGGAAGGGAGGAAGGAAAGAAGGAAGGAAGGGAGGGAGGGAGGGAGAAAAAGAAGGAAAGAAAGGAAGAAAGAAAGAGAAAAATGAAGAAGGTACTTGAATGAATGAAAACAGTATCACGTTCTCACATCTTTGTTTCCCTTGAGCCCTATTTCTAGAACTCTATTTCTAGAATTCACTAAATTTCTACTAGTGATCACATAATACCAAATGCTTCTAAAGTTCCCAATTCTTTGTGGATAAAGCTCAGTACACACATCTGATTTACACCCACTCATCACCATGCCCATGGGAGGACACTGAGTGGACAGCTGCATTCCACTTAGAAATTAGCCATTCTCCCACATCCAGGACCATCACTGCACAAACCTTTGCAACAGTCATCCCAGGGGTTCACTCATATACCAGCAGCTTCCATGGGGTCTGGGAGGGACAGCAGCAACCATTTGCCAATAGTTTACTGTGCCCAGCCCGGAGGAAGGTTTAACATCGACCCACGAGGTACACAACGTGCTCCACTCTTCAGGTTAGGGAGGTGGGTGTTGGAGAAATTAAGCGCCTTGCCCGAGATCACACAGCTGCTACGTGTGTCTTCTGCCCGTCTTTCTGTTTTTTGTTTGTTTGTTTGTTTACGGAGATATAATTCACATACCATAAAATTCTCCTTTATAAAAAACAGTTTATTTATTTTGAGGGGGGGAGTGGGAGGGGCAGAGACAGAGGGAGAGACAGAATCCCAAGCAGGCTCGGTGCTATCAGTATGCATCAGGATGCACAACTAGAACTCATGAACCGTGAGGTCATGATCTGAGCCAAAATCAAGAGTTGGACGCTTAACCAACCGAGCCACCCAGGTGCTCCCTAAAATTCTCCTTAGAGTGTACAGTTCAGTGGGTTTTAGCATATTCACAAGGTTGTGCAGCCATCACGCTATCTGAGTCCATCACCCCGCAGAGAAACTCCGTTCCTATTAGCTGTCACTCCTCCCCCCTCCCCCAGCCCCTGGCAACCTCAAATCTGTTTCCTGTCTCTGTGGACTTGCCTCCTCTGGCCATTGCATACAAATGGAATCCTCCAGTATCGTCTGGCTTCTCCTCCTTAGCAGAACGTGTTCAGGGTTCACCCATGTTGTCCCGGGCATCAATGCTCTATTCCTTTTCACGGCTGAATAATATCCCAGTGTAGGGACAGACCCCACTTCGTAACCTGCTCGCTGATGGACATTCGCGCTGTTTTGCTTTTCTGTTATTACAGAGAGCGCCGCTATAAACACTCACATGCGAGTTTTTGTGCGAATACATGTTTTCATTTTTCTTAGGTGTCTGCCGAGGAGTAGAATCACTGGGTCACGGGGTAGCTCTGTGTTTAACCTTGAGAATCTGCCAGACTTTTCCACGGCAGCTGTGCCATTTTCCATTCCGGCCAGCAGTGCACGAGGGTGCATCCTGCTTTCTGAATGCCAGTCCTACCTGTCCTCCCTCAGGGCTTTACCGCCCCCCCCCCACCAGCTGGCAGGTGCACCTCGCCCACCACAGGACCCTGGCACATGCCCTACCTTCAGCGCCTGCTCCTTGAAGTACTGTAGGGCGTAAGCGAAGATTTCAAGGGCTTTGACTTTCTTGCCGTTTGCTGCCGTTAAGTCTGTATCCATGGTGAGGTCCTGGTGGGAGAGAGGAAGGAATAGTAAGGCCAGGGAGGAGAAACACACCTTGTACCTTCGGGAACTGCTACCTGGGGATCTGGGGAGCCTGGTGAGCCATATTTCTGTTTCTTGATATTTGGTAGACCAGGATAGTGTGTCCCCCAAAGTGAGACTGGCAGCATTGTCCCCTTACTCTGTCGGGGGCCCTTGCTGTCCCCTTCAGCCCTTCCCTCCACTTCTCCCTATTTTCCTCCCTCCCTCTTGTTCTCTCTCTCCTGGATCCTCACAGAGCAGAGGTCTTGGCACAGTGACAGAGCCCAAGAAGGGGGAGAAGTCAGCAGGCACCACTGCTGATGCCATTTCCATACTATTTCCACACTTGGACACACATGGTCACCCTCAGGAGCCCCCCTGGCGGAGGCCTAAATAATCACACCAACTCGCTGACGTGCACGATGCTTAAACAGACATGAAGCTTTCATTTCCCAATGAGCTGCCAACCAAGTCTCCAAAATAGAAGAGCTCCTATTTTAAGGCTTGTGCTTAATCCTCTTGGGAGCACAGCATCACTGCCTCCCTTCCTCTGCCAGAAGCTAAAGCAGTCCGGTCCTGGGGTAGAGGATGCTCTGGGAGATGCTGGCTGGACTGGGGTCATAAAAAAAAAAACGACAGGAAAAGTGCTCACAGGGTGGAGATGGGCAGAGAACGGGAGTGCACATCAGGAGGACGCTCCCAAGTCAGCCCGAAACCAACAGGCTCATTACTGCCAGGGTGAAAAATCAGTGGGGCCTCCGGATCGATCCCGGCTGGATAACTAGGCTTTGCCTTTAGAGCATGAAGGGGCACGAGGCTACTAAACCAGCCTCGTGGAGCCTGTCAGCCGTCCTGAGCCATGGACGCAAACTCACTCCTCCCACCCAGCCACCTCCCACCCCTGGTGCTCAGCAGAGACGCTCCAGATTTGGGGAGGCGACTCCCAGGCTCAGAGAGATGGCCGAGCACCTGGAAGCCATAGGCTCAGAACTGAAAACATTCAAAACTGAAAAAATTCCCGTGCTTTCCACCTGCACAAGATTGCTGTTCAGCACTGAATCCCATCAGGTGAACGAACCGGGAAGGATGTATTTCTAGCAGAAGTCTGTCTGCTTCACAGAGATAGAACCACACCAAGCAGCACGCAGCCTTGGAGACCGGGTGCTGGCAGCTGGGTTTCCATTAACATTTGTCTTGTCATCTGCAAGCACTTAAGAGCCCACAAGGAAGGCAATAATGGGAGCTAGCAATTAACTAGAACTTACTAAGTACCAGGCTGGCTCTAAGAGCTTTGCGTATTTTGATTCCGTTAATCCTTACAACATCCCCATGAAGAAGGCACTGTCAGTGTCTCTATTTTACAGGAGGCGCAGAGAGGTTAAGTAACTCGGATTAAGTATCTTGAAGGTGGCAGAGGCAGGATTTAAATCGAGGCCGTCTGGTCCCGGGGTCTTAAACACCATTGCCATCCTGAATGTCTAAGTACCAAGAATTAAGGAAAATTTATGGGATAAAGTGCTCAAACCAAGGAGGACCTATCCTGTGGCCCAAATGTCTCCATGAAGCTTGGGAGACGGGCCTAACTGATGGAGACAGCTTCTAGAACTGGCACACTGGGAACAGAACTGCTTTGGGAGTTGAGCCTCTAACAATCAGGCACTTGATTTCCTGAGCTGCCTGCTGCCCCACACAGAGAGGAATGGGCCAGTTGTTATTTTTTTTTTTTTAATTGATTGATTGAGAGAGAGAGAGAGAGATTGAGAGGGAGACTATCCCGGGCAGGTACCACACTCAGCTCAGAGCCCGACGTGGGGCCTGATCTCACAAACCGTGAGATCATGACCTGAGCCAGAATCAAGAGTCAGACGTTTAACTGACTGAGCCACCCAGGTGCCCTGCCAGTTGTTACTTCTAAACTAGCTAGTTAATAGCTACTGTCCTAGGTCCCCCAAGTGCCCCGAGCCCCCAAGTCCCTCCTTCAGAATTCCCGATCTCCCAACGACCCAGCAACCGAAGGGGGATCTCCTGGCGTGGCATGTCCCCCACCCCTATGCCTCCAGCCAGCGTCCACTCTGGTCAGTTTCCAAGGCAAACAAGTTGTTAAATATTCTGAATATCTCTGCCCACGTGTGTGTAAAAGGAAGCGCTGTCTACTCCACCAAAGTGTTGAGTGTGCCAGGTCATCTCTAAGATCAAGGTAAATGGATGTTAATTTCTGCTTGGGAGAAACCTAAGGGTTTCCTGAGTTGGAAAGACCTCCCCCACCCAGGCTGGAGGAACCCTGTCTCTCCAATGCGGAGGACCCGGGGCCAGGGAGAGTATAGCTTACCCCAGTGGTATGCAACTTCATCTTGAACTTCTCCAGGTACAGCCACTGCTTGGCCTCGTTGGGATCCAGGTCATGGTAAAAGTCCCTGGCGGCATATCCAAAGCTGTGGAATTTCCTCTCGGGAGTCAACAAGATGGTGGTCGGGGTCTTCTGGTTGGACACCCCAGGGTCGCCTCCTTCCCATCGCCTGACACCAAGGAAAGGCAGAGGTTATGGGACCTTCTTTCATAAGCCCAGTTCGGACAGCAGTGATTCGAGCACCTACACGTGCATGATTCTTATAGATGTGGGTGCTCATAATAGCTGCTACAGATGCTCTCTGGTCCAGCTGGCTGAGCAGTGATCACTGATACGACTTCGCTTAGAAAGCAATACGAGGGGCGCCTGGGTGGCGCAGTCGGTTGAGCGTCCGACTTCAGCCAGGTCACGATCTCGCGGTCCGTGAGTTCGAGCCCCGCGTCAAGCTCTGGGCTGATGGCTCGGAGCCTGGAGCCTGTTTCCGATTCTGTGTCTCCCTCTCTCTCTGCCCCTCCCCCGTTCATGCTCTGTCTCTCTCTGTCCCAAAAATAAATAAAAAACGTTGAAAAAAAAGAAAGCAATACGAAAGGGGCAAGCACCACGTTCTTGCTGAATAATAAGGTCTGCTTTGACCTTCCACTCAGTGTTTACTGAGGATCTACTCTGTGCAGGTGCCAGTGACAAGGAGACGAAACATCTCTCTGCCTTCCAACAACTCACAACCTAGTAGGCTATGTCTTTTGGGGGGAGATAAGGGGTCTGTGTTTTTTAATTTGCAAGCACCCAAAGCAAATGTATAGCTGGTTTGTGTCCTCTCTAAAACAAGGTAGGGTATAAACAAATAACATAAATACCAGGCTTATCGCATGGAAACAAGGGGCCCAGGGGAATGCCCTGGGGGTCCGAGAAGGCAGAGGTGCCAGGTGGTGGGGCAGGGGAAGAATGCAGGGCTCAGGAGAGACTCAAAGGACTGACAGAGAGCTAGATCTTGAAGGATGGAAGGGCACTGCAGGCTGCTCAGAGGAGGGTGAACACAGGACATTTACCGGGATGCAAGCGACCGTGTGGGGTAGAGAAGGAGTGTGTAAATGGGAAGTGTGAGAAACGAGACTGGGAAGGTGTTTGGAAGCAGGTGGAAGAGACCCCTGGGGAGAGAGAGACTTAACCAGTGAGTAACAGGGAGCCACTAAAGGTTTTAGGGCAGGGGTATGGCAGAATCCGAGTTGGGATTGAACAGAGCAAACTGAACCAGACAGGAAGCCAGGAGGCTGAGGAGGCTCAGGCCTGTTCTGGGAGCAGAGACAATGGGGCTCCAACCAGAGTTCACAGGAGAGACCCAGGAGGAAACAGACTTGGGTGCCTCCATACCAGGGTGACAGCCACCGTGACAAGGTGGCAGGAGAGCCCTGAGGGGAGCAGTGAGGCCGCAAGTCTGTGTGCTGAAGAGGTGCCAGAAGAGGCGAGAGGTGAGGACAGACAGACAGGCAGAGGCTGTGGGATTACATCCTGGAACTGATGGGAGGGTAAGGGAGTGGGGAAGGGGGTCAGTGGAGCCCCGGAGAAGCTTCCTTCCTTCCCTCAGATAGAAAGAAGGAGAATGCAAAGAAGAGTAGAGAAAGCAGGTGACTCGAAGCTTCTCCCTCCTGCTCTGGGGCCACGGCAGAGAAGCCACGGCTGCCACGGTGGCCAGGAGGCTCTCTTCTGGACCAGGTCCCGGCTCTGCAGCTGGCTCCCATCCTGCCACTAGCCACATGACCACTACGAGGAGCATCTGGTGGTGACACAGAATAGGAGGGGAAGCACGCCTCTCCCCCCTCCCCCCGCCACCCCCGCCTGCCTGGAAGGTGGCAGAGCACCTGGCTGAGCTCACACCTGCTCCTGACACGGCACTGTGAAGCTTTGGTGGCACCATCAGTCCAAGTGGAGAGTCGACCTAGATTTGCCATGCAGATGGGCCTGGAACCGTCCCTGGCAGGTGCCCCAGTCAAGCTCCATCAAGATGCAGGCTTCTACCCAGGGAGATGTCCCCGTGGTGACCCCACTGAGACACAGGGATGATCATCACCCAGGCGGACACTGGGCACCTAAGCCAGGTTGACACTCCAAACACAACCTCTCAACGAATGGACTTCCTGTTACCGTTAACACTGCCATTTTCAGTAGGCAAGGAACCTCCTGAGTTTTTCCCCTTCCAATTTTTATTCCTTCCTTCCTATTAACATACAAAAAATTAAGCTTTCTCAGTCATAATTTTGTCACTCTGTATCATGGTTATGTTAACCTGTTCTGATTGAAGTAAAATTCAGGTAGAACCTCTCTCCAAAATCTTCTCTACAAGAACTGAGATAATGTCTCTAGAGAACCTGAACGCTGCAGCTACTGGGAGAGAATTCCTCCCAAGCAATTGCAATGTGTTTCCTGCTCTTCTTGGGTTTTTTTTTTTTTCTTTCCAATTTTCATGACAAAGCTATCCCTTTGAAGCAACATTTCTTAAAACAACTATGTAGAAGCTAATAAACACTGGTTCTAGCTTTTGCTAGCATGCTCTTGTCTCTTCGGGGTTTCCCTCTCTGGGGATGACAGAGCAGACCCACGGCAGGTGTCTGGCTAACCAGAGGCAGAATCTTGCTGACGACTGGACACAGAGGGCTATGCTGTCATCAGGCTTCTCTACTAGAACTGGCTTTTCATTATTTCCTGATGACAGGACACCCCCGGGTCTCTGCAGCCTCTAAGGATATCTAAACCAAGACTGGGGCGGGGGTCACTTTTGCTTCATGACTTATGTTTTAAGCAGCATGCTATAAAAACGCATAAGCTCTTACTCCAGGAGCGATACCGAAATTCCACAATTACCAGCTAAAGGAGTTGTTGCAAAGCCAATCACAATGCATCTTGAGAGCCATCCTTGGGTTTGGAAAATCAGAGTGATCGACTCCTGGCTCCCAAAGCTCTGAGGGGCCACAGACTCTGCAGGAGGGCCATGAGCCAGACCGGAGGAGCCGGTGTGGATGCCGGGATTGACCAGAGTCCTCACAGACAATTGGTCACGGGTGCAGATGGGGTGGATGAGAGGGCGTGCCAGGCTGCCGTGTGCCTGGTGGGGCGGGGGTGGAGGGAGGGGCGTCCTGAGCACAGAGTGTGTCCCAAGAGACCCTGGGCAACTTCAGGGTCACCCTTCAGGTCCACGTGGCTGAAATCCACCCCTCTGTTTTTTCTTAGGCATGGTGCTTTCTGCTTCTGGTCACCGTCATGTAAGAACTAGCACCTTGCCTCCTTACATTTCAGTCCGTGCTAAGCCCTTGACGGGAAATCTCATTTCATTTGTGCACACTCTGTGAGGCAGACAGTCAGTATCCCCATTTCACAGATGAGGAAATTGAGGGTTAGAAGGCCCAGCGCCTGTGTAAGCTCACACAGTTTGTGGCCGAGCTGATGCCTGGACCTCCTCCATCACAGATACCCTGAGCCAGCCCCTCTTGCCCGAGCTGCATGCTGGAATAACCTGGGCCAGATTTCAAACGCGCTGTCCAGGCCCTTCCTCAGACCAACTGAGTCAGAATTAAGTCAACGCTTTTACACACCAGGAACCTGGAGCCCAGAGATAAGAGTGGTTTACCCAAAGGGGCACAGGGGTTTTGGGCTGAGCTGGGCCACAACCCAGGACCTGCCTCCTAAGTGCCACTCACCTGCTCCTTAAACTAACTCCCTTCCCCTCCCCCAGGTCCGCCCCCAAGTGTCCACAGGTGCACTGACCGGTGCCTGCACTTGGCCCTCCCCACCCATACCACAGCACTCACCTCATCACGTGGATACATTCTGGCTCCTTGGTGAAGCTGTAGGCATAGCCACTGGATGTGGTTCCAAAGTCAACGGCCACCACCACGAGAAAGGTCTGCTGCTCCGAGACATTCGGGTCAGCGTCATTCTGCAGATACACCAAGTTAAGGTGTGGGGGTGGGGAGTGGCGGTGGCCCAGCCTGGCTTTCAGGAGGATACGCCGGGGTTGGGGGGGGGAGGGGTTGTGCCCAGCTGTGCCCCCCACTACAGACAGAATTCTGGCTCAAGTGTGCCGCACGGTGAGCCCTATGGAGAAGGCAGGCCAGCCTCAGCCCCCCACCCGGGTAGTTCAGGGAGCAATGCAGCTGTCCCTGAGTGGAGGGCCAAGCTGACAGGGTGAAGTCACTCGCCTAGAGCTTGCCCCCACCCCCTTTATCGACTGCTTGTGACCATGACAAATTATGGAAGTTTCGCCATCCAGTCCGGAAGCCCAGGGGTTCCTTGACTGACACAATCTTCCCCTCACTGCCCTCCCCGAGTTCCTGTGCAGACCTCCAGACGCTGCCCACCCAGAATATTCTCTGCCAGCTGTGGCCTGGGCACACCCAGGCGAACACTCCATCTGCTCAGGTGTGTTGTGAGTGGGAATAAGGCTTTGCATGCCAGGGCCCCTCGCCATGTGATCCTGGCAAGTCCTGTCCCCTCGGGGACCAGAGACGTTCCTCAACATTAAGCAAGCGGGTCAGGCCACTCTAGCTTTCCAAACCATTTTTTTTTTTTTTTTTTGAGCATGTAGACTTTTTCATATGTCCACAGAGCTCCACATTGGAAACCAATACATTCGGGGTTTGAAGTGTATTGTTTAGAGCAGGGGATGAGATCCCCACCCCTCTGCCCCTCTGGCCTCTCCCCACTGACCCCCATCCCCACACACCCCAAGGTGACCCTGAGCTCTTACAGGAGCCCTCAGGGTGCAGAGTTTGCAAACCTGCCATACGACGGCCCAGCCATAGGTGGCCAGCTTCCCGGGTCCCCCAGGACCGAGGGAGTTCCAGGACGCTGAATAAGGTAAAACGCAAATGGTTCCAGGAAAATCAGGACAGGCTGGTACCCAGGAAGCCACCCCTCCCCCGGTACTTTTCTCTGGTCGGCTACGTGTGGGCCCCTTGAAGAGCTGCCTCACAATATCCATCTTTTCAGTGAGGGGTCAGGTGGGAGCAAATGCCCAGTCTCCAGCCCCCTCGCTGCTCAGGTCTTCTCTCTGGGGCCGGCTGTGCGAGAAGCAAGCCCAGCCACACGCGTGTGGACACGGCAGTGAACCGTAGCAACTGCATTTCACTGGAGCACCGGCCAGATGCGGCTGCTCCCTTCCAGAAGGACGCCTCACCACCTCTGGGCCCTCGATCTTTAAAGGGTTGCTCCCGCCCTGCCTGCTACCCACCCAGGCCAAGAGCTCCAGAAGCACCAGTCATACTATAGAAAGCCTTTCCAGGCCCAGGGTGGGGAAGGGGCTGGGTGGGCTCCCGAGGCTGGTACCAGAACAATATCATCTCCACCCATGAACGTGAGGGGCTGCCCAGCAGCCTGTCTCGTGAGGACACATCCAGAAAGCAAAGATAATCAGCACGTACCCCCACACATACATACGCATTTCTTACCACGATATGGGAAGGGGACAATGGCGTTATTCCCGTATCCCCCAGACTCCGGGCCGGAGATGAATATGCAGACGTGGGGGCTGTTTCTGAAAGGAAAGACAAATGGACTTAGAAGTGGCCCGGGCTGACCCAGGGGGCAGAAGCGAGCTGCCTGGCTTTGCTGCTGCAGACGCTACTGCCCCCGGAAAGCCAGCGAACGTCGTAGGCAAGGCTGAACCCGGCCATGAACGTAGAGTGTCTGTTGTGGCACCCCCTCGCATGTGGTATTTAAAACTTGGCCAGACGAAACGTTCTTCTTCTCCCAGTGGCCACCAGGCCTCTCACTGCGTGCCACCCCCACCCCCCACTTAGCAGAGATGCTGCCCAATCCCCACGTGGCCTCAGCTCCAGGCTTGCGCCCCCTGAAGAGCTGGTTCTTAAGCCAGGCACCATGACAGGCCAAACCTGCAGCCACCTGTGCAAACTTCTGGGTACCATGTTTTTTGAAAGAGTATCCACAACACAACCCTCAGGTTCCCTACCCAACCCCACAGACCAACAAGCCCCCTTATAGGAACATAGGACAGGACCGCAGCTTCCGGAAGGAACTTCCTTGCTTGGTGGACACGTCCCCTCCTCCCTCCCTCCAGCATGAGGCCGCATCACCACATGGGGAACTCATCTCTCTTCGGCGATACTGAAGGTCTTTGACATTCAATAAGAAAAACCACAGGGGCGCCCGGGTGGCTCAGTCGGTTAAGCAGCCGACTTCGGCTCAGGTCATGATCCCGCGGTTCATGAGTTTGAGCCCCGCGTGGGGCTCTGTGCTGACAGCTCGGAGCCTGGAGCCTGTTTCAGCTTCTGTGTCTCCCTCTCTCTCTGCCCCTCGCCTGCTCACGCTCTGTCTCTCTCTGTCTCTCAAAAATGAATAAACATTAACAAATTAAAAAAGAAAAAAGAAAAACCACAGCAGAATGACAGGTGGATCAGCATACCTAGACCCTGCACGTGGGGCCCCATAAGGTCAAACCAGAGAAGAGCCCAGAGCAAAGCAGACGAACGTCATTTTGTTGATTGCCCTGCTCCTCTCGCAATTATTCCGGTGCTGACGTTTGTCCTGACACCTTGCGAGAGCCCAGTGGCTCTCCCCCAGGAATGAGCACCCAGGGAGAAGTCACACTGTCCCCGCTGGAAGCCCCACACTGCTCTCCCTGCCCACCACCGAGGACCCACAGGACCAGCAGCGGAGCAGGGACGGTAGGCTCCCACCCTGGTGACAACGGCCGACCCTGAGCGCCTTCCAATACCAGGTGTTATCTGGGGTGCTCTGCGAATACTCCCCATCTAGCAGCACACAGCCTGATACCCGGCAGGAAAAAAAAAAATGGGTACTTGGCTAAAACAATACTTGTGGTCAAGGAAACCCAGAGGGTGTGAGGTGTCTGACAGAGCCTAGATGCTTCTGCGGGAGGACAGGCGTGGTTCCATCTGCTTCTGCTGCCAAGTCACTTGGGTTAATCCCACACACTCACTGATTTTTGTTTTTTTTCCCGCTTGGTGAGAGCTCAAATAGCATCACTACAGCAGGTGCCAAACGGGCTGAGGGGATGAAACGAATCACGCAAGAGTGAATGTGAGGCTTCAGATCTGCACAGCCACCTCCGCTCGCTGCAGGCATACGGTCCCCCTCCTCCTGAGGAGCCTCCAATTCCAACCCCTGGGAGACACGTGCAGAAGCCAGTAAGGACAGAGCCCGAAAGAGCTGGTGGGCGAAAGGGCTTCACCAGCCATCCCTCCAAAGAAGACAAATGGTCAAGAAGCGCGTGAAACGACGTTTCGCATCACCGGTTCGTGGAGACACGCGAATCCAAACCACCACGCGCTAACTGCTTCACGCCCACCAAGATGGCTGCTATAAAAAAAAAGAAAGGAATAACAAATGTTGGCAAGAAACTGGGGCCCTTGTAGCTACCTGGGAGTGCAAAATGGTACAGCTGCTCCGGAAAACAGCGTAGCGGATCCTCAGAAAGTCAAATATAGGAGTTACCGTATGACACGGCAATCCTACTCCTAGGTGCCTACCCCAAAGATCTGAAAACAGGGATTCAAGCTGGCATGTGCATGTTCACTGTGATGTTATTCACAGTCGCCAGGAAGTGGAAACAAGCCAAGTACCCATGAACAGATGAGTGAACAAAATGTGACACGGCCATGCCATGAAATATTACGCAGCTGTAAAAAGGAATGAAATTCTTGTACACGTTGTAACATGGATGGACCAAGAAAACACTACGCCGGGTAAAATACGCTGGACGCAGGAGGACAAATATTGTGTAATTCCACTTGTATGAAATATCTAGAGCAGGCAAGTTCATAGAGACAAACAGTAGATCAGAAGTTACCAGGGGTTGGCGGTGGGGGGGGAGGAAGGAATGGGGAGTGCAGAGTTTCTGTTTTGACTGATGAGCAAGGTTTGAAAATAGTGGCGAAAAAAAAATGTTGAAAAAAAAAAAAAAAAAAGGGGCGCCTGGGTGGCGCCGTCGGTTAAGCGTCCGACTTCAGCCAGGTCACGATCTCGCGGTCCGTGGGTTCGAGCCCCGCGTCGGGCTCTGGGCTGATGGCTCGGAGCCTGGAGCCTGTTTCCGATTCTGTGTCTCCCTCTCTCTCTGCCCCTCCCCCGTTCATGCTCTGTCTGTCTCTCTCTGTCCCAAAAATAAATTAAAAAACGTTGAAAAAAAAATTAAAAGAAAAAAAAAGAAAAAGATATGTGTCGGGGCGCCTGGGTGGCTCAGTTGGTTAAGCCTCCGACTTCAGCCCAGGTCATGATCTCACAGTCCGTGAGTTCAAGCCCCACATCAGGCTCTGGGCTGATGGCTCGGAGCCTGGAGCCTGTTTCCAATTCTGTGTCTCTCTCTCTCTCTGCCCCTCCCCCGTTCATGCTCTGTCTCTCTCTGTCCCAAAAATAAATAAAAAATGTTGAAAAAAAAAAAAAAAAAAAAAAAGAAAATAGTGGCGAAAAAAAAATGTTGAAAAAAAAAAAAAAAAAGGGGGCACCTGGGTGGCGCCGTCGGTTAAGCGTCCGACTTCAGCCAGGTCACGATCTCGCGGTCCGTGAGTTCAAGCCCCGCGTCGGGCTCTGGGTTGATGGCTCGGAGCCTGGAGCCTGTTTCCGATTCTGTGTCTCCCTCTCTCTCTGCCCCTCCCCCGTTCATGCTCTGTCTCTCTCTGTCCCAAAAATAAATAAAAAATGTTGAAAAAAAAAAAAAAAAAAGAAAATAGTGGCGATGGAGGTTGCACAACACTGTGGATGCAATTAATTCCCTTGATGGGTACGCTTAAAAAATGTTGAAATGGCAAGTTTTATGTTATATATACTTTATCACAACAAACATGTTCTCATTAAAAAAAAAAAAAAACACGCAACTTGCTCATCTTAGAAAGCAATTTCGGATTCCTGTTAGCACCCATGGGTTGGTGCTCTTGAAAAGAGAAGGGAGACATAAGCCAGGCTCCTGGCCCAGCCTGCGAAAGTCCACCTGCTTTGCTAATCTCCCGGCCAAGGGCAGCCCCTTCCATAAAACAGGGGGGAATCCTGCCTCTGCGCCAGGGAGCCCAGCCAGATGGGCCTTTCCGCCTGTCGGCGAGAAGTCTGCCCTGCCCACGGCCCCTTGGGCAGCCTACAGAGATGCCATCCAGCACTGGGAGCCACCTTCTCTCCACCTGCTACCTGCAAAGCCCGCGGCCGTGTGTCCACATTTGCACAGAAGGTCTTAGAAGATACCAAATGTCTAATTGCCCGGTAAATCTGGTGTTGGCAATTAGCAAACAAGCTATTATCTACAGACAAACCATCCACCCCGCTGTCTGCTTGGTTCTAATTATCCCATCACTCAGCTCTTCCCAGCGCCTGTCCCACTGACTTGCAAAAGAGCATGTGTTGGGCCACACGTTGAACACATGCCTTGGGCCCCCAGAGGACTCCAGGATACGTGAGGACAAGACACAAGGATTTTTTTTGGTTCTTCCTGTCCCTCCCCCACCCAGTTCCTTACAGGTTACTCAGCCGGGCCTCAGGGCAATTGAATTTCATGGACTTTCTCCATCAGAAATGAAATCGCAGCTGTACCATGTGATGATGTAAACCTGATTTGCATAGAAGGCATGGAGAAGTAACATTTTTATAGATGCATCCATATCATGCACGCCCACATCTATAGCTTTGCACAACCCAAACCAAAGACTATTCACCAGTTAAGGTGTACCAATCCAGCACAGGAGTACGCAAAGCCTGCAGTGACATTACTGTCTTATTTTTTAGGATGTCCAAGTGGTGCTCAAAAATTCGTGGGGGAAAAGAATATGGAAAAGCCTACTGCAGGTCCTGAGGGGTATGGGGAATTTCCAGCGTGTTCATGATCTTAACCAAGCTGGACAGCTCTTGTTCAATGGGTAAGTAATTAGGAATAAACAGAACGGGGTCAATGGAATATTATTTATTTTTTTAAATTTTTTAATTACATTTCTTGATCTTTGAGAGGCAGAGAAAGACAGAGCATGAGTGGGGGAGGGGCAGAGAGAGGGGGGAACACAGAATCTGAAGCAGGCTCCAGGGTCCGAGCTGTCAGGACAGAGCCCGACGCGGGGCTTGAACTCGCGAGCCATGAGATCGTGACCTGAGCCGAAGTCAGATGCACAACCGAATGAGCCACCCAGGTGCCCCAGTGGAATATTACTGATCTATGGGCATGTGACAGATCTGAGATAAAAGTTGATATATGGAATATCTATATGCACAAGGCACCTGAGCGTCCTGGCTACTGCTCATACATAGGCCATAATCCACAGCAGGAAACGCCAACCATCACTAATTATGGACCTGTCTGTGCTTCTCCATAAAGCCACAACAATAACACCTGCCCCGTGAATATGCCCACCTACATAATAGTCCAGCACGGTACACACAGAAGGCCTTGAGCCCATTGGGAACAGAAAAGCAAGGCAGAGCTAAATGGAGATTTTCAGAGTGCAGCCTTGGGGGACAGAAAGGCAGCTGATGGAAACAGAATTGACACCCATCTGTGGAGGCAGGGAGAAGAAACTGGCAAACCAGAGATTAAAGAAGACTACTCCACCAGGAAGTGTCATCAAGGGCAGAGCTGAGGGACCTGAGACATTAAAGACACACTCCACCGTTGCAGCTACATTAAATAGACACTCGCAGTATCTTCTATTCCAAGCACTAAGTCACCCTGAAATGCGCTAACACAGAGGGATTTGATGACTTCACATCACAGAATCAGCGAAACACTGAATACTGCAAGAATGCAGACAATCAGCCACGGACCTATGGTAAGCTGAGGGCGAAGAGACCCTGAAGCTTTCCAGCAGAGCAAGAGACATTGCCGGGTTTCCTTTGCTATTAGTTTCAAACAATTTAATGTCACTTCTGTCTTGTGTATTTGCTATGCAATTTTTTTTTTAGTTTGTGTGAATACAAAAATAAGTTGATAAGGGTGTTTCTAGGTTCACTCAACCTGGGACTCATCTCCCAACACATTCTTCAACCAAGTCACTTTTAAGATAATGTTTATGGCAAAGAGGTATAGATAAAGAAATGAAAATATCTTTGCAGCAAAGTAGAGGCTATAAATAAGTAAAAGTATGGCTCAACCCACAAGTCTCCTGCCACAGGATTTTCCTAGAACCCCAAACCAGATAGTGGAAGAGAAACTAATCGAATTTACTAGGTTAATACTAATCACTTGCCTTAAGGGTGTGAGAATTAAGTCACAGATTTCATCGGGGTTCCTCCTATAAAATGCCAGACATGTAAAATTCAGACACGTTTTTATTTGCTCCTGGCTCTAATGGCTTTAATCAAAGCAGATGTTCTTAAAATAAAAAATAGTCTGGATAAGAAAATGTCAAAGCCAGCCATAATTCATGAACTTGCTTGTCGTTTTTCCCTGCTGGAGACATTAGTCAGCAAATGGCCGTGAGCAGAATTGTAGACTTTCTGAGATACATAAAATCAATGCTGCTCCATAAATACAACATAAAAAAAAAAAAAAAAAAAGACAGAACCCTAGGGCTGACTTTATTCTATAAGGCTGTAGGCTCATATGTGAAATGACAGGTGGCCTCAACAATGGTGACTCCCCAGCTTTTCCAAATAGACCTTCTTTCTAGTTTTCAGATTCATATATCTATCAAATGAATGTCAGTTTCAAGAGGATTTTTAAGGTCTAGTCCTTACAATTTACAAAATGCAATAAATATTTTCATTTCTTTCCCCTCCTAGCTGTGAGATAACAGGTATTTGCTGACAATTGCCTAAAACCAGGCTATTTGTAAAAAGCTCTCCCTTTCTCTCTCTCCTTATATGCCTTCCCCGCACTGTCATCTTTGAAAATTGATCAGCTCAAGGTCATGGGTAGGTGACGGAAAAAAATCTTTTAAGAAGGAAAATAAAAAAAAATTTATTACCCTATAACAGGCTCCATGGCTAGCTGAACTAATGCATTATTACTGTAAGCTGAACTTCCATTTCAGTAAATAATTTATGGGGTTTCTTTTTTAATCACCATGGTTGATGTCCAGAGTAAATGGAAATTTTATTGGCATGAACTGGGAGACCCTCCTGGCTACAAAGAACACTGAGTGTAAAATAGCTGCTCTCCAAACACTAAATAATAATTATGGAAATGAGTATTTACAGTGGCAGAAACCACAACACCGGGCACAGCCGAGAGAAGCAGGCTACACCAGGCCCATCCTGACACTGGGCACATCCTCCAATTATCTACCCCTTGGGATGGTTTAGGAGATGAGGTGCCCCAATGAGAGAGAACTGGAGGAACTGGATTTCCCCAGAGGCAGTGAGCCCTCCAAGTCCCTGTGACCCCAGACCATGAGCAGGATGGTTCACATGCACATATGCATCTAGGTCACCACCGGGGGAGGTGAGGAAATGGTTCCTAGACCAACAGGTCTTCCTATTAACTTTCATGAACTATATCCAGCAACCTCACAGCCCTGACCCCTGGAACCTGACATTTGGAGGGGCTCCATCAGATCACCCCCTACATGGTATTAAAATATTTCTGCTCACCTGGCTTCAGTTCCACAGACCTTGGGCTCATCTGAGCAGGGCCATGTTTCAATTCATCTCTGATTCTGCAGTTCTTTACATGTCACAGGCACTCAATATGTTGAGTAGGTGGATAGATGGATGGGTAGATGGGTGGATGGGTGGATGGATGGATAGATGGATGGATGGATGGATGGATGGATGGATGGATGGATGGATGGATACATAGGTAGGGGAATGTATGGATGGATGGATGGATGGATGGATGGATGGATGGATGAATGGATGGATGGAGAAATGGGTGGGTGGATGGCTAGATAGATGAACAGTTGGGTGGATGGATGGATATATGGAGGTATAAAAGGATGGGTAGTTAGATGGATAGATGGATGGGTGGATGGAAGGGTATGTTTATACCCGTGGATGGATGTTTATATGTATGCCCATAAGTGGACTCAGTTACTATCCACAGATTTGGAGGGATACAGAGGTCTTTTCCAACTGAGGCATTGACCCCCCCTCCCCAAGTCATAATATTAATAATACATGTGTTGAGTTACTTCCAACAATGTGGAATCAGCTCTCAAAGCACCCGGACCTGCCTCTCTCCTCAGACGTTCCCTTTGGTCATTGGAACCACCATCGTTTCCAGATAGGTTTCCTAGACCCCTGCCTCCTGTCTTACTGCATTCCCAAGCTGAGTCATTCCTGTGAGAGATTCTTAGCATCTTTCACATTCCCTTCCTCCTCTGCAACCACAACCTTGGTCCAGATCCTGCTGACACTCACCAGGGCTCCCGCCCAGCATCTCTCAGACTCCCTGCTCCAGGTCTGCCCCTTCAAAGTCATGCTCCCCTACAGGCAGAGCCACCCGGTCAAACTGAGGTCTGCCCATAGAACTCACCACTGTCAGGTTCTTCAATTCCCAGACTCCACAAGATGGAAGTCTAGCACACTGCCAGCACCGGGCCCTTGGAAGTCTACCCCACCTCCCTCTGTGGCCTCTCCTCCTTCCATCGCCCCACCCCCTTCCCAGCCATATCAAACCTTGTCACAGAGCCTGGATTATCTGTGCTTGGTCTTGCCTCCATACTGTGCCCAGAGGACACCCTCATTCTGCAGTATCCTCCAAAAGTCAGCCCCCTCTGTTTGAGGGAGGAGAGTCTTCCTAGCGTTCTCAGCCAGGAGGAGAAAGGAACTTGTTCATCAGAACCTGGGGACTAACTGACAAAACCCGGACTGCTACGGGACAAGTGCCAGGTTTCTCCAAGAAGCGAATTACAAGGACAACATACAGGAAAAGAGGGGAAACCTATAGATAAAAGCATCTCAGACTCGTGCATCAGAATCACCAAGAATGCTTGTCAAACAGATGGCCGGCCCGACCCCCCACCCCAAAGTTTCCACTCTGACAGGTCTGGGACAGCTGAGAACTTGCATTTCTAATGAGTTTCACATCAACCTGATCAGCCCCAGAGACTGACCCCCATAGCTGAAGAGATGCTTAAGAGACATAGTAACTCCAGACCCTGCAACGCATGAACCTTTATTGGATCATGATTCAAACGAACAACAACAAAAAAGACCAAGTAGAGGGAACAGACACATCACCAGCCTGGGCTGCGGGGCCAAGGGGCATGTCTCCTCAGAACCAAGACAGCTTAGGAACAGGAACAGCAAAGCCAGAGTTGGCTCTGTTGTTCACAGGAGAGCATTTGTGAGGGACACGAATGACTCCCGAGGGTGACACAGACTATGCGTAAGCGGGCGGCTGGAGAATGCACAGGCACGTTGGCTCACCTCCCTCTGGACACACCTTCTCCCTCCGTGAAGTGGGGCTCCTCAGGGCCTCTATCACTACGTTTCGATAAACAAAGGACATAATTCAGGAGAAATGCTCTGAAATAACAGCCCCCACTTGCCATCTGCTGAATTCCTTAATGGGGCCATACGTGCATGTACAGTTTCGACTCTAGGCTCTTGTATGAGTTTGTTCAAACTCACATTATTCATTTGAAATTATTAGAAATGAACAGACCCAGAAACCTATCAGGAAAGCCATCACGTTACTCACGGAATGTGAATTTCATGCCAAGCTAAGAGCTTTATAGGTGTAGCTCATGAAACCCTGCTGTGCGAGTGGGGGCTGTGAGGCACTGTCATTATTCCCATTCCGTGGATGAGAAAAGTAAGGCCCAGAACGCTAAGGAGTCCACACTGTCAGGATGCCACGCAGCTCGACAGAGCTCTCCAGCTCTTACCCTGCCTGCCTGCACTACGCCCGATATCAGGTCTCCGACAGGTGTCACTGCTCACGACAGGTGAAGCTACAAGGGAGATGTTAACATAAATCCCCATTTCACCGGTGAGCAGACAGTGAGGGGGAGGTCAGGAGGTCACGATCACAGGGCACTTTCGAGCCCTAGCTGGCGAGCTCTGCCTCCAGGCTCAGAAGACTGTGGGGCTCATGCTTCCTTGGGCTCTGAGGCCCGACAGTGCTCTCCATTTTTGAAAGCCGTTATTCTTCCAATCCAAAGATCAAGGCGTGGGAGGGGCTGCTGACAATGTGGAAGTTAAACGTACAAGCTCAGGGTCAGGAAAGCTTGAGTTCAAAGCCTAGTATGGCCACTCCCAAATGCACGATGTTGGGTGAGCTACTTAATTTCTCAAGAGCCTCAGTTTTCTCTGGAAACTGGGGGGTGGGGGGTTCATAATGATGGCGATATATTTTATAGGGTCGCTACAAGGACGAAATGAAATAATCCCCATAAGCCCCGGTGCATGGCAAGCATTCAATAAATTATAGATGTTATTTATTATCACTACCATCATCATCATCATCATCATCATCAAATAGGTCCAATTGCTGTTGAGTAACGGGCCATGTGCCTCCACCAGGGGACAGGCGAGCGCCCACATATGCAACGCACAAAGCCAGCGAACACTTTTGTTTTCAGTGGTGTCTCTCCAGGCTTGTTAATCAAGGATAAAAAGACCCACCGGACAGACGCTCGGCACATAGAAGCTTCAGGAAACCTCTTAGTGATGGGAAACAGTGCTGGTGCTGCCACGGGTGAGAGACTGTCTGGCCCCGGCTTCATTGCTCAGCCCATGTGCTCCCCCCAGGGGCACTTTCAGAAGGATGGGGGAGAATCTGGGAAGCCACATGCCCCACTCCCATCAGGGAATTCACTGCGAGTTTTCCTGTTCTCCACGATGAAGCACATTTCAAAACTGAACAGGTAAATGAAGAAGCTCTCCCACCCCAAGGAAAAGATTCCACGTGCCTGGGCCCCCGGAAGACCCCGGATTAGACTTCCCCAAGTTCTATCATGAACAGCCTTGGGACAGCTCAGTCTGCAGAGGCCACAGCACAGGGGTGCCGACTGCACCAAAGGGAAAGACAGAGGCAGTGCCATTCTGGCCCGTTGGTCTCACACCGAGTGGAATATCTCCCCTCCTAAGCATTCACCATCTGTGCCTGGGGAGGGGGAAGGGAGGGGGGAGACCGGGAGGTAAGGGTGCGGGGAGACAGACAGCTGGTTCTCCCCCCCACCCCTTCAGCTGAACCTTTGTCCATCTTCAGGCAGGAAGGGCTGCCCTTAGCGCATGTGCGCCCCAGGCTGGGGAACCTGAGCACAAACTTCCCATGCTCTGCCAGTGCCCTGAGAGCTGAGGCTTATGCTCATACATTACAGACCCCTCTGAAGAGCGCCTTAATAGAAGAGACAGTTTGCACGCTGCACAAAGGCACCTGCCTCGGGGGAGGGATGTCTCCCAAGCAGGGCTGCACCCATCCGTAGGTAGGGGTGCCATGTTCTTACCACAAAGGTGCCATCCCAAGCCATGAAACGAAGGGCTTTTTCCAATTTTCACACCCAGAGCAGATCTTTTACTAATTCATCTCAAAGTACTATAAAAGTACTTAATAGTCAAACAAGAAAGGAAATACCTCCTAAGGTACTGAGTTCCCCATCACGAGAGGGGTTCAAGCTAAGGTCAAGAACCACTTACTAGCAGAAGAATAACAAAGGGTCAAAAAACTGGGAGTGCGTAGGAATAGACTGTATAGATTCATGCATGCCCTCACTATCCATCAGGAGCTAAGAAGCTGTGTTGCAGTGTGGTTAAGTACAGGGGGGGGACTGGTCTAAATCCCAGCTCAGTTACTTACTGGTCTTGGTGGATCCAGCTGTGTCCACCCAAAATCCATCTCTCTCTTCTTAACTAACCCCCAATTCTACATGACTAGCCAGGGGGTGGAGGAAGGGGGACCTTTCCCCAGCCCCAGGGTCGATCCTGAGTAATCTAAATCAATCATGGCAAACCTCTTCCCCTTGCCAATGACAAGTGGAAATGGGTTTGTGACCCATAGTTTTGGCTCATGGAACACGAAGGAAAGTCAGCTGGGGGGGGCCTCTGGGAAAAAAAATTCTTACTCTAAAGACAGTGCCCAGGAGAAGAGTCATGGGCATGTAGAAACAAAAAAACCAACACCCGTGGGTACCATCTTGCCACCACCACCAAAATAACCCCCATCCGTTCTTGAGGGGGTCCATGAGCTGCCAAATCAGCCTGCCTTGGAGCTTGCTGGACTTCCGGACTTTCCATCCTGAGTCATAATTAATTTCCTTTTTTCTGGAGACAAGATAAAGGCAGGTCTTTCATGCCTTGCAGCTAAAAACCGATGCATAGCTGTGCAACCTTAAACAAGTTACCAACCTCCTCCGTGGCTTGGTTTTCCCTCTGTATTAAATAGGATAATAATAACCCTTACCTCTCAGGATTAATGAGGATTAAATGGGAACAATGCAGGCAAAGGTTTTAACAAATGTGACTATTATTATTTATACAGTGTCTCATTTTATCCCCACAAACAACCCAGTGAGGTAGAAAACAGGTTGTTGTTAGCCCCATTTAACGGCCGAGGAAACCATGGCATAGAGAGGTTAAGCATCTTCCTGAAAGCACACAGCAGTAAGTGCCTGTCTCCAATGCCCGAGATCCTTCCCTCCATGACATTCCAGCCTCGATGAGGTTCCAGGACTCTGTGATTGCCCAGAGTCTGTGCCCTGGGCAGCTAGGGGCACGGCACCGCGAACACTGAGAGCCGTGGAGGGAGTAGAAATGAGGGGGGACTGCAAATGGGCACGAGTTTCTTTTCGGGGCAATGAAAATACTCCGGGATTTGACAGAGGCGACAGTTACACAACTGTGGGGATATACTAACAGCCACTGAACTCTATACTTTAAAATGGTGAACTTTATGACAGGTTCATTTTTGTATGATGTGAATCTCAAAAAAAAAATCAAAGAGCTGGTGGAAAGCACTCTGTAAGGAAAATTGTCCCCTGTCCCGCCTGTACTCAGGAGCGCAGCCTTCCTCCCTGGAAGCAGACATCAGTCACTCCCACCCACCCTGGCCGCCGCTCCCTCCCGCCCTCCCTCCAACCCTGGGCAGCCACCAACCTCTCTGCCTGGCAGTTTAGGGCAATTCTCTCGGAATTTGTCCAGTGGCAAAGCTGGCTGCCAGTGTCGGACTCTCCGAGCAGGCCGGGGCCAGCAGCTGGCTCTGGCCTGTCCCCAGGCACCCTGAGCTCTGGCAACATGTGAACAGAGGCACAGAGCAGGGACGGTACCCCAGTCACCAGCTGTATTTTCACTTTTCCCCTAGATGTTCTGTAGCTGCCGGCTGGCCAGAGCTGAATGCCAAGCTTCTTCCTGATGGAGGGCTGCAGACACAGGACCTGGCAGTGCTTCCCCCCACAGACAGGCAGTTTCAAGGCATTCTGGAATAAATGCCAGAAGACGCCCAATACTCTGCAGCCGTAACCAGCCCTCTGCAGGCGTCACTGCCCCATCTTGTCGGGAGGGCAAGCTGCATCAGCATTAGAACATTCTTCTGTGTAATGACTTGTATGTACCACTGCCACTGAGCCAGGGTCCTGGGGCTGGCAGGTGTTCAGGAGCCTGCCTGAGAAATGGCTGCTTCCAGAAGATAAAGAAAAAGAGAAGGCAAATGCCACAAGGGGCTCCAAAGAGCACCTGGGGAGGCCAAGTATGGACCATCCACTGTGGCCTGGACGGGGGCTTCCAAGGGGATGACACATGGGAGGGAGCATCCCTGGATGCTGGACACCCTCAGGAACCAAATACCCTCTCAGCACGGGTGGCCCTGGCATCTGGACACAGAACATTCCTCACACGGTGGGCAAACACTGCCATGTTAGCAGGCAGGAGAGAAAATCCTTTCAGAGACTTTTAAAGACTTTTTAAGTTTCGAATCCCTCATTCTTACTTTTTTTTTTTTTTAATACAAAACCTTCAATGACGGATTGACATTCTTACAAAGAAAGAATTAGTGAACTGGGTTAAGATATTGATTAACTTGAGACTTTGCAAAGCTAAGCAGGCATGGCAAAATTTCAAGAGAAACTACTCTTGCAAGGATTTAAAATAGAGTACCTACTTCCAGGGTGGTAAAGGCAGGAAAAAAACAAAGAAAGAAAACCAATGAATAATTTCCCAAGGACCAGACGTGCTCAGAATCTTTTCCCAAGGAATAGAGAGGCCACGTAAAGGTACTTTCCGGGGAATAAGGTTTACTTCCTCAGGCTACTCCACAGAGCAGGGGGGATGCCCCAAGCCACAGGACCCAAGGTGTCTCCCAAAGCGTCTCATGGCCCGCCTAACACCAAGCAGCTTTGATGAGGTGGGCAGAGCCTTAATATACTACATAAAGTACTTTATAGAATACATGAACATACGACATGAATCCCCAGGAAATAATGCACATTCTGTGTTTAGGGGCCACAGTGAGGCCACACAGATGGTCCTAGCTGCCCACACACCCTGGGGCATGCATGTTGTATGAGCACGAGTGGGCTTGAGGGCACTCGGCCTCCAGGACCCCTGGTCTAGCCGCTGCAGTGCCTGGGAGGCAAGAACCAAGGTCCAGGGAATGGGAATGGGACTTTGCACGCGTTCACACACACACACACACACACACACACACACACACACACACACCACCAACCACAGATGACCAACTGCCCAAGCTGGGGCTTAGGAAGGACTTCCAGGGCATCCATAAGCCCAGGTGGTCTGTCTGTGGCTTTTTATTACTGTTGTCCCACAGGCCTGTGCCTCCCAGGATGCGGGCCTGCCTGCTTCATTAAGCCCAACCCTGTGCATGGGCAGTCTCTCTGACTGCATTGTTATCTTTAACAGCTCCTTCTGGAACTCAATTAATCAACAGCCATCTCCTCTGCAGAGCAGAATGCTCCAGACACAGAGTGACCAGCCTGACTCCCCACAGGCACACCCCCACTGAGCTGGGAATGTCTGAGAGCAGGGCAGTGACCTGCCCTCTGGGGGGTGACCTCCAAGAGGAGCCCACAGGAATGCCTCAAACTGGGAAAAGTGGGAGCCCGTGAGAGGGACACCGGCACAGGTCTGTTCTCCTCGCCCTCATCTCCCTGCCTCTCTCTCTCCCCACAGACATAGTCCAGAAGGTCTTGATGATGTGGACCCAACTCTGAGGGCATTCTGGGTTAGCGAACAAGAAGACTTCCAGAAGCTAAATACGCGGTGGGGAATTTCTACCCAAGCTGAACACATCCCTGTCCTGGGACCCAGAAGTGAGTGCACATACGAGCCCACGACAAGATCTATTCCAGAATGTTCACAGTAGTATTTTTCATCATCGCCCCAAACTGGAAACAATCCAGACGTCCATCAGTAGGAGAATGGCTGAACCAAGTGTGGGATAGACGTGCAATGAAACTACTCCACAGCACAATCACTTCAGCATTACCTGGGAAGTTCATCAACTAGGGCCCACGTGAAACAGTCCCCTTCCCCCCTCAAGGCCTGTGTGTGCGTGCCCATGCCGTCCTCTGCCCCATCCCCATCGGGCTGCCGTTGATCTTGTCTAGGGGACATCCATCATACGGGTATTTAATTCATGAGACTCCAACTACAAGTTATCAGGCCAAAACAGGGTGAATGATTTCAATTTAAAAATTGTAATTAATGAAACTGTAAAATTCCATTTTTCACTCTTTATTAGACACCGTGGTAAAGTGCCACACGGGGATTGGGGTAGGGGAGGCAGCCCCAGGGTGGTGATGCTTGACTGGCATCTTCAAGGTCAAGTTTGCTGAGCGCACAAGATAGGGAGAGAATACCAGGCAAAGGGAACAGCGTGAGCAAAGGCAGAGAGGTGTGGAGGGCTTCCCAGAGGGCCCCGCCCTCTGCCTCCAGGCTGTTCCCCTGGATCGAGTCTATCCACCAATTTCATCAGGTTTACTCCAAGCCTCAAGCACCGACTGTGGCTCTCTATTGCCCTACATATCAGATCTAGCTTGTTAACCCATCAGATGCCTCCATCAGCCCCTCCCCACTGCTGCACAATCATTACTGTCCCCATAACCCCCTGCACCAGCTGGACTGTTGTTGGACATCTGGGAAGCCATCTGCCATCCTGCAGGCCTGGCTCATGCACCCGTCTGCAGGGAGAAAAGGCCCCGCTGCCCTTGCCCCACTCTGCCCCTGCTGTCCTTGCCACGGGAAGAGCTGACTCTCGTGGCTGCTCTCCAACCAGGCCCAGCCCTGGGCTACCCTTCTGGGGTTGGGGATGCGATCCAACACCTGACGTCGGCCGGGCCTGGGAAGACACCTGGTTCCACCTTCACCAGCTCTGCCACAGACACAGCTGTCCGGGGCCTCAGTTTCCACGGCTGCAAAGCGGGTAATGACTATTCCCCCCTCATAGGGCTGTGTGAAGACTACAAGGGAAGACCTAGAAAAAAGTTCCAGCACTGAGCTGGAGACAGAGCAGGTGCTCAAGAAGCACAGGCTTGCCTGCTGTTTCAAGACCCAGAACACACACGTGCTGGCTGAGGTTTTCCACCTGAATCTCTACCTGAGGGCCACTAAGCCCCTTCCCGTGTCCACAGCATCACGTATGCACCCCAGAAATCACTGCGGGCCAGCAGGGTGACCGTCAGCCTCCCCTCCCCGAAGCTGGCCAGGCTAACTCATGCTGTGTGTCCAGCCCCAGAATTTCCACCCAAGCTGAAAGCATCCCTGCCCTGGGACCCATCAAATCCATGACGAGGATTCTATTCAAGAGAAGTGAGTGAGGATATGTGCCCACAAAAAGATCTGTTCCAGAATGTTCACAGCAGTTTTATTTTCCATAATCTTCAAAAACTGGAAACAATGCAAACATCCATCAAGGGAGGATGGGTGAACCAAGTGTGCTGCAGCCATACAATGAGAGTACTCAGCAATAAAAAGGGAACAAAGTATCAATACACCCAACAATGTGAATGAACCTCAAAAGCACGATTTTGGATAAAAACCCTGGACATGAAGGATTCCATTCACATGAAGTTCAAGAACAAGTACATCTAAAGTGAGGGGCGCCTGGGTGGCTCAGTCAGTTGAGCGTCTGACTTCGGCTCGGGTCATGATCTCACAGTTGATGGGTTCAAGCCCGCGTCGGGCTCTATGCTGACAGCTCAGAGCCTGGAGCCTGCTTCGGATTCTGTGTCTCCCTCTCTCTCTCTCTCTCTACCCTTCCCCCCTCATGCTCTGTCTCTCTCTCCAAAATAAATAAACATTTAAAAAAAATTTTTTTAAGTACACCTAAAGTGAAAGATGTCAGAACAATGGTTCCTCACCGGGTGGGTAGAGACTGCCTGAGACAAGGCACAAGGGAATGTTCTAGAGGGATGAAAATATCCTGTATCCTGCCTGGTGGGTGGTTACACAGTGTCTCACCTTCCTATGGCTGCTGTGATAAATCTTGATTAACCTAGTGACCGAAAACCAGAGAGTTTTCTATGGTTTATTCACATTGTGGATGGTTCATTTTCTATGGTTCATTCACATTGTTGGGTTTATTGTTGGGTGTATGTTTTCTATGGCTGCTGTAATACATCTTTATTAACATTGTGACCGAAAACCAGAGAGTTCTGGAGGTCTCAAGTCTGAAACGGGTCTCACTGGGCTAAAATCAAGGTCCTGGAGGCTCCAGAAAAAAAGCCATCTCCTTGCCTTTGCCAGCCTCTCGAGGACATCTGCATTCTTTGCCTTGTGTCCCCTTCCTCCGTCTTCAAAGCCCGGAGCAAAGCATCTTCCAATCTCTGTCTCTGACCCTCCAGCCTCCCTCTTTCACTTTTAAGGACCCTTGGGATTACACTGGGCCCACCCAGATAATCCAGGATAACCTCCTCTCCTCGGGACCCTGGATTGAATCACACCTGCCCCGCAAGGTAACATGCGGTGAGTGTTGCGGGAAAGCGGGACACGCACATCCCTGGAGGGCGTCCCTCAGCCTCCACACACATGGTGCACATGCATGTAAAGCTGTGCACTTAGCAGTCCAAAGCTTCATGGTATTGGTGATTACACCACCAATCACAACACTAAGGAGCAAACAAGGACGGCTCCGGGTGTCCTGTCCCAAGAACGACTTTGTAGGTACCCCTTCCCTTAATCCCACACCACCCTGCACCGGTGCCCGGCTTTACAGGAACTGAGGCGTGGCTGAGAGCAAACCTCTCTTGCCGCTGGCAGGAGACAAAGCTAATTGGAACCCGAGTCTGAGGACTCCAGAGCCCTGCTCCTTGAGGTCACCAAAGACCTCTGCTATGGGGGTCAGGAAGGCGGCACAAAGGAGAAAGGGTTTCCTTCCAGGCCCGCTTTTACTGCGATGTGGGTACAAGGATTTCCCCTAACTCTGCTCTGGGACCAGGGGGGATGAGAAAAGAAAAGTCAAAGCAGAGTCGTGGAGCGATAGACGCTGCAAACCGGGAACCCCCCATCCAGAGGGGCAAAGACCGGACTTTTATGTGGAATCTCTCATTCCTTTCAGTCATAGGCCAGGTATTGAAACGGATGAGCAAACGTTTGTCCACAGGCCCCCAGCCTGCCACTGGCACAGCCCAGACCGCCCCTCCCCTGCTCCTCCAGGCCGCCAGCAAGCAGCAGCCTCACCCCTGCAGGGCCTGTGGCACTTGTGCTGAACTTTCTGGAAGGAAGCCAAGGGGCTCCTGGGAGAAGGGACCTGTGGGTCCCTGGGGAAGACCACAGAGGCAGCTGTAATGAGGGTTCCTGACACCAGTGTGGCTTCCAGATGGGACAGGGGCCCTGCACCCAGTGAGCCTCTTCCCCTGTCCTCCGCCCAGGCACCTGCAAAGGAGGAGGGGCCAGGCCTATGTCCACCTGGGGGCCCCTGACCCCACACCAATATCTGGGTCCCGGGTCACCTTTATCCAGAATCTAGTCTAGCTATGTGGGGCCAGTCGCGGCTAAGAGCGCCTCGGCCAAGCGAGTCAGGACTCTAGGAGGAGAGAGTGAGGGTTACCATCCAGCACCTCGCCATGCCTGCACAGAGCCCACAAGGGGGGCCGCCCGGCTCATCCTGCTGCCAGGTGTTTGCTGCACGAGGAAGCGAGGCATCTTGGGGGTGGGGGCGAGGGATGTGAGGGAGCATGACAGAAACGATCCAGAACAAAAATTTTTGAAGAACCCACACTTTGGGCTCAGAAACCAGCAGGCCCACCACTCTCTCCCTCCCACTCCTTAACCAAGGACCATAAACTTTGGAGACTCTGTGTCCTTGTTCATAAAGGGAGGACACTACCCACTGCCTCATGGTACTCGGTTCCATGAAAGCCCATCTACCAGCTTTGTCTTGCTATGCCTGGCAGTTCTGGAAGTCTGAGCACCAAGGGGGTTAATGGGGCTGACTCTGGATGTGGTTTCCTCTTTTCTTCCCTTGGATTACATTTTCCTTTTTTTTTCTTTTTTTTTTTAATGTTTATTTATTTTTGAGACAGAGAGAGATAGAGCATGAACGGGGGAGGGGCAGAGAGAGAGGGAGACACAGAATCGGAAGCAGGCTCCAGGCTCCGAGCCGTCAGCACAGAGCCCAACGTGGGGCTCGAACTCACAGACCGTGAGATCGTGACCCGAGCCGAAGTCGGACGCTTAACCGACTGAGCCACCCAGGCGCTCCCTTGGATTACATTTTCCTTGATGGACATGTGATGATCTTGTCATGAGAAACAAAGTTACCTCTCACTCACTCAGTGCCTGCCCAGGACAGCAGCTGGGGACAGAGGAGAGGGTTGGGCGGGGTGGGGTGAGCAGAGTGTGGGGCTGGCTTGCAGGCATCACTTTTTGCACACACACACACACCCCGGGGGTCCTGCTGGAGGCCCCTGCCTGCTCCTCTCTTTCCTACACCAGAACCCCAACCTCCACCAGCTCCCCATGATCACCGGGCTCCCACCTCCGGTGGGGGGGCGGGGCCAGCTCTCCCCCTGGCAAACCTCTCCAGCAGCCCCATGGGGTAGGCTTTATTTCTCAGCTCCATCCCACAGAGGAGGAAACAGAAGCTCAGGGACATTTCCAAGGCTGCCCAAGGCCTCTGCAGAGCTGAGACTGGAACCCGGACCTAAACTCACCTGCAGTTCTATGCGGACCCCCAGATGGAAGTGCAGGGACCTGGCCTGGAATGGGGGTCTTGAACTGCCTTGCCCTTGGCCTCTTCCAGGCCTGGGAGTGGAGCTACACTTAATGGGGGTCACCTCTGGCTTCAATACTCAACACCGCCCAATGTCCCCAAATGTCCCCTGCCTGAAGTGGGCCATCCTGGTGCTGAGGCAGGAATCCTGCAGGGTCGGGGGGGAAGGGGGGTTTCTCTGTTTGGCTCCCAGGCCTCACCCTGGGCTCTGATGACCTGGCTGTACCGCTGGGCTCCGACCTTTCCAACCAGCACGGCCCGAGGGTTTAATCATTTACATCTGGTCAGAGTCCCGGTGTTCAGATGCCAAATCTGAGCACAAGCCTGGAGCTGGCAGTGTCCAGGAGATGACCACACGGCCCACTGTGGGTTCTGAGCCCTGAGGCTTTGGGGGAAGCGGGCAGGGAGGGTCACCTTGAGTTGTAAGCATAGCCACAGATGGAAACCAATTTGCCAATTCTGAGAGGGACACCGGTTGTAAGCTGGGGCTGGGGAGCTGCGTGAGGGAGGAGCTCTTCGGGCAGAAGGAGGTGAAGGTCTGGGGACGGGAAATCCCAGACTGCTCCTCAGTGAGGCACGGGATGAGCGGGGGGCCATCCTTCTGCCGCCGTCATCGTATTTCGGGCTTCTGTGTTTGCTTTGGAGTTGATTGCAATCTCATTGCTATTGTTCATTAGAAACTGTCCCTGCCCCCCAACCCCCACAGTAAGATTTTCGAGGAGCAATTTTAACAGGACCCCAGCTGCATTCTTCAGCGCGTCTGTATTCTCACGAGGCCTTACTCTACAGGAAGACATGTCCATTACATAACTCAGTGAGGAAGTCTGCGTTGCCATATGAATATGCATTCAATGCACGAGGTATAGATACAAATAACAAGTGGGCCACAGTGCATTCCTACTGCTCCGCGATAAATCCCATCCTGCTGGCTTCTCTTCCTTCCAAAGTAGCCCAGGCTCCGTCCCCCAGCATGTGGTGCTTTGGAATTTCACAAGCAAACATTCAGGAAGACCCCAGGAGTACAGCATTAGGGCAGAATCAGTGTCTCTGACCAGCCAGATTCTTGTGGGTTCATGTCTGAATGAACCATATGAACCCCAAGAGAAGACCTACCAGAAGCTTCTAACACCTCTTAGTCTTTATCTTCCCCTGTCTCTGTCTCCCTTCCTCTCCACCTCTGTTACTCCCTCTCTCCCCATGCATACGCATACATGAATACTTATACGTGCATATGTACGTACACACACACACATACACACACACACACACAGCAGCCTCTCCCGAGATGAATCTAACAGGACCCGGCAAGGCTCCAGCAGTATCAGGTCTCCGCTGGGTCTACAGCACCTCTGACCACTGTCCTCCTTATGACTGGCCCCTAGAAGCCCGGTGCCTTAGGTCAGACCACCCCCTGCTTCCCAAACCCTTCCCCGGGTACCCCTGCCACCGTCACACACAAGCTAGGTACTGCCACCCCAGTAGCCGTATCCTCAGCCTCCCCCCGTCCCCAGTATCCCAGCCCAGACAAGCAGAGTTTTAGTTTGCTCTAAGGGACAGCATGACCCTATTCTGCCACTAGGTCACTGCGTGCTGTTGAGGTCACTGCCACTTTCTAGGAGAGAGTTGGCTTTCAGAATGCTGAAAGCATTGGCTCACAGAATGCTGACAGCCTCTACTCACACCCATTTCTGTCTCTGATCACGAGGCCACAGTGATGGCTGATAAAGACCCAAAGGTACAGAGCACCCCCTCACATCTCTACCAATCCCTTGTTCCACGGTGCCTCAACTTACCAACCAGGAAACCTCCCTCCCAAATTGCCTAACATAGCATTATGAAGTTATTTTGCCAAGGACAGACACCAAAACTTTTTTTTAAGTATTTTTAAGTTATTTAGTTATTTTGAGACAGAGAGAGAGAGCAAGCGGACAGGGGCAGAGAGACAGGGAGAGAGAGAATCCCACGCAGGCTCCACACGGTCAGTGCAGAGCCCAGTGCGGGGCTCAAACCCACAAGCCCCACGAACCACAAACCCACAAGATCATGACCTGAGCCAAAGTCAGACGTGTAACTACCTGAGCCACCCGTGCGCCCCTGAAATGTTTTTTATTAAACCTATTATCTGCTATTATATTTGATTCATAAAAGAAAGGAAAATAGGACCTCATCGGTTATCTGTTGCTATTAAAAATGAGAAAGTTTCCCATAGGCCGTTCATCTACCCTCTACATGCACAGCCCTCACCTAGGAACCACCTACTGTGGATGACTTACTCGGTTACTAACACCATAATTGTCTGTAAGAGGCAATTACTCCCTGACCACAGGACAGTGCTCCCCCCAACTCCTCCCCTCTCCCAGCAAGTGACCCCAGCCCCTGGCCCGGGGTAACAGTTCCAGGGACAGGTCATAATCATGCCTGGACCTAGGGGCCTCCCTTGGGAATCTGGACTGGAGCGAGAAAGACTGGGGCACCCATAAAGTGGGCCTGCGGGGAGGGAAAGACAGGCCACAAGCAGAGTAAAGCAGAGGAGATCGGGGTGGGGCGGGGGCAGAACCCCAAGCTCCCAGTGCTTTCCCTCCTAGAGCCGGCATGGAGGGAGTTCCAGGAGCCATCCTGGGATCTTCTACAAAATCCCCTTTTGGCTTCCTCTAATGAGAAAACGTGCAGTTACCTGAAATTAAAAGCCCTACTGAACACTGACACAAAAAATAGGCAACCACCGTGTCGGTGGAGGAACTATGCAAGGGAACAGAGAAGGCGGCGCCTGGGGCTCGACCGACCGTTCAGGACCCTCACTCAGGGCACTCGGACGGCACACTTTAGTCCTCTACCTTAAACGTTACCTCTTCAAACACTGAAATGTAACTCCTGCAGGGAGGGACAAGTCTTTAAGTTACGGATGGCAAACCGGTGTAGACCCCGTGCTGTCTCCGATTGGGAGGGGCTGGCTGGACTGACGGGTTAAGAAGGATTCTGAGAGGACCCTGGGTTCAGTTGGGAAGTGTGCAGAGGGAGCCAGCCGACCTGGATTCTTACGCTGGCCTCGCCCAGGACCTGGGAGCAGTCTCCTCAGCCCTCCCTGACCTCAGTTTCCCCATCTGTAAAGCGAGAGGGCAGGCCCAGCCCCGACATGTGGCCGACCAGCTCCCACTTGGCTGTCAATGCCACCTACGGGCTCTGTTTCCTCAACAACTTCTATCTCCGCTTTGGGAACAGGACTTCTGACGTTTGTGCCTGTAAACAGTTTCTTATCCCAACCGGCAGAGACGGCCCCTCAGGGACAAGGAGAAAAAGAAAATAAGGGAAGGAAGTGACCAGAGGAATTTAGCCTTTAGCCCGTGGAAACCTGGGGACAAACAAAGAGGCCGGCCCGTGGCCTCCGAGGCCGCAGACCCGAGCACTGGCACCTATATGATCCGTGTCCCACGCTGGAACCGGGAATCTGTGCCCGGTCAAGACCACGGGGCTTTTTTGTTTTTATGTTTGTTTACTTTTGACAGATAAAGGGAGCATGAGTGGGAGAGGTGCAGAGAGAGTGGGAGGGAGGGGATCCAAAGCAGGCTCTGCCCTGACAGCACAGAGCCCGACGCGGGGCTCGAACCCGCGAACCGTGAAATCATGACCTGCGCCGAAGTCGGCCACTCAACCTACCGAGCCCCCCAGGCGCCCCCACGGGGTCTTATTTACGAAACACAGAAGGCAACAAGGAGGATCCCTTTAGTGCCAGTTTATGGAGAACAACTGACACAGGCAAAACCCACTTCCCGCTGAGATGTCAGGGTGCTCAGTGGTTCCACCCGACAGAACTCACTACCTTCCCAGAGCCTCTGGGTCCTGATGGCAAAAATGGAACACAGTCAGCAAAACTGCTCGAAAAACATACCAAACATCTGAAAAGCAAAACAGTCACAAAAGTCCAGCTAGTATACTCCAAAACGAGGTGCAGATACGAGAGGGACCTCTTCCAGTGGGCCGAACCATTTGAGGCCCCGCTCTGTAACAGGGCAAATATATATATATATTTTTACGTTTATTTATTTATTTATTTTAAGAGAAAGAAAGCGTGAGTGGAGGAGGGGCAGAGAGAAAAAAAAAAAGAGAGTAAGAATCCCAAGTAGGCCCCGTGCTTTCTGCACAGAGCCCCACACGGGGCTCGATCCCACAAGGAGATAGTGGCCTGAGCTGAAATCACGAGTCAGATGCTTAACTGACTGAGCTACCCAGGAGCCCCTGGGGCAGATAATTTTAAGCGGGCACTCATCCTGCAGCAAACAGACACACAAGCGTTTCTGCCACAACGTGGAGTGTTTTCCCGGAAATCTTCACCTTCTGCAAAATCACACACTAAAAATAATAGGATTCATGGGAAAGACGGGGTGGTGCAGGTCGCTCAAGACTTACAGGACCTTGTCACTTGAGGCTTTCCCAAAATAGTCATGGCTCTAGCTATACCCTAGCAGAGTAAGCCGCACCAGCCCCTGGACCCAAAGCCCCAGTGGGCCAGTCGTTGATGGTGCTTCTCCTTTGAGACGATGGGCCTCAGGGTCACTCACTTCTTTTTTTTCTTTTTTTTTTTAATTTTTTTTAACATTTATGTTTTGAGAGACAGAGAGAGACGAAGCGTGAGCAGGCGAGGGGCAGAGAGAGAGGGAGACACAGAATCCAAAGCAGACCCCAGGCTGCGAGCTGTCAGCACAGAGCCCGCCGTGGGGCTCGAACCCACCAACCGCGAGATCATGACTGAGTCAGAGTCAGGTGCTTAACCGACTGAGCCACCCAGGTGGCCCAGGGTCACTCACTTCCTACAGAGACCATTCTCACCCCAATCAAAAACCCTACCCAGGGTGTCACCTGTATACACTGCGTTCTCACAACGCAATGCCTTCCAGTCCCTTCCCTGGCCCTCTCAGCTTCTCCCTTCAGCCTGAGGGGGGTGGGGGCCGAAAGATACTAAAACACCCACAACTTGCACTAAAGGAAGGTGCACCTGTAGACTTTTAGCATTTTTTTTAATTCCTGTCCTATTTCTCTTCCTTCATGAGAAAGCCCATCCCCATCTATCGAAACAAAACACGCTGGGAAAAACGGTCAGTGAGCCAACACAACTTGCACGCACCAACATCCTTTCCCCGTTCATCAATCATGCAAACACGAGCTGTATAGACCAACAACCAAGTAATTGCCAGTGTAAGATAACCGGGAGTTGCTTTCCAGATAATTCGACCGTGAGTCACATCTGATTTACAACAGGCGGACTTCTGGACCCTACACATTCACAGAAAGTTGTAACAAGTGAGCGAATCCAGCCTGCGAGCTGCTTTCACACATAATGCCATTCTTTACAGTGTGTCCTTTCGTCATTTTACTCAAACTGACTCGGAGGCAAAGTAGCCACCAATTCTTGGCAGCCCGTCCCACGAAGGGGTGGACCTCGTTCTCCACGCCTTGTATCTGGTGGGCCTCGAGACCTGCTTTGACCCTAGAAGGAGTCAGCACACAACTTCTCAAGAGGCCTTCCTTGCAACCTCCTGTTCTTCATCCTCTTGGTTTCCTGAGACCACCATGTAACGAAGCCCAAGCCAGCTCCTTGAGAATAAAAGACCAAGTGGAGGAAGAAGTCCAGCCGACAGCCAGCACCAACCCCTATGCTCATGAGCGAGACCATCTCGGACCCTGCAGCCCAGTGGAGGCGGCAGATGGCTGCAGTCACGAGTGACCCCAGGCAAGACCAGCAAAAGGAGCACATAGCACAGAACCATGAGCAAATAAAACGGCTACCGTTTTGACCCACTAAATTCTGGGGTGCTTTGTTACGCAGCAAACACAAATGCACTGTGACGCTCTGTAGACATTTCACTCATTCTTTAATATTTTAATCATTTTCCCACTGGGGAACCAGTAAATCTTTTTACTGAGGTCTCAGTGATTTCACAGGCCCCCGAGAAGGGGCTAAACCAATCCCCAAAGTGGCAGTGTGCCCAAGGACCCTACCAGGATTGATTAAAAGCCAAGGGTGGGGGGAGGTGTCTGGGTGGCTCAGTCGATTAAGTGTCTGACTTCAGCTCAGGTCATGATCTCACCTTCATGAGTTCAAGCCCCATGTCTGGCTCTCTGTTGACAGCTCAGAGCCTGGAGTCTGCTTCAGATTCTGTGTCTCCCTCTCTCGCTGTCCCTCCCCCATTTGCACTCTGTCTCTCTCTCTCTCTCTCTCTCTCTCTCAAAAATAAAGACGTTCAAAAAAATTCTTTCAAATAAAAGCCAAGGGCTACCCAACAACCCAAACTCCAGAAAGTTATCACACAGGAGGCAAGAGGAACCCAACCGATATAAAACACCAAGAAAGGGCAGTTCCTAACATTTAGACCATCCCTGAGGGAGACTGGAGGCTCTCTAACTAATATTCCTAAATGTAGGCAAGACCCCAATCTTTCTGGATGTCGTAGACGGAATAATAAATAGCACTCCACCAAATACATTGGTATCCTAGTCCTCAGAACTTATGAATATGTTACCTTACGTGACAAAAGGGATTTTGCAGATGTGATTACACTGAGGCTCTCGAGATGGGGAAACAGCTCTGGTTACGCAGGTGGGCCGCAAAAGAGGCCTTCACACAAGAGTCCTTATGAGAGGGAGGCAGGAGGGGCAGAGGCAGACAGCAGATGTGACAATGGAGGCAGAGGCTGGAGTGATGTTTTTGGTGGCAAAAGGGGCCAGGAGCCAAGGGATGTAGGTGGCCTCTAGAAGCCGGAAAAGACCAGGAAGTGGAGTCTCACCCAGAGCCTCCAGAAGGAACACACCTCTGCCAACACCTTGACTCTAGCTCAGTTAGACCCACTTTGGACTCACTGCCACCCTCTAGACTAGAAGATCGTAAATTTGCGTCGTTTTATGCCACTGAGTTTGTGGTAATTTTCACAATAGCAATAGGAAACTAAAACAGTGGATAAGTCCTCCTGCCTACAAGAATGTAACTTTGGACTATTATTCATAATAACGATAACAGCTAATAATAGCAGTTAAGATTAATTTAGTGTCTACTTTATGACGGGCCTTGTTCTAAGTGCTCGTCTGATACAAACTCATTTAATCCTCACCAAAAGCACACAAAGAAGACGATTGCAACCCATATCTTACAGATGAAAAACTGAGCCTTCCAGAGGTTTAGTAACTTACCAGGGCCACGGAGCGGGTAAATGACACGGCCCAGGGTGGCACCCAGGCAGTCTGGCTCCAGATCCCACGTCTCACCCCGGCAACTCCCAAAGCAAACCGTCATTGGCAGCAATCAACGACAGCGTAGGGAGCACCTGCCGTGCACCAGGCACGTGCTTAGCCTTAACTTTATCTTCTCTCATTCGATTCTCACAGCACCCACTGGAGCTCAGAGCAGGCTCCCAAGCCACCCTTGTTTACAGAAGGAGAAATGGAGGTGCAGCCGCATCACACCCAGGAGTTAAACACGGCTGAACCCGGTTTAGCCACACATCCTCCTGCCTCTCCCGTCCCACTTGAGGCCCACGTGGCTGGGGAAAGGACAGAGCTCAGTAGCACGACCACATAATTTATCTTCCAAACTGGGAGACTCAGAAAGTGAAAGGAGTCACTATTAAGAATTTCACTTTTCATAACTGCACAAGAGGCACCCACCAGGACACGTGGCCACCCTCAAGATAAAACCCAGGCCCATATGCTGCCCCACCTGACATCCCTAGCTGCCAGGTCATGGTCAAGGCTGGAAGAGGAGGGGTGGTCCTGGCGGAGCTCAGAACGGTCTCTGCAAAGCTCCAGGCCTGGAGTCTCAGCGCACAGACAGAGCCCGTCCAACGGCAGACTGGGAGTCCACATGAGAGTCCTGCAGAGGTAGGCAGCCCCGGATAGAGTCCAGGGATACAAAAAGACTACTGAACCCCACTACTGCACCAAACAAGAAGCCCAGCAGGGAGCTCAGAGCCATGGCAAGGGGCCACATGGTCATTAAATGTGGCCCACAGCCTGAGACACCCAGCTCATCTCCAAAGTTCTAGGCCTGCCAGATAAGAAGCCATGTGGCCTGAGGCTCCAGCTGAGCTCTGCCCCTTCCGAGCTGTGGGATCTCGGGCCAGCCCTTTTCCCCTCTGGGTCTTCTGGAGAAAATGCAGCCACTGATAAATGCCCTACCTGTGTCTACAGGATTCGTTAATAATACATAATAACAGACAACAGCAAATGAGCCATAAACGTAGCAGAGGTTGTGGGAATACATAAAATCCTCTCTGAAATGGGTGCTATTGATTAGTCCCACTTTACAGATGAAGAAACTGAGGTGGGGTGGGAGAGGGGCTAAGTCACGTGCCCAGAATCCCAAGGCTGCTAAGTGGTAAAGTCAGAATTGGAATCCAAGCCGACTGTTTCTGTAAAATCACACCGAAACATTCTCTCTCCCCGACTCGGACAATGTAAAGCAGCATATTCTAGTTCAGAGTCCCTGAGGGAGTGCCTTAGTCCCTAGTCCCCCCCCCCCCCCCGCCCCGATTATAAGTCTTATTGGCAGGCTTTGCAAATCCATTCCCAGGGCCCCTTTCCCTGGAAAGTCTAATTCCAGAAGGTCGGGGACTGAAGATCATAAGGACCTCCCTCCCAGGTGATTCCTAAAACACTTCTCTTCCCATTCAAGTCCCTCTGGAGACTGATTTCCAGAAAACAGAATGTCTCACTCTGGTGCTCCTGTATCCTTGACCTCCTGTAAAACTCTCTGGTCTCCCTCTTACCCAGAGTGCAGCCTCAGCACAAAGCTTTCCAAAGAAAAACACATGGGGCTAAAGGGTTCTGCCCGTGTTTGGGTTTCCATACATTTTCGCCACGGTTACCTTCTGTTTGTGGCAAGTGACACAGGTGTCCCATGTATGGAATTTACATAAATAAGACTCTTAAATCCTGTTAAAAAAACAGCAGGTGAATTTTAAAAGTAATCAATAAATCACAGTTTAGGTGGTCAGAACATACAGTGGAATCAGGAAAGTGAATCTCAAATGGCTGAAGATTGAGAAAAAGCTCCCTAAGGATAAGCTGTCCCCATGGAGGTTTTGCTGACGGCCCTGAGCTCTGTTCTAACATCACCCCTTCCTGCCCCCAGCTCTCTCACCCTGGGGAATGTACCCAATTCCTCTGAGCCTCAGTTTCCCCTTGTGTAAAACCTCCCACCTCATGGAGTGTTCATGAAGATTAAGTGAGACGACACAAGCGAAGCATTTAGCACAGAGCTGGTGCTTACAGACACAGACAGGGAGTGAACGGTGTCGGACGGTCCTGCCCTCTACCCCCTTCATGCTGAGGTCCCAAGTCTGAAATCCAGATATGTGGGAACTCAAACTTGGCTGTCCACTCAAAGAAGTCCTGATACAACAGTTCCGGGAGGAGACCCAGACATGAAGACTTTTACAAAGCTCCCCCAGGTGGTTCTAACAGGCAGCTGGGATCGAGAACTAACCCCAGGGCATGTCCAGGAGCCAAAGAATGCTCCAGAATCAGCCTTCAGCTGCCTTCATTCTTGCTTCCCACCAGTGGCATCTGCAGAGATGGGGGAAAGGCGTCCAAGGCGTTGTGTTTGCCGGCAAAGAGGTGTTCGTCGCGTCAGAGTGGAGCACTGAGGGTCCGAAGGCATCGGGAACCTGAACATGTTCTCCACACAGCCTCACGTCAGAAAACCTGAAGCAGAATCTGCCCACCTTCCCTAGCCTCTAAAGAAAGCAGAGCAGCTGGACCCCGTGCCACACCACACAAGGCAATGCAATCCCCGTGGCCATCTGGGAGACAGAGGCAAGAAAGCCGTCTCTCCCTTCCTCTTACGGGGCAAAAAACTTGGTAAATCCCTGCCCCTCTGATACCTGCACTATCCCCACAACAGACCGAGGCAGGCGTCACGTGCTCCTTACACAGACCAGGAAAGGAACGCTTAGCTGGAGTTGACACGCACTTTGGGCCCCAAAGCCACTTTGCTCCCTTACTCCTGTGCACCTGTCACCGTCCATCTCGGAGCCATGGATCGGGAGTCATTTCCAATAAAAGGAAGGCAGCAAGGATTTGCAGAGTCCACTGTGGTGGGGCCAGTGTCGGTCCTGGGCAGTGCCCGCACGTCTTGGGACCCTCCTTGGCTCTCCCTGCTCTCCATGCCCAGACATGCCCGTAGGTGGAAGGCGCTCCCTCCCTGCAGAATGCTGCTCATTCATTAAAGCCCCTGGTTCCTCCCTGCCATTCTAATTATGCACAGCAATGATAAAGAAGCTTCCTCCCCTACCAGAGGCCTATTTATGTGATGAGAGAGCATTTCACCCCCACGGTATTGACTCGTCACTCAAACCCTTGTTGGAATCAAAGTCTCATCTCTTTCAGGATTGACTGAGCCCTGCCTACTCCTCTTCAGCTTCCACCCACTCCTGCGCATCCAAGTTTCTAGAAGCACCATTTCGCGAGGAGTGGGCAGGATGCAGATGCCATTCCCTACTGCTGTGTTCCCTTAGGGATTACTGGCTGATATTCATTCGACACACAGTAGGATATTTTTTGAGCACCTACTATGTGCCCTTACTAAGATTGCGGGAATGAAAGACATAATCCCTCTCCCCCCTTGCCGGGAGAAAAGGCATTAAGAGAAAAGCACACGCTTTTAGGGTCTGTGACTGATTCATATCCCATCTCAAGCATTCATTCGTTGGCTGGGTGATTTGATTCCTCCACTGGGAAAATTACCATATTTCTCAAAAGCCTCAACCGCCTCATCGGCAAAATGGGGTCATAATAACACAACCTCATAGGGTTGTTGGAAGAGTCAACGGGATATACAGAATTGGAACGTCTTGAGCACACCCCATCTACACTCGCTGAGATTATCAACAGCCAGTACCGAAGACTTTGGAACCACGCAGCCGAGAGGTCACCAAGATGGATAAGCCTAGGAAGGCTTCCCAAGAAGTGATACCTGAGCTGGGTTTTGAAGGATAAGTAGGAGTTTGCTAGGGAAAGGGAGGATGTGCCTGGCGGGGGGAACTGCCTGAGGGCTAAAGGCGATCCCGGGCTCTGAGACACACAGGACACGGTGCGGGAAGCGTGCACAGGGAGTACCGAGGGACCACAGTGGCAGTGGACAGAGCTTCAAATGCAAGTACAGACACAGAAGTGGATCCATGGTCAGAGTCCTCGCCAGTGAAACCCAGAGCACCATTTCAACTCTTTCCTTAGCTCCTCGAGAGCCACGACCAGTGCCCTTCCACTTCCGTCTGTAGTTTGGCGGCCACGGGAAAGTGGGGCAGTCACACTCTACTGGTCGTGTGCTCATTCATTCGGACACTCAGTAGGATTCCCTAAGGGCCTATGACAGGCCAGGCATGTGCTAAGAGAGGCTGGACAGCTTGGTCACTTCCTAACCTTCACTCAAACCCATTCCCAGCTGTGCCAGGCTGGCCTGGCAGCTCTCTCCAGAAGTGAAATGGGGGTAACGGGGACTCTCTCCTAGCCAGCCATTCGATAACAAAGGTGATTTGGCCAGGGCCACATGAAATCATTTGGTGTTTTCAGATTGCAGCGTAAACGAAGTCCTCGATAAATGTCAGTGTTTAAAATGTTTATTTTTATGATGCTTAACTGCTAGGGTGTTAGAATCCCATCTCCGAAGTCCAACGCAATGCCTCCAGAGGGACCCCCCCAGGACACAGGCAACCCCCCTGCCTGCTGTTCCTCTGCCTAACCCCATCCCCACCCTGGAGCATATGACGAGGTGTCCACTGCCCATGCCTATCCCTGCCTGGGTCACCACAGGAGCTAGCTCAGCCTGAACCACCCCACACCCCCCCCTCCCGTTCATCTCATCCTTCTAGGGCTCCCTGGATCCACCAGCCTAGGTCTTGGTGGGGGCAGGATTGAAGGTCTAAAGATAAAGGGGTGGCCCTTCTGGTTTTGTAAATTAATTTAAATGTTCTATTAAGGAAATCTGCGCACATATACAAAGGGCACAGTAATGAACCACCATGTACCCATGACCCAGCTTCCACAACTACCAACATTCTTGTTTCGCAGGCAACTCCGCCCACACCCCACCCCCACTTGCTTTGTTGGGAAAAATGTTATGGCCAGCCTTTCTGGCCATACCGCCCAGGGCTCCCACTGCTCCCAAGAGCCAACACGGTCTGATCGCTCTGGTACTTATCCTTTTGCACCAAAAGCATCCTCGAAATGATCCCCTGAAGAACACCATTTTTATGTCCCTAACAGAGTAGTAATCACTGGCCACACCCACAGGGCTTACACAGGATGGCAGTGAAGGGCGAGAGCCCTATTATCAGATGGCCTGAGTCCAAATCAATACTTCCTAGATATGTGACCTTGGATAGGTCGCTCAACCTATGTTTAGATTTCCTGCCTGGCGGAAAGGGGAATGCTGGTAACAGATCTGATGAGGCTTGAACAAACAAAATAAGGTATGCTCTTTGCCCAGCACAGAATACTCAGTGAGGAAACCTTAGAAATAGACGTGTTAGCTGGTGGGTGAGCTCTGCTCCTATGAGATACTATGAATATCTCCCATTTTAGAGATGAAGGGATGAGAACCAAGAGAGAAGCAGCAAGTTGCCAGGGACAGCCTGCTCTGTGTCCCAAGTCCATGTGTCAGATGTTCTCACTGGCTGCCTTGAACTGCAGATCACTGGAAGTGAAGAAACACTCCAGAATAGACACGGGCGAACGGTGCCAGGTGGCCCGGGACACCCAGCATGTGTTTCCCCGTCCTGGATGGGGAGCTCTCCCAGCCTGAGGAGAGACAACCACACAGTGCCTGTGTGTGCATGCGTGTAGGGGAGGGGTGCTGAATTCGATTTTACAAGACAAAATGACGGGAGGGGGCGGGGGGGGGGGAGCAAGTCCCTGCTCACTCTTTCTGAATTCACACACCCTACGGCCAACCTTGCATTTGATACAGCCATTCACTATTTATCGAAGCACGAGAGGCAAGAAACTGGTTCACTAACTTAAGCTTTAGCAATTCTTGGCAATTCCGATGTCCCTCCCTATCATCCTATTTTTTTTTTTTCCAATTTAAAGGAAAAGGGTTGTGGGGGGGGGGGGGGAATAAATCAGTCCAGTTGCTGAGTGATATCCAGACAAAGCCACCAGCCCATCAACCACATTTGCCAGCTGGGGAAGAGCAGGGGCGGGGGAGATTTGGATGTGTGTTTGGGCCCCGCCTGGGCGCTCCCAGGCTGCTCCCCAGAGTGAGCCCTGTCAGGATGTCCCCCTCCCCCCGCACTCCCCCACTACTGCAGTGCCGTGTAGGGAGGCACCTCCCAGATCTGCAGGAACAATGGGCTGGGGAGGGGGCAGGTGCCGCTCGGAGCGCAGCAAAGGGCGGGGGCCGCGGCCACAGACAGTAAGACTGCCAGCACCCCGCCCATGGTGTCTGCGCCGCCACCTGACTCAGTTTCCCCCGCTTTGAGGTCCCCGCAGAGCCTTTCCTGGATGAATTTCCCTTACTTCCGAGACATTTTAATTTCATCCTCGCCAGTCGGTTTACCCTGCAGCTCCCCTCCAGCGGCTGCTACTGCTAAAGCCCCTCCGGTCAGGGACGCGCGGCGTCTCCGTGCGCCCAACTTTCCCCACTTGGGACCCACGATCCTGGCCAGGCCGTCCCCTCGGCTGGCGAAACCATGATTTACAGCCCTGGGCTCCAAAAGCTGTTCCTCCTCTTCCCTCCGTTCCCCGGTCCTCTCTCGCTCCTAACCCAGCACCCCCGCCCCATGTGAGCCCTAACCTCGCTCCCCAAAGAAAGCAGCCACGGCACATTTGCAAAATGCGGGCGTTCGTCCTCGGCGCTGGGCGCCACCTTCCTCCCCCCCCCACCCCCCCCACCCCCGGCCCGGGCAACCAGGGGACGAGCCCCCGCCGCTTCGCGCCTCCACAGCCCGCAGAATCCCTGGGGATGGGCGGGGCGGGCTGTGCGCTGCAGTTCAGCCTGGAGCTGCAGCCCCCACTCCCGGCTTGTTAAGTCCGACCTCCGAGGGGCGAGGGGACAGCTCCAAATCCTCGATTTGCCCCAGGCTCCCACCCCCGCCTCGCTGAGTCACGGAAATGAGCCGCTGGGGATTCGGGGCCACCCGGAGGCCGGCCCTTTACTCCGCAAGCGCGGGCGTCCCCGCACAGCGCGCAAGGGATGGACATGGTGGGGAGGTTCTCACCCGGACTCGCAAAGGGCCCCGCAGGAGGCGCCCCCCACCCCCGCCCGCCACGACGGGGATGGTCAGAGAGCCCGGGCGGGGGCTGCGGTCCCCGCCGCAGTGTCCGCACCCCGGCCGGGAGCGCAGCACGTGACCGGCGGGCCGGAGGCGGCCCCCAGGACCCCCTGCCCCGCCGCGGCGCTGACCCCGGCCCTCCCCGCTGGGGCAAGATGTTGCGGGGTGCGCGCCCACTTTCCCGCGGCCCGAGAGGGAGCTTCGGGGCCCCGGGCCGAGCGCGCCTCATCCCTCCCCCGCCCGGCCCGCCCGGCCCGCTCCGCCGCAGCCGCAGGACCCGCGCCCTGCGCTCACCTCGGGGCCCCGAGTCGCCGCCGCCGGCCTCCTTGTCCGCCATGGTCGCGCAGCCCCGGCCCGCGAGAGGAACCTCCGGCGCAGCCCCTGTTTCCGTGCGGGTCCCGGTCCGCGTCCTCGGCGGCACTCGGGCCGGGTCTGAGCCGCGGGGCAGCGGGAGCACTGCTGTGACGCGGCCGCCGCCGCAGCCCGGACTCCTCCCCGCGCTCCTCCCGGGCCCGCCCCGCGCCCCGCCCCGCTGAGCCCGGCAGGCTGGGGAAGGCCGGCGAAAGCAGGCGCGGGGCCCGGCTCGGCGTCTGCCCGCCCCCGGGACCCGTCGCTCCAGGCCCGGCCCCTCCTCTCCGGGACTCGCCCCCCGAGTCGGCCGCCGCCTAGGAGGTGGCGCGGCAGGGGCTGGGCGGCTCGTCTGCCGGCCGAACGCCGGCGCGCACGGAAGGCGCACAGCTCGGCGAGCGGCGGGGACTGGATTTCAGGTCCCCTCCGCCCGGCTGCGCGTCCTCTCTCTGGAATGGCAGGGGGCTCAAGCCCTGCAGCAGGCACCGCACAGAAACCCCACTCTCCCGAGGAAGCCGGCTCCAGTTTCCACCAATTTATCTCTCTCCCCCACCCCCCAGGGTCCCAGGGGAGCGGGCAAGCGCCCTTGCAAAGGAGGAAACCGGCGCAGCCAGGACTCAGGCCGCAGACCGAGGACCTGCGCTGGGGGCCTCCTTCTGCGCACTGCCGCGGGCATCCTCCTCCAGGTCGCCCGCTGGACTCCATGGCAACTCGGGACCCCGGGAGGCGCTAGCCTCGGTGGCTGCGTCGCGCCTTCCATATACGGGCTTCCAACCCGGCCCTCGTTAAAAGTCTGAGAATAACGGCATTAATAATGCAGAGCTTCGGCGGTCAATGGTTCATCCTCCCTGTACTCAGGCTCCGCCCCACACACGCGCCCGGGCACCTGTTCGCGACTGGCCAAGTGGCTTCTGGGTCCTCTGTGCAAGAAGGCAACGAGGGTTGTGATAAGACTCTAATGACCACCGTTACTTAGCCTTTCCCTTATGCCTGGCCTATGCTAAGTGCTTCAGAGCCTTATCTCATTTTCCCTGCATAACTCTAAGAAGTGGGAACTAGTGGTCCCCATTTTGCAGAGAAGGAAACTGAGGTTTAAGGGATTTCGGTGATGATCCCTAGAATACACACAAGTGAGTGACCAAACGGGGATAACGATCAGCAATCCGTCATGCCCTGAGATGGGCCACCTCTCTCAAGGGCACCTAAGGGAGGCGTCATCCTGCAGCCAAGTTATGGAGGACGGGGTAGGCGGGGTGCTGCCACCGGAGCCCAGAGTCCACCCTCTGCTCAGAAAGTGATGTTAGGGTGATGAGTTAAAAGGATGAACTGGGGGGGGGGGGGTGCCTGGGTGGCTCAGTCAGTTGAGCATCCAACTTTGGCTCAGGTTGATTTCACGGCTGGAGAGTTTAAGCCCCACATCGGGCTCTCCGCTGTCAGAGCCCGCTTGGATCCTCTGTCCACCCCCCCCCCCCTCTCTGCGCGTCCCCCGCTCGAGTGTGCTCTCTCTCAAAAATATAAATAAACATTTAAAAAGAAGTAGAAGGAGAAGGATGAACTTGCCCCCTGCCTGCATTAAAAATCCCGAGTGTGAAGTCTCTGGCTGTGTATGAGACCATGAGCTGGTTATTTAACCTCTTTGAGCCTCAATATCCTCATCTGTGAAATGGGTACAAGAGAACCCCCTTTGTGAGAATGAAGAGGACTAGATGAGCTGATGCATGAACATGGCTTGCTTGGGGTCTGACACATGGTAAGCAGTCCAAAGAGTATTAGATATTCCTAAGTCACAGGCAGCTTTTTACAATGGCCACTTGTGCAGGGTAGTGGCCGGTGGGGGGCGGGGGCACATGGCTGGGGACACTCGCAGAGTGGAGAATACTGTTTTCCTACAGAGTGCCCTCTTCCTACTAAGACTACTGGCCTGCTGAGACAATACCCCAGCATCTCAGAGGCAGATCCAAGACATGGCCCTGCAGGCCAAGAGCATGTGGCACCCGAATGCAGGCCGGAGAAAGGGTTAAGGCAGTTGTGCAGGTGACAAGGTCAACTCTGCTTCAGCCCTTCCAGCTGACTTTCTCAGACATGGTTACAGTCTACATTTGTCTCCATGTTTGACGCCCCCTTCCCTTCCCTCCCCTAACTGCCCACATCCGGACATCCTTCAGAACCCCAGTCCAAGGCCACCAGCCCAGGGAAACCCAGGATGGACGCCACCCCAGTCCCCAGGCTCCTACCGTAAGCTATATACTCACACATCTCGCTTTATTTTTCTCCTGCTTCTATACTGCTGCTCAGGCAGCTCGGCACTCAGAAGCCTCCTCTGTCTATCCGCAGGGAGGTCCACCTCACCCAGGACTTGACCTCCCACCCAGGCTGCAGACCTCCTGAGAGTCTCCCCAGGGCACCTCCCAGGCCCTTCCCATTCTACCAAAGCCCAGCTCATCCTCCGCTCCCCCCCTCCTGGCCCGCAGGGTCTCCGTAAAGGCAGCATCACCCACAAGCCGCCAAGCCCCACGCCTGGGCATCAGCTCTCATTCGTGTCTCTGTGTCTGTCCGAGTTCGGCCCATCTCCAGGTCAAGTGCTACCTAGGGGACCTTAGGCATTTCCCCTCCACCTTCACTGCCACCAACCCATCATCTCTCACCGCCTACATGTCTGCAGGGTCACCACACGGGTCTCCGGTTCCTGTCTTAAGCCTCAGTCCCTCGTTCTAGGAATCTGGTCTGCCCTGCCCACCCACTTCTCGGCTCCTTCTCCCCCACCCACCCCATCCCCCGTGACTTCTTTCAATCCCCCACACCCACCCCTGCCTCTCGGAGATGCTGGAATTTCAAACACCTCAAAACGCGTTTGGTGTTTGGGACACTTCACCCCTCACCCCGCCACCACCGGCTGCCTGGAGAGCTCTGCACGGACCTCCCGACCCCAGGAAGCCTTCCCTGCACCCCCATCCTGGCCTGGGTGCTCCTCCTCAGTGTCCTTATGGCATCTGTCTCTTTCCATCAGGCTCCTGACCCCTGGCATCCAGACCTTGGCCTTGGCAGGCTGTCAGAACCAGTGGGAACCCCGTAGTCCCCACCCTCCTGCCACCTATGGCGGAAAGGCCTGAGGGCCATCTGCCCTCTCTGCTGACACCGAGCCACAGTGACAGGAGGGCGCATGAGGACGATGGGGAATGACGTGCTGGGCAGAGAGCAGACGACGGTTTTGATTTTCAGGGAATATGAAAGGCAGGGCACAGTTGGCCTAGGGGTTGTCCTCAGGGCTTTACTAATCACCACACTCATTAGGAGTCGCCCTGGCGAGCACACACTGGGCCGGCCGGGTGCCCAGGTAGCCATCCACATGCACCGCCTCACCAAGTGCTTGGGGGGCGCTGCCCTCTCAGAGCAGACGGAAGGCGCCCGTGCAGGCAGGGCCTGTCTCCTGTCACTCGACAGAGGGAAGGGCTCCCGCCCTCCTCCCTTGATGCCCGTAGTCCCCTCACCAAAGGGCAGAGTGAGGTCTCTTCACTCCTCCGCTACCAGATCCTACAAGAATCGGCCTCCTGATGCGTCCCGACCTCATCTCCTTCCACGCTCCCACCCCTCACGCCAAATCGTACACGCCATCCGCGTGAACACGCCAAATCTGGTCCCCCGCTCTAGGTAGTGGTGCCGCCTGGGACGCAGTCCCCAAGACAAGCACGTGGCTTGCTCCCTCACCCACTCCGGGAAATGCCACCCTCCCAGACGGCTCTAACCGAGACTCTCCTCCCCACCCGAAGTGAGCTCCGTGAGAGTAGGATCTCGGACTGTGCTGCTCACCTCCGTATCCCCAGGTCCAGAACCTAGTACCTGGTATGGGGCAGGCACTCAGTAAATGCTTGATGGTGGATGGACTGACTCCCTCACTGAAACAGGAGCACGACAGGCTTCACCCAGCGGGGGGAACAAGCCCGCCACAGGGACATCCCATCGACTCCCGGGGGCCCTTGCAGCCATTTCAGACCACATCCACACTTGTGGGGTCACTCTGCAGCAAATCCCCTCTGCCTCCCCTCCAAACTCCCCCTCACAGTGCTCCCTGTGGGCTCCCTTCAGCACCCCCCAAATGATCTCTTCTCCACCTTCTGGGCCATAGGGCCCCAGGCTGTGGTCTGTGGTGGTGGGCAGTGAGAACGTCCCCACCTCTGCTTATATCAATTACAGGTTGCAGTTGGCCACTAGAGTCCCAAAAAGAGGCCCAGCCCAGAGCCACGTCACCACCGCCCCCTCATGCCAGTCACTTCAGCCACGCGGGCCTGTCCTCAGGTCCCCAAAGAACCAACACCTGCCCTGGGAGTCCATTCTCCACTCCTTTTGCCGTAAACCTCTCTCATTCTCCAGGTCACTTAGATGTCACTTCTTCCAGGAAACCACCTGGCCCTCCAAGACAGCATGAGGCCCCCACTCTCTCCTCTGTGCCTGACTCCCCAAGCACTCCTATCATTGCACTTATCACAACTCTGGGGTCACTATTACTATTAACCCATTGTATAGACGGCAAAATCGAGGCCCAGAAAGCTGCAGCTGAGAAGCCACAGGGCTGAGACTAGAACTCAGGTCTTTCCGATGTCATGTGGCCCATCTCCCCCTCCGGCTGCAAGCTTCCCAAGGTCGGCTATGTCCACCACTGTCGCCCCGAGACTTTGCATAGCACCTGGAACAGACAGTTAAATAGTAAAAAGGAAAATAGTGCCTCAGCCTCAGGCCCTCAATTACTCATCTTCTCTGAGATTCTCTTCACCCTCCCCCCCCCAGCCCACAGACACCACCCTGCAACAGCCTCCCTCCTTGCTCTTCAGCCCCCAGACAGACACACCCTCCTCCCTTCCTGGTGGATCTACCACTGAAGGTGAGAATCCAGGGGGTGCAGTGAGACAGGGACAGGGCAAGTACAACCCGAGAAAGCAGTGTGGAGAAGAATGTGGGGCCACGTAGAGTCAGCCAGACCTGAGGTTCAAATCTGGGCTGAGTCATTCCCTGTCCCCATCAAGTGACCCAAGGACACACCTCTCTGGGTCTGTTTCTTCATCTGTAAAAGGGGTTCATAATCACAGGCAGGATAATTATGGGAGATAATATATGTAAAACACTCAGCACAGGGCCAGGCTACATGTGCTACAGTAAATAGGACTTATTATTTAATTGGCAAATTTGGACCACAAAAATGCCTCTCCCTTGTGTCTTATAAATTACAGAATGGATGTAGGCAAAAAAAAATTTTTGGCTGGTGAAAGACACACAGAAGATATGGGGGTGAGTAGCTCTTTTTTAAAATGTTTATCCAGAATTTTTTTTTTTTTTTTTTGATTTTGAGAAACACTGAGACGAATCCAAATCTGAGCTTTTATGTAGGAAGCTTCCAGTAAAAGCTGCTTTGGACTTTGTGAGATGCCACCAGAATTTGGTCTATACACTGAATATCATAGAAGTGACTCCTTTATAACAGGGCCGAGATTCAGATGAGCTAAGGCCACAGAAAATCTTAAGGGATAGCCTGGGCAATAGGTCAAGTTCTCCTTGACCTCTGACCTTTAGTACCTCTTAAAAATGCAAACTCAGAGCTGAATCACAGTGTCCACTTTATACATCCTTTTCCCTTGGATTTCTACCCCATCTGGTGTGAATCAGCTTCTCCATTAACATTCCAAAACACATTTCGCATATACAACATGGGTTGCCACGTGATTCTATCAGGAGCAACATTCAAAGGCCAGAGGAAGTTATTTCTCAGAATATCACAATCACTCAGGCCTGCAGTGTAAACTTGAGAAATGCCTACTCAGGTAATGAAGGGTCATCCAAATATTGTTTGTGAGTTATTTCAGACAGCAGAGCAAACATCTGTGGCCACTCTCTTAGCAGTATTCTCAGGAAGGCCCCAACCCTGGCTCTGCAAGCTCCTGGTTCACAGTAAGATGGAACATTCTGGAAGCCACATACGAAGGAGGACAGGGCAAAGTGAGACAAGACTCAGAGAAGGAAAACCGGAATGATCCCGTGGCCAGGAAAGCTCTCACAAAGGCTGTGACAAATTGTAGACTATTGGAGCCAAAAGGGTTTGTGTTACAGGGAAAGATTACTTCTTGCACTGCACCTTCTTCAGCTGGTAGCCCGATGCCTGGCTTACAGTAGGTGCTCAATATATGTTTGTGGAAGAAATGAATGAGTGGTCAAGTAAATAAATAGTGGGGTGGAAACCGGGGCTCAGAGAAGCTAAATCTCTCCTTCAAAGTCTTACAGATAGAGACAACGCCCTGCTTCCCAGCTTCTTGGGCCCTCAGCACCCCCCCCACCAAAAGGCCCAGCAGGAAGCTAACTGCAATTGATTGCTAATGCCTGGCAGGGACACCAGAGGAGGCACTAAGGCCCTTTCTAGCTCAGTGGGAAGGAATGTGGTGATGATTAGCAATATCTGCCCCCTGCAGAGAGTGTGAACTGAGGCATCCGCCTCATGATGCTGACCTCCAGAATCCCTTCTCTCCAGCTTTCTAGAATTCTATACCCGGCAAAGAAAGAGAGCATTCTGCACTGTGCAAGGATAAGCCTGGGCAGATTCAGCCAGCTGCAGCCTCAAATGCCAGGAAAAGTCCTTGAAAAATCAACTCTCCCCTAGGCTGGTGCTACTTGCTCTCCCACCATCCTAGAGCTGCCTTTCTGGATGGTTCTGCCCCATCACAGGAACATTTGCACATCCCTCATGGAGGCAGGCTTCTCTGCCCGTGCAGTCTGCACTCTTGTGCGTCTTCTTTGTGGTGGCAGGTCCATGGTCACAGTCTTTGCATGGAGAAGAGAGGAAGGCGGCACTGGGTTGAGGAGGGGAGATCCGTCTTGAGGTCAGCAGGTTCCTGAGCTCAGCCTTGTGACAGCTTGTCTCTGGGCCTCACCCATAAAGTGGAGAGGGACCATTAAGTCTTCACTAAGCCCATGAAAAGATGTCCTTCAGTTCTGGAAGCCATGGGCTGAGGAAGAACAATTGGATAAGGACCTTAAACCTGAGATAATCCTTCCCTCCTTCCACAGACACTTATTGAGGTTTTACTATGTACCAGTTACCATTCCAAGCTTCAAGGAAGCAAAACAGCCAAAATTTATACTCTTGGCCAACAAGACTCTGCCCTTATTCTGGGAAAAGGGTGCCCCCCCACCATACACTTCCAGGCTCTCGGCACCCTGAAGCCCAGCTGAGGCCCCTTAGACCCCAGACTAAGAATCAGACTCAAAAGTCTCCATTAGTTAGCAACTGAACAAAATGGTGGCTTTCCTATGGGCAGACTGGGCAGAGGAGACCAGGCCATGTCAGGAAGCAGCTGTCAATGGCAGGGCAAGGGAGAGCCCCGGCATCAGGCAGGGTGCCCTGGGCACGTTAACCAACCTCCTCCGAACCCCTGCCTCCCCCAGTGAAGGGGACAGGGGTGTCGCCCTCCTGGTACCATCAATGGAGGCGGTGCCACGGAGTGCTCAGACAGTCCCGCTCAGAGCCAGGGCTACCCAGATGGCATCTGGGGCTGACACCAGCCGAGCCACTGCACCTGCCCCTGGCAGGCCCACCTGCCCCTCCCCCTAGTTCCAGCCTCAGGGGTCCGCCTATCCTCACCCCCTTTACCACGAAGTCCCAGATCCATTTGCTTGCAATGGATTTCCAATCTGGACATTGCTCCGGGCCATGTGGGAACAAAACACAGGCATCTTGGCCAAAGTGAGACGATGCAGAAGTGGGAGGTCTTCAAGGACTTTGAGATTCAGGAAAAAGAACTGATCTGTGGCTATAAAATATCTTCAGAATCCTGTCTTCTCCCCACCTCCCTTTGGCTTTTACTTTGCGATGGCCTTTTCCTCATTAACAAATGGGCAACGAACATCACTACTTTCCAGGGCCACCACCGTCAGGCAACAACAGACCATCCCCTTCACCTCTCATCAGCCTTCTGGGGGCCTCCAGCTGCTACTCTTTGCGCCCCCTTCAGGTCAGCCTGATGGATGGCGGGGCAGTGGGTGGAGATCCACTTTTCCTCTGTTCATAACCCTCCCCCAAATTTCCCACTGAAATTAGGATCAACCCAAACTTGTTTCCCAGGCTTACGAGGCCCTGCAGGATGTGGCCCCATCCACCCCGCTAGCTTCATTCCAGTCACACCCCTGTCTTATCCCCCACTCCTGAGCCTCCACTAACCCATATAACACATTCACAATTACTACCATTAGAACAAGGAGTCCCTTCCCAAGACACTTAACTTCCAACTGCTGGAAAACCAGCGTAATATCCTGATCAAAATAACACACTCATTTTATCTTCCAGACAATTGATGTAAAAAAAAAAAAATATATGCAGGTCCACAATGTCTAAGGGTTGAACAGTTCACAACCTGACCAACTATACCCAGTAACTCGACGCTACTCTGTCAAGAGCAGTTCTTCCTGCCTCACCTTCTGCTGCCCTCTGCCCTCACCTCTGCCCCTGCTTAATATCATCCAATTGATTTACCTTAAAGGTCAGTGCCCTGGAGGGGCCCTGGAGGGGCCCACACAGTTGTTTCATGTTAGGTCATGCCACCCCGGTTCTTCTTTAAAGCCATTTTGCTTATCTGTTTATTCTGAGCCTTTACGACTAGGCTATAGCCTCCCTGTGGGAGGTAGTAATAACGAACATATATTAAGTACTTGCTGTGTGCTAGGCATTGCTCTAGGCACTTTACTTCTATTGTCCTTTTTGATCTACACAGCAATGCAGAGGAAGGATCACTGCCCCCATTTTGCAGACAAGGAAACTGAGGCCCACCATGATTCCCCGAGGAGTAAGTGGCAAGGTCAGAATTTGCACCTGGGCAGCGTGATCTCAGGAGAATGCCCCCAGTCTACCCCGCATGCCATGGAGAGCTGTGCAGGACTGCGCCCCAGCACCTACTCTGGCACCTGGCCTGTAGCAGGGCCTCAAGAAACGTATTAAAAGGATGAACAAATCATCGAACTGGAAGGCAGAATTACAGTTTCCAAAGCACCCTCACATCTCTTCTCTCGCTTCACTCGTAAAGTACTTGGAGGGAAGCGTCATTATCCCTGACATTTTTAAAGGTGAGAACATTGAAGGCCCGGTGAGATCATAAGCAGCCTCGGCCTGAGGTTGTAATCCTAAGCAGCTGCTTTCAGCCATTCATTTCTTTAGAATCTACCGCTTAATTTAAAATTTTCACGTACATTCTGCATTCTATCCCACGATATATCTGCGATTGTATTTCGGTTTTGTATTTTTTTACTATATTCCCTATGCCGTACCTCCTTCATTCCATAAGCTGAAGCCTGGACCTCCCCCACCTTCACCCACTTTGCCCACTCCCCACCTCCCTATTTGTGTTTGTTTTCTAAGCAAAACTGACAGACGTCTATTACTTGTGTTCAAAACAGCTTATTGTGGCGAGTTTCAAGCATCCATAGAAGTAGGAAGAATGATATCATGAAACCCCAGGTACCCAACATCCAAATCACCGAACGTTTAAAATCCAGCTTTTCACAGGACATGGACTCTCCCAGGAAGCTATCACAGCAGCGGTCCTTTCCAGACATGCCCACTTAGTTTTCACAGCCTTCCCTCTGAGGCTCAAACCAATATTGGCCTACATTTCAGAGGCGGACATTGAGCGCAGTAAGGTCAAGTCACTTGCCGGAAGACTTGGAGCTAGAAGGAGCAGAGTCAGGAGCCCCCCAGAGCTGGCCAGCTTCACCATCTGGAGGTAGAGACCTGTCCTAAAAGAAGTCAAGGAAACGGGTCTACTCCCTCTCTTCTACAACCAAGGTTTGCCCTAAAATCACACCGTTTCCAAAAACACCCCTCTCCAAATCAGCCAAGACAGCTGGTCACCCACCTGTCCGCTCCATCGTGCCTTGTCATTCACTCTCCTGTTGCAACAGACACATACAAGCGCCTCACTGTGCTGCTGTGCTGGGACACAGTCCAGCCAGACATGGACCCAGCCTTCAGGAGCTCCCAACCCCAGAGGAAAGGAGAGAAGCAGACAGGTGTCACCAAAATTCAAGGCAGACCTTGACCAATACCCAGGCATGCAAAATGTATAAGGAAAATGCTCCGGGCTTCACCTACCCTCTATCTCCTCCATGGGAAGGCAGGGGGCAGGGAGTGGAAGAGTTAAGGGGTATGAGTTTGGGAGTTGGGTTATACTTGGGTTGGAATCCAAGCTCCACCCTTTCCAAGCTCGATAGTCTTGGGTAGGTTACCTACCTTCTCGGATTCACTTGTAAAAGAGGGTTGATAAAATGCCATCTACTAGAGCCACTGGAGCGTTACATTAGATAATGCTTAACCCAGTTTCTTCAACAAAGGAAGCTTGCCGTCAATGTTGGTCATTACGCACGGTGATTCCTCATAACCAGTTCTCAGTAATGAGTCCCAGCCTGCCTGACTGAGGAAGAAGCTGTGTGGAAAAGTGGACACATTTCCCAGGAGACTATTTTTATTAACCAGCCTGTCCCCAGAAACTCTGTAAATTTGGAAAGTAGACAGATTAAAGGTAAAACTGATCAGCCTTCTCTTTTCAGCCAGACGAGGGACGTGGGCCACGTGTCAGGAGGACAATCTGGTGGTCAGGGGAGCAGGGACAAAGGCGCCCTGTTGTTCCCCAGCCCCGCGCTGGCACACAGGCTCACATCCCACGGTCCTGCAGGGCAAACCCGCGTGCGGCAGGGCCGGGGTGGCTAAAACACAAGCTTCAGGCGCGGGTGATCCTGGGTCTCATCCAGCCTCTCCCCGGGACCTCCTCCTAGGTTGATAAGAACCAAGAAGGCCCCAGCACACCTGGCGCATGGTATGCACTTGGCTGACAGCAGTCATCACCACGTCCGTAGTGGGACAGGCACCAGACCCGGTCTCAAGACCCGTGTCTCCAAGACCAGGCTCTGCCGTGCGTTTGCTGTGTGGCCTCAGGCAGATCGCCAAGCCTATCTGATGCCCAGTCTCCCACAGTGCAGATAAAAGTCACACCTAGTCCCCCTGCCTCACCCTGCCTGTCACCCACCCGGAGCAGAATGCCAACTTTGCCACTTCTGAGTTTCCGGTGTTAATCACTCGAAGCCAGGTTTTTCTCATCTGCCAAACGGGACTAATCATCGTACCCTCCTCTCGGGGCTGTTGTGAAGACAAAAATGCTCAGTGACCGGGGATGGGTGCTCCCCCCCCCCCCCGCCCCTGCCTGGGAAAGAAGGACTGTGACAACGACTTTAGTTACCAGCAGCAACAGCCCCCATCTGTGTTTGCTTCTCTGGTACCAGACAGTAAGCCAAGCACTCAACTGCGGAACAACATTTCACCTTGCCCAGAGAGCAGGCCCGGCACACAGGCCAGGGGCGGGGTTCTTGGGCACCACGGTGGGTCCACAAGCCAGCCTCCCCCTGCCCCAGGGGTCTGCTCTGTGCAGTGCAGTCCCCGGCACTACACATAACGTCCCCAGATGCCCCAGCAAAGGCCTTCCCTGGCTCGCAGAGAGGCAGGAGGGGAGAGAAGGAAGACAGTTCCTCCCCAAACAGGCCCATACCTGGACGGTCTCCACTGGTCAAACGGGAAGAAAACGCATTGTCCTACGACCTCTGGTTCACCCTGAGGATGGAGGATGGTCGGGGTAAAGGTAGGAGAGCGTTATTTACTTTACCCCCGCCCCCAAACATTGCCATTGTCTTTTTTTAAATTTTTTTAAAATTCATTCATTTTTGAGAGACAGAGCTTGACTGGGGGAGGGGCAGAGAGAGAGGGAGACAGAATCCGGAGCAGGCTCCAGGCTCCAAGCTGCAGCACGGAGCCCGACACAGGGCTCGAACCCACCAGCCGTGAGATCATGACCTGAGCCGAAGTCAGACACCCAACCAACTGAGCCACCCAGGTGCCCTGGTTGTCATCGTCTTGATTTCCTCCCCGCCCCCCCCTGCTTTTTTTCCCTGGTGTCCTGATAAAGTTCTAAGGTTGGAGCAAGAGGAGAAATTTTTTTAAGAAATCAAAATATTGGGGCACCTGGGTGGCTCAGTTGGTTGAGCGTCCGACTTCAGCTCAGGTCATGATCTCACAGTTCATGAGTTCAAGCCCCACGTCGGGCCTTGTGCTGACAGCTCAGAGCCTGGAGCCTGCTTCGGATTCTGTGTCTCCCTCTCTCTCTCTGCCCCTCTCCCGCTCATGCTCTGTCTCTGTCTCTCAAAAATAAATAAACATTAAAAATTTTTTTTAAAAAATTAAAATATTGAACTTAAAAAAGTTAAGTTTCTGTTGTTTCAGAAACAAAGCAAATTGAGGATAAAAAGAAAAATACATGAGGTGGTACATTGTCTCACATGTGATCTAACAGGTGTGCATGTGTGCACATGTGTGTTTCTCAAAGTACGGAGCTAAACACAAAAGTCACCAAGAAATGGGGCGTCTGGGTGGCTCAGTCCGTTAAGCATCCGACTTCAGCTCAGGTCATGATCTCATGGTTCATGAGTTTGAGCCCTGCGTCGGGCTCTGTGCTAATGGCTCAGAGCCTGGAGCCTGCTTCAGATTCTGTGTCTCCCTCTCTCTCTGTTCCTCCCCACTCATGCTCTGTCTCTCTCTCTCTCAAAAATAAATCAATTAAAATTTCTTTTAAAAAATCACAAAGAAATATACCTATGAAGGAAAATGTTAAACAAGCACATGAAAAATTATCATTCTTAGCAGCGATTTATATGTGTGTGTCTACAATTAAACACTTACAAAACATTGGGTAAGTTGTAAAACAATGGAACAATAATATCTAATGATGATGAGATTGTGTTAAAACTATCCTTTCACGCATATATAGGTAACGCTGATACAAACTAAGTTTCACACTTTGGAAAAGCATCTGTGACATTAAAAACACTTTGATCAATCATTCCTTCTCTTAGAAATCTATTCTATGTCAAAAGAAAACAACTATATTTAGGCATGTATTTTTCAGTGTTATTTCGTGCAAAGAGTACGACTAGAATCACAAATATAAATAGGAAGGTGGTGTAGCAACATGGGAAAATGTCATAATATCATATTAAGTTAAAAAATGCAGAAAAAGTCTGTATACTGATTATAACCACTAAAATTATGCCCGCATGTGATAGATAACTGGCATGCAGAAAAATCAAACCGTTGTGCTAAGGCAGAGGGATAATGAGGGGGACCTTGGTCCTTTCCAGATCCCCTTTAATGATTTGTCATATTTTTATATCTTCCTCTTTCTCTAAACTCTGCCAGGAGACTGCCCCTCGCTTCCCAGGAAGGGCGGGGAGCTGGATCCTGCCTCGACCACTACCCTCACTCTGGCCATGCGATTTGGTTTCTAAATTGTGTTGTCGTTTCTCCAAACTGCAGCTCTCAAAACAAACCAGGGGTGTGCGTGTGAGATCAGAAGGCAAATTGGCTGCAGCCAACACATTCAACTCTGTGCGGGGGCCAAGGAATTTCACATTTGGACACGAAATGTCAGATCCCACAAAAGTCCTTCTCAGGTCCCACGAATGAGCTCAGAATGTCTGCCCTTCCCCAAGCTTATTTGCCAGGGCACCCGGGCGCCCCCTGGGCTCCTGCCAGACCAGGGTGGGGCTTACCCTACCCTGTCCCAAGGCCTGTGGCCACCCTTCGACACCTCCCGGGTCACATGCCTCTTTGGGAATCTGATACTGTGCACACCACTTTCAGGGGTTCACAGATCTGCAGGGTGGGAATTCATTCATTCACTTACTTATCTGCACACTAAAACAAGCAGGTATTAAGGGTCTATTATGTACCAGGCCCAGCTGGTAAATAGAAGGATGGGAAAACCTGGTTCCTACCCTGGGGGAGAGAGAGCTCCGGGCCCTCTCCAAAGAGCACACAGTTCATTATGGATTACTGTGGGTTATGTTCTTTTCCCTTACTCTCCTAACAACCCTAGAAGAAGGTGTTAGCATTATCCTGCTTACAGATGAGGAAACCGAGGCACGGGAAAATTTCAATCACTTTTTCAAGGCTGGTCAGCAAAGCAATTTGAGACCTGTGACCCCCACCAGAGTCAGGCTGGTAACCAAGCAGCCTCTGTCAAGGTGTGGCTTGCTTACCCTGGGACAGAAGGGGCTTAACAGCAAAGGGGAGGGAGGCCCACACAACTCAGGCTCTCCATGTGAACTTGGCAGTGTGGTGTTCTTATATGTCTGCCTTCCCTGAGCCGGGCTAACTGCAGGGGTCTCCCTGGGAAAAGCAGACCTCGTGTGGCTGTCGCTTCTGGTTCTGAGTGACAGGGTGGAGGATAGGGCCCCCGGACGCAGAAATGCTCACTTAGGGCCTGCTGAGTGCACCTGCGTGGACAACCAGGCTGCTCTCCCTGGGTCACCTGACCTCTCTCTAAACACCCTCCCCCTGGGGCACCTGGGTGGCTCTGTTGGTTAAGCATCCAACTCCTGGTTTCTGCTCAGGTCACAATCTCACGGTTTGTGTGTTCAAGCCCTGTGTCGGGCTCTGGGCTGACATCACAGAGCCTGTTTGGGATTCTCTCTCCCTCTCTCTCTCTCTCTCTCTTTCTCTCTCTCTCCCCCCACCCCCACACACACTCTCTAAATACATACATATACACATACATTTTAAAAAATAAATAAACACCCCTTCCCTTAAACAGCCAAGGGTAACAGGAAGGCTCTCAGAGAGAAGCTCGCCAAGCCCTCCACACTTAGGATGTCTTTTAGGCTGAAGCCAGGAAGAAAAAAAGGCAGTATCTAGAGATCACAGTTTAAAGCACAGGCCTGGGTTCAATTTCTTACTGTGTGGCAATGGACACTTCTGGTTACCTCGGTGCACTCATCGGTAAACTGGGGATAATAACGGTAGCTACTTTCTAGCTAAATGAGTTGATACTTGTGCATAGAACAAGTGGCTGGCACATAGTAAGTGCCAGTAAATGTCAGGCACTATTGATTATAGACTCAAAGCCACATATCTGGGTAAATACATCCCATCAACCCACTTCTCTATTTCTCTAGAGTAGGTATACGTGCATTTAAAAGACTAGAAGGAAAGACGTTAACACAATAATCGTGGTAATCTCTGTATAACAAGAGTATGAGTGATCTTTATGTTTTATATGTTACTCCCCACATTTTCAACAGGTAATATGTTTTTCTTTTATAATCAGAAGAAAGACAATATGTGAATCTTTAACACTGAATCAACAGAAGTGGATGGGAGAAGTGGTTTAAACAGAGGAGACGGGTCGGAAAGGTCTGTCTTAATGTCAGGTGCCTGGCACCATTCAAGAAAGGGGGTGCTTTGGGGCACCTGCATGACTCAGTCATTTAAGCCTCTGACTTTGGCTCAGGTCATGATCTTGTGGTTTGTGGGTTAAGGCCCCGCGTTGGGCTCTGTGCTGACAGCTCAGAGCCTGGAACCTGCTTCAGATTCTATGTCTTCCTCTCTCTCTCTCTCTCTCTCTCTCTCTCTCTCTCTCTCTCTCCCCTTCCCCCACTTGCTCTCTCTCTCTCTCTCTCTCTCTCAAAATTAAACAAACATTAAATTTTGTTTTGAAAAAGAAAGGGGTACCTTGAGGAGTGCCTGGGTGGCTCAGCTGGTTAAGCACTTGACTTTTGATCTCTGCTCATGTCATGATTTGACAGTTTGTGAGTTTGAGCCCCACATTGGGCTCTGTGTTGATAGCACAAAACCTGTTTGGGATTCTCTCTCTCCCTCTCTCTCTCTGCTCCTCCTCAATTCATTCTCTCTTTGTATCTCTCTCTCTCTCTCTCTTAAAATAAATAAATAAACTTAAAAAACATATATATATATATATATATATATATATATATATATATCTCCTTGGAAACCTCTGGGTCATCCTTCAAATCAGCATCCGTGTCCCATCTTCTGCGAATGTTGCTAACTCTGCCCACCCTCACCCCACACTTGGACCCCTTCTCTGAACACATCCAGGCCTCCTTGAGGCGATGCCTCATGACTTCAGTTGCTGAGTTCCACATATGTGCCAGCCCCGGGATAGCTACTTTGCTGAATGACTTCTTAGGTCGAAAGAGAGCAGGTGACCTGCCCGGGACCACCCAGCCAGGAGGCCGCCTGGCTGGAAATCAAACCCACATCTTCTTACTTCAAGTTCACGGCTTATCTTACTAGACAGCTCATGACACAGAGAAGTCAGGGGTTACTGGAATATGGTCAGGGGCTAGGGGAAGGGGTTTCTGTTTTCTGGTTAGAATTATTGCCTGTGGATAATTTGCGTGTTTGTGTGTAATTGTGTTTGTGTGTACATGTGTGCACATGTGATTGTGTGTGTGTGTGTGTGTGTGTTAGAGAGAGAGAGAAAGAATATATTTATAAAATGTTTTTCAAAGTCTCTAAGGATAGCAACACATCAAGCTCGCTCAGGTTTTTCAAAGTATCAGAAAAACTGAATTTAAAGAAAAAAAAATTAAGATGATGGACTCAGATGAATAGAAAATAGAAAAGTCTGACCCCATGGAATGCTTTAGAAGGGAGGTCCAGGTTGATTCTAGGTCCTTGTTCCTGGCCACAGACTCCTGGAAGTTTAAGGTCAGAGGAACTTGAGAGGTGATCTCATTGCTCTGTGCAGAAAACCCTTCTGCTGCACCCCGGACGGACATCTTGTTTGAATGCCTCCCCTGATGGGAACTCAGTACCTGGAGCTACCACACCCCCTATCTCAGACTGATGTCAGCAAGCCCTTCCTCTCCTGGTTGAAATGTTTCCCCCATTATATCACCTTTTGGTCTGAGTACTAACCTCTGGAGTAACGGGTAATAAATCTGTCCTTCTACCCAAGAGAGTTTCTGTATTAGGACCCCTCTGCCTGCAAACAAGAAAAATCTTGACTCGGTAACAAGCAGTTTGGAGGTGGCACCCTCCCATCTCTCTGGTCTGGCCCAGTTATGCTGCAGCTTGACCTTAGGGGACAGGAGCAAGATGGCCGCTGCAGTTCCTTGTGTCCTATTTAGCCGCTGAGTATCCAGAGGGAAAAGATTGTATGTCTTCCTGTGGGTCTTTCTTCTTCCCCGTCCAGCCTCTCCAGTCACTTCTCACTGGACAGAACCGGACCGCATGACCACTCTGAAGTCTGAACCAATCATGGGCAAGGACAAGAGGATTCTCTCCCCTGGCTTAAATGGAGCTGGGTTTACTCCTGAGCTGGAGACAGAGTCTCCTTCCATGAGTATGAGCAAAATCAGGGCTCTTTCCAAAAGAAATAAGGTGGAAATAGATGTCGAGTCCACAGCAGTGGCTTTAACAGCAGCCAAGATTCGTTTGCAAAGTGGTAGACGTTTCCCGAGGTAGACACTGGTGATTTGTGCCTGCACAGGATACGTTCCCCTTCGGCTGTGGCAGCACCTAATTTTGTTCCAAGGAATCACCTCCCTCTGAGACCCTCAGTCCAAGATCCTATCCTTTCCAAGGCCTGGTTGGTCAGCTCCTTTGATTCTATGAGTTGCCCTGTGTCTTTCTATTACATTTTTTTGAATAAAACTTGAATAGCCAGACCTATCTCTGTTGTTTGCAGCCAAAGAATTCTAACCAGCCCCTAAGATTCAAGGGTTCTAAAAGCTCCAGGGTCCACTCTCCTGGGCTGGCAGCAGCCTAGGACAGTTGCAGCGTGAAATTCAGAACCTGAAATTCGGAGAATCTGGATTAGAATCTGAGAATCTAAGCAATCCTCCCCTCCAACCAGCTGTGTGATCTTGTGAAAGTCACCCAACATCTCTGATCAGTCAGACCCTGACAGCTCTTTGATCCTAGCAAGAATTGGCAAAACAGAAACAAAAACAACAACAACACAAAAATACACAACCCACACATGAATGTGCCCATCCAACTCAAGAAACACTGTGGTCAGAAGTCCCAATAATATGCCCCAAGTCACCATCGATTTTCTTAATTAATTACCAAATTTTAAATCACATGACCTCTCTACACCTCATTTTTCTCATCTGTGAAATGAAGATATGAATAGCATCACATAAGAGCTTTGGGATGATAGTGTAGAATAATATCTGTAAAAATACTTTCTATTCTGTTTAATGCTACCAAATGCAAGGAATCAATATTTCCAATATCTGCCGAAAACGTTTGCTTGTTTTAAGTAACAACTTGAAAAAATAGATCAGGAAAGTATAAGAGTGTGTGGTCTCCCCTTCTCCCTGCTTCTAAAAGGATGCTTCTCTGTGTATCGTTGGTGCTTGGGCTTCTACGATATTAATGGAGAGAAAGGATAAAACATATGAGCACACGCTCAACTGGAGAAGCCAGAGGCTAGCTGATGTACATGGAAAGAGAATTAGAATTCTCACCAGAGTTTAAAAAAGAAGAAGAACAAAAAGGCAGCTTTGATCTCAAAGGTACAGGTGGAAGGGAAAAAAAAAAAAAAAAAAAAAAAAAAAGAACAGATGCAAAGAAGAACGTTTGCCCATCTGGAAAGAGAGGAACGATGTTGGAGGCGGCCGCCATGAATATGAGAAAACGAGAGTGTGGGGAGGCAGGCGATGACAAGAAAAAAAGGATTTTTTTGAAGTTTTGCTGGATGTCATGAATGTCCCCCTTTTGCATTTTTCTAGGAGACAGCAGGAAAATTGAAAGTCGCTTTCAGTGATTTGGGGATGTTGCAGTGATGTTCCTCTGACCACTCTGGCAGCCCGGTTTCTTATGGTACATGGTGGGTACAAATATTCACTGAGCTCCTCATAGGTGCCAGGCTGTGCTAGGCTCCGAACACACATGGCCCTTGCCCTCATAGACCGCGTGGTGCAGCAAAAAGCACTTGGCTTACCCCTGCTTCATTCACCCAACCTGGCAGTCTCTAGAACCCACAGACGGCCACAGTCACTCCTCCTCGGCCCCTCAGCACCACCTCAGATGGGCCCCTGGCCAGCTCTCACTAGGTTACTCTGTCACTTGGTCTCCTTGCCTCTAGTCCCAACCACCCACACCCAATCCAGTTTTGACAAAACTGCCAAAATGCTTTTTTCCAAAATGCAAATCATGATCACGGCTCGCTCCCATCTGAAATCTTCCAACCTTGACTTCCTCCTCATCCCTTATAGGCTGAAGTGGTAAAGACGCTCAGGATCAGGGTCTGGCCTAACGCCCGACCCTCCTGCCCGGCAGCCTCAGCATCCACGGCCCCACATTTTCACACCACTTGGGAAACCCACCATGGCCCTCTTTTCCACTTTTCTTCTCTCACACTCAGCTGGACCGCCCTCCTCTTCCCTGGGAATCATTCACCTCGCTGCCATGTTGCACAAAGCTAGCCCTTCACTCTCTAGGACGTTTCTCTCTCTACACTCAGCAGCGATTATGTTCACCTGCTCCTGATGCCCAAATGCCAGCACGCGGGGGACAGCACTATGTCACCGCCAGCCCTAGAGCAGCTCCGGGCACAGGGTAGATGCACAAAGAAGGTTTGTTGCTCATGGTGACAGAGATGACAAGGGACAGAAAAACACATCCTGCTGTTGAGAGGGCGTGGCGTTACCAACTTAGTAATTCAACTGGAACTTACGCATGGTGGAAACTTGCTGCTTTTGAATGAAGCTGTGTTTTCTCTCTCATGGCACGTGTGGGCCAGGGGGAGTCAGTGACCTTTTAGCGAATATATTAAAATTAAAAATTTTCAAATGACACCCATGGAATAGGATTGTTTCCAAACAGCAACAACAAAATAAAATAAACATACAGGAGGATATGAATATGGGGAGAATACACTGCCCAGAGGTAACCGCTGTGGCCGTTCTGACGGCGGTCTCTGCGGACCTCTTTTCTATGCATAGATTACGTCCGTCCATATCTTGGCATATGGACCAGTCTCTCCATGCTCAGGCCACCCCAGCTTCCCAGAATCTGGGTGAAACTGGCCCCAGCTGGGTGGGGCCAGGAGACCCTCTATTTGAGGCTTTGGTTTGGGCAAAAATACAATTGGCCCCAGTTCCAATTTGGGACCATCTCCAGGCAGATACAAAGGGGTCATTTTTCTTTCCCTCATGTACAAAGTGCGCTCCAGACTGGGAGTTTCTCTGGGTTAAGACATTCAATTCAATTGAAAAAGATCATCTGAGGTTTCCCAAGAAAGTCATATTTAAAGATGGCATAGACTGAAGCTTTATTTCTGTCCAAAATAGTCATGAATTATGAAAGCCATTGGCTGGAAGCTGGGGGAACAGCAGGCTTTTGTGGACAAAGAAAAGGCGTGGGTAAGATCTAGAAGCTCATAGGACTGTGGAAGAGTCTGAAAGGACTATTCAGTTATGGGAGGGGCCCAGCAGTATAGCCTCTCTTGCTTCCCCGTATCGTCCAGTGGGCTGTTTGCACAAGGAAATCTGTGATGGAGAATATGAGTGAATTAATGTTTGGATTTGCCCAGTGCCAGGACTGAGTCTCACAGGACCGACCAGAGGTCCTGTGTTACGGCTGCCAAAAAAGGGATGAACTCCTTTATAACCCACTTTGGGAAGAGTCCATCCACTGGTACTACCCTGTGGCAGTCATAACTATACATGGCTTTACAATTTGACCCAACAATTTTATACCTAAGAATCTATCTACAAATGCGAAAAAACAACAATGCAAAAGCTGGGATTATTTGTGATTGCAAAATATTGGAAACGACACGAATGGTCATTCATAAACTAGTTGGGTATAAACTACAGTACATCTACTCAAGGAAATTCTATGGAGTCATAGAAATGAATGAAGAAACTCTCTATGAGTTAACATGGAATACTTTCCAGGATATATATTACTAAGTAAAACAAGCAAAATATAAAAGACCATGAAATGTATTCTACATTTTGTGTAAGGGGAAATATTTTTTTTGTTTTATATTTTACAAGAAGAAACAGAGGAGCAATAAAACTATAAGCTAATAAAAATGGGCAGGCATAAAAAAAATGGGTAGGCATGGTGAAGGGGATGGGACAGCAGTGAGACATCTATGAACTTACTTTTGTACATAGTTTCGGTTTCAGTTTGGAGGCTTTCGTATATCCAAAAATAAAATTAAGTCCAAAAGATTTTTTTTAATATTTACTCATTTTTGAGAAAGAAAGTATGAGTGGGGGTTGGGGTGCAGAGAGAGAAAGGGAGACAGAAGATCCGAAGCGGGCTCTGCACCGACAGCAGCGAGCCTGATGCAAGGCTCAAACACAAACTGTGAGATCGTGACCTGAGCCAAAGCTGGGTGCTCAACCGACTGAGCCACTCACGTGCCCTAAGTCAGCAGGGTTTTCTAAAAGCAAACCCTAAACTTGACATAAGAGAAGCACATCAACCTTACTCTGCATTATATGAGTGGTAGGCACGATGTAACTTCACAGAGAAAATCTTTAATTCAAGTAATGTTAGGGAGAGTATTATGACCATGTATCTTTAATATGACACTTTGTGTTGGTAAAAGGAACTGCAAAGACATCTTGAACTTAATTTAGTAGGGTTGTTGGTGGCAGTGGTATTGGCAGCATAATTCTGAAGCTATGTGTTTTGTGTATTAAAGGATAGAACACATGAGCAAATGTCTGATGTTGCAGACCAGGGTTTTGCTGTGGAGAGGAAGATACAACCATAGAATGGGAGGAAAGTGAAGAAAAATCTAGGTTACTGGGTTTAAGTTAGATATATCAGTGTGTGCTTATGGTTTTAAATAATATATACTTCCTAGTTTCATTTACAGAGAAGACTTAGGAGCAATGGCACTCCAGCAGCAATGAGCCACCTAGAGCCCAGATCTTGGTTTCTAAGTACCATTCCCCACTCAAAGGAAGCTGGGCTCCCAGTTTGCCGGGGACCGTCCTGGTTTAAAATCTGAAAGTCTTGCACCCCGGGGACTCCTCCTCTCCCAGGCAAGCCAGGATGGTTGGTTGCTCACCTGGGAGCAAAGGGGTTGCTGGCCTGGAAAGGAGCCAGAATGAGCTCCCAGGTAGACATCACTCCCTTCCAGAAAGCTCCACCAGACACCTCTGCCAGGCTGCAGCATCTGATAGCCTGTGAGAAATGTACTTTGTGCCTGAACACCCCTTCAGACAAGGATGCCCTCACCCCCAGGGCCCCTCACCATGACTGTCTGGTCCTCTCTCTCAGAGGCATTCACAAGGAAGTACAAAGTTCCCCCCAGTAATCTTAAATGCCTAAAAATGGCATAACAAATTAACCCAGATTGTAATTTCCTCCCCATGATTCAATCAGCCTGGCCTGGCTCAGGGGAATTCCCTTGTTTTAATCATGTTTCTCTTCAAAATAACTCATGCTAGGAGCAAGGGAAGCCATTCATGAATCTGTGGTTCCAATTATCTCTCACCTCCTCCGTCCTTATAATTTAATAAACTAACAATTTTGTTGAGAGACCTCCTTTGAAGAATATGCCAGAGACTTAAGAAAAAGCTAACATTGGCACATGTGGGCCCCCGGGGAAATACTGGGTTTGCAACCACCAGCTATCCCCAGAAAGCTCCACCTGGCCTTCAGCCAACCCCGTCCCAGTGGGGAGTGGGGAGCTGCAGGCTGGAGGCTAAAGGGGGTACCTGCTGAGGTCTGCACCCAACTCGTGCCCCTGAGGTGCGCTAGAGTGAGAATAGAAGGGCTAAGGCTCCAGCCCTTGTCTAGCAGGTCCCCATCTGTCCGCTCTTTACTGTTTCCTTCTCTCCTGATCAGCCTGGAGGCAAAAGTGGCCCCGGAGACACAGGCCCTGGAAGGAGGCAGCAGAGAGACCAGCAGGGCACAGGGGCCTGGCACTGAGCAGGTCACACAGTCTGGAAGGGGCTGCATGGGAGAAGGCAGACACATTGGCTCCTCTCCCGTGGTCCAGACTCTGTGTCTGGCCTCTACCCCCATTTGTCCTTCTCTCCCATCAGTCATGGCAGAAGGACGGCGGGCCCCCAAGGCAGAGCACATGGGAGCAGGTGCTGCCTCCCCCCCTTCCCCGCACCCTTCCTCCCCTAGAGCTCTATCTGAGCCTCAGGCTCAAGTCTGGTAACGAAGGAGCCCTTGTCCCTCTCGGGCTCTTCCCCACGGCTCCCCCTCCCCTGCCCTGTGCAGCCTCTCTTGGCTGTCTATTTCCTAACTGCACCTGCATTCAATAGGGAGTGACTGTACCTCTTCTAATCTCTTGCACCCCCAGTATCTCACACGCAGGGCTACAAAAGCAGCACATGGAAACAGTTTGGCAGTTCCTGCGGAAGGTGAACCTAGAATTACCAATTGAACCAGCAATCCCACTCTTCCGTATAGATTCAAGAAAACCGAAAACCTATCTTCACATGCTAAGCAGCTCATGAATGTTCCTAGAAGCACCATTCACAACGGGCAAAAGGCAGAAATGCCCAGAAACCCCTCAAAGACGAATGGATAAATAGGATATGGTTTATCCAGGGGCACCTGGGTGACTCAGTCGGTTAAGTCTCCGACTTCGGCTCAGGTCATAATCTCACGATTTGTGAGTTCGAGCCCCAAATCAGGCTGTATGCTGACAGCTCAGAGCCTGGAGCCTCCTTCAGATTCTGCTCCTGTCTCTCTCTGCGCCCCTCTCCCCTCCCTGCTCATGTCTGTCTCTGTCTCTCAAAAATAAATAAAACATTAAAAAAAGATATAGTTTATCCATACAATGGAAAATAATTCAGCAATAAAAAGGAAGGAATTCTGGCACCTGCCACAACATGGATGAACCTTGAAAACATTTTGCTAAGTGAAATAAGCCAGACGCCAAAGGGCAATACCATACGATTCCATTTGTATGAAATGTCCAGAGTAGGTGAATGCACAGAGACCGGAGGCAGATTCGAGGTTGCCAGGGCTGGGGGAGGGGATAGGAGTGACTGCTGATTGGCACAGATTTCTCTGCGGGGTGATGGACTTAGTGTGATGGTCGCACAACGTAGTGAATATACCAAAACCCCACTGAATTGTACATTTCACATTGGTGAATTTTATGTTACGTTAATTATCTCTCACCTCTGCCCAGGCCACACTCAGTACAGTCCGCTAAGGTCACCTTGACTTTGATCCTAACATAGCTCCATATTCCTGGCAAGCTTGTTCTTCAATCCACCCCAAATGTCCCTGCTGTTGGGGAAGATTTTCAGGACAGATTTGGGACAATGAGGCGGTAACATCCAGCACGGCACATCGAGACATATAAATCAGACATCCAACATCGCTATCCTTGGAAGCTCCCCAGCCCAGCCACCAACGCTCCTGCTGGACCTTAAGGGTCTCCTCTTCAAAATCACAGAAGCCTAAGGTGTGACTTCAGTGGTCACTTCTTAAGGCAAGTCTCTTCTTCCCTCCCTGCTATAGTGCTATCAGAAAGGAGGAGCATTAGAGACAGTCGAATCACCCAGCTAACAAGGGGGGCCAGTAGGGGCTCCAACATAGACCCTTGTGGTCTCCCACACCGGGAGCTGGGCCCTGGCATGAAGGGTCCTCATCACCCAGGGTGGGGCCTGGGGAGGCCAAAGCACCAGCCACAGGCCCTTGGGATCCCTGTCTTCCTGGCTGTCACTTTTACCCGGAATGTTGCTGTCAGTAAGATCTGTCCGTCCCAATGTGCTGGGCTCAGGGTGGCTGCACGATCAGTCCCTGCATTGAAGTCCAGGACTGAGAAGCTCTTCATGGCTTTGAAACATGCTAATTAGGTTTAGGCAATCGAGGTCAATAAATCAGATTCAGTTACCAACTCTCCTGGAGGTACACGAAGCTCCAGAGACAACAGGGAGAAAAATGCACAAGATACCTCAGAAGAGCATTAACCCTTCACAGGTTTGGTTTACGGGGCTTCTGGGTGGCTCAGTTAAGCATCCAACTTCGGCTCAGGTCATGATCTTACAGTTCATGGGTTCGAGCCCCACATCAGGCTCTGTGCTGACAGCTCAGGGCCTGGGTCCTTCTTCAGATTCTGTTTCTTCCTCTCTCTCTGCCCCTCCCCTGCTTGCATTCTCTCTGTCTCTCTCTTTCAAAAATAAATATACATTAAAAAAAAAAAAAAAAAAAAAACAAAGGTTTGGTTTTCTTAGTAAATGTTAATTTTTTTTTTTTTTTTAAAGAACATGATGTCTAGGGGAAGACATCCTAACAAGTGCTCCTGTGCTCAGAATTCATTCTACCTAGGGACGCCTGGGTGACTCATTCAGTTGAGCATCTGAATTCGACTCAGGTCATCATCTTGCAGTTCGTGGGTTCAAGCCCCACATCAGGCTCTGTGCTGACAGCTCAGAGCCTGGAGCCTGCTTTGGATTCTCTGCCTCCCTCTCTCTCTGCCCCTCCCCCACTCATGCTCTGTCTCTCTCTGTCTCAAAAATAAATAAACATTAAAAAAAAATTTTTTTTTTTAACTCATTCTATCTCAAGAACCCTCCCGGCAGCACCTCTGTCCCGGAGAAAGCTACAGAGGCCAGTGGCTGCACACCCCTGAGGTCATTCAGGCCAGTCCCCTGCCCCGGAGAAGTGTAGAGCTCAAGCTCCCTCTGGGTGCATTCAGAGAGAGGCAAACAAGCAGAGAGGGGCCGCTGCTTTACTAAGTGTGACCTCTGCCAGGCACCAATATACTGTATCTCAGTCTATCCTCAAAAGAGCCCGAGAAACAAGGTGTGGTGTGAGTCAATTTGGGGAGGAGACAAGTCCCAGAGAGGTTGGTGATGTCGTGGTGACACAGCTGCCAAAAAAAAAAAAAAACCAAAACCAAAAACAGAGCAAAGACTCCTGACTCCCCCATAACTATCAAGAGCTTGACTTATGTGGACCCCTGGGAGCCCTCCTGGAGAATTTCAAAGCAAGTCCACAGATGAGAGGCTCTCTGCAGAATTGTCACCAGAGGCAGAAGGTGCGACCATAGGGAGCTCCCTGTCCTGACGGCACCCCCGTGTGTCTGTAACAGCCAGGTCCCACGGGGACAGTGCTTGGCTGGACCAATCGGGTGCCTTCCTTAGGTCTGCGAATTTGTAAAGGATTCAGAATGGCCCAAAGTGTGATGGCTCAAAGCCACGAGGCACATGTGTGGCGGACGGGGGCGGCGCGCAGGGGAGAGGCTGAGAGGGTGACTGAAGCCACCTTTGAGAAAGCAGGTGGCAGAGAGAGCTACCTCTCTTTGCCATGGACTCTGTGTGCCGGGACAAGGGCAGCGGAGAGCAGGCTCGGGGCTTCTCAAGGGTGTTCAAGGGGCCTCGATTTGCAAACACAGGGGGTGCAGCACGGCGATGGGCATGCAGCTCCCGGCAGAAGAAGCACCCACTGTGTGTATGTAGGTGCAGACAGAGGGTGTCCAGGTTGTCCCTAACATGTCCCATTTCAACAGTTTACGGCCACTGATTTTGCCCCCACAGAGCACCTGGCTGCCCCACAGACAGACTCTCAGCAGAATCACATTCATAGAGAGAATAAAACCAGAAAGTTCCCCCAGAGCTCGCTCTCAGCTCCCATCGGCGGGAGGGAGGCCAGGCAGCATGGAAGGGAGGACGAAAGCCCTGAAAGCCCCTCGGGACACAGGCCAAAACGGAAACGTAGGGGTGAGCCCCCCAGTGACGTCAATGCCAAGCCTGGTAGGAGCAAGCCTCCTCCAGGAGCTGAAATGGGAACTGAGAGGGAAAAAAAAGGGCTTTAGCTGTGCAAGAGCTCAGGGCAGAGCCCAGGTCTGACTCACTTCCTGGGCCTGAACAGAGGGGCCTCAGGAGGATGTTTCCGGGATGAATAAATCCAAAGGGATGAGAGGGTAATTGCAAAATCCCATCATGGGGAATCCCGGGCTGCCTGCGTGTTTTGCAGGGAAACAGGAAAGCGCAGGAGAGGCAGGCTGGCAGTTTCTCTCTGCAGTTGTTGGAGGTTTCTCTCCAGGTCAAGGGAACTTGCCACAAGGGGTCCAGGGCACTGGTCGGGAGGGCTGCCTCTGGGAGGGGACAATGGTGAAGGGATGTGGCCCCTGAGGAGGCTTGGGGACCAAAGCTGAAGTGGGAGGTCTGGAGGGGGCGATTGTCCCCTGGAGCCGCACTGACACCAACTCTAGTCCGGACACCTGCTCCCGGGGCGGCGCCCTCCCAGCCACAGCCACACCTCACCATCCCCCATATCCCCCATCTTCCACATTTGCCAGGTTAGCGACACTCCACGAACTTGGTGATGGATAATGTGGGAGACGGTAGTTCCAGGATGAAACGGGGGGGGGGGGGGGCAGTGAGGACGATGGTGGCTCCACCTGGGACAAGCTGGGTCAGGCTGTCTCCGAGATGTCCAAGTGGAGGTGTCCAGACAAGTGTCTCTGGGGACCATCAGCATGAGGGGAGGGGAGGGGACTCTGCGGAGTCAGTGGGTGGCCGAGCCCATCCTGAAGCTAGTATACAGGAGGAGAGGGGAGGGTCCGGGACAGTCCCAGGCCCCGACATTAAAGCGGTGGCCGGATAAGAGGCCCTCAGAAGTCTACCCCCACTTTCCCCAGGGGCCAAGTGATGGGACCACGGGGCCCACAGGTCCAGCTCTGCGGTGGAGTCTGCAGATCAGCAGTTATAGAGAACAGACCGCTTGTTAGGCCCAGACCCGGTGCTCCGTCTACATGCAGGCCCGTTCAGGGGACGTTTGTTTCTGCTCTTTTGCAGATGTGGGAACCGAGACACCGAGAAGTTACGTGGAGGCTAGAAGGCAGAAGGGCAGAAATGGGCCTGCTATGGACTGAATGCTTGTGTCTCCCCACAATCCACCTGGAAGCCTTAATCCCCGCTAGGATGGTGTCAGCAGGTGGGGCCTTTGGGAAGTAGCAGATCATAAGGGTCGAGCCCTCCTGTGGGATCAGGGCCCTCGCACAGAGACAGGAGAGAGTTTGCTTCCTCTCCCTGCTCCCTGTCCCCCCGTGGCCTCCCAATAAGGTGGCCCTTATTGGCCAGTAGGGCTTCTCACCGGAACCCAACTATGCTGGCGACCTGAACTTGGACTTCCAGCCTCCAGAATAGTGAAAAAAGATGTCTGTTGCTTAAGCCCCAGGCTCTGGTATCTTTGTTTCAGCAGCCTGGGCTGACTGAGAGGGGGCCAGAGGCTGTCGGGACCCCCGGATGGATTAGGAGAATGGGTGGGCCAAAGCCCACAAACACTTGCAGCCCCAGAAGCTTCCGTCAACTCCATGAGTGACGAGCCAGTCCCCGCTGTGCCCTGCCTCCTTCAGCTCTTTTTCCTCCTTGAGCAGCCAGAGGCCCCAGCAAGGCAACAGCAGGCCCGCCCGGACCCAAGACGTTCCCATAGCTCGCCTCGTGAGGCCCCTGACTGAGGTCATTCAGGTGGCAGCTCCCCCCGCGCTACGAAAGCACGCCCCACACACAACCAGGGAGCAGTGTTTGACCTCCCAGAATCCTCAGCCCTGGTTGGGACGGCCAGGCAACACCAGCCCAGCAGACAGGCAGCACACAGGAGCCCAAGCATGGCACCAGGGTCAGAGCGAGGGCTCCTTTTCCTGATCCCACCGGGTCTCGAGAGCAAAGGGCAGCAGGGGAAGGGTGCTGATTTGCTTTCCTCCATCACCTCTTGACCTCGCCTTCACCTGTGACCTCCCTGCCCCTCCTTATAATAAACAAGTAAACAAACCAACCAATTGCTTCCCCACCGTCTTACACCCTGGCCGACCTGAGACAGCCTCAGGGGGTGTCCCAGCTGACCATTGCCAATTGCAGTCTGAGAAAGTCTTTCTCACTGACTGGCTCCAGGAAGGGATTCCACTGGGCTAATAATTAAGCTCCAGCTGGCCCCAGGCCCTGGACAAGGGCAAAGCTGCAACACAGGCCACTTGGAGAGTGCAAAGTACATGCGATGATGATGATGATGATGATGGTGATGATGGTGATGGTGATGATGATAATGATGATAGTGGTGATGATGGTGGTGATGATGGTGATGATGATGGTGATGATGATGGTAGTGATGATGGTGATGATGATGATGGTGATGATGATGGTGGTGATGGTGGTGATGATGATGGTGATGATGGTGATGATAATGATGATGGTGGTGATGATGGTGATGATGGTGATGATGATGATGGTGATGATGAGGTGGTAATGATGGTGGTGATGATGGTGATGATGATGGTGGTAATGATGGTGGTGATGATGGTGATGATGATGGTGATGATGATGATGGTGGTGATTATGATGATGATGATGATGGTGATGATGGTGATGATAATGATGATGGTGGTGATGATGATGGTGATGATGGTGATGATGATGGTGGTAATGATGGTGGTGATGATGGTGATGATGATGGTGGTGATGATGGTGGTGATGATGGTGATGATGATGATGGTGATGATGGTGATGGTGGTGATGATGGTGATGGTGGTGATGATGATGGTGATGATGGTGATGGAGCAGAGCACTAGGTGCTCACAGACCTTATGCAAATTGTGCCTCTCCCACTGAATGACATCACTTACCCTCTCTGAACTTGAGCATCATTACCTATGTGCTGAGGGGGGTAATATTCACCACAGCGCATGCTATGAGGATTCCAGGGGATACTGGGCCAAGACCTAGGTCTGTGGCTCTCAAAATGTGATCCCCAGACCAGCAGCATAAACACCACTTGGGAACTTACTAGAAATGCAAATTCTCAGGCCCCACCACAGAGCTACTGAACCAGAAACCCTGGGTGAGGCTCAGCGATTGTGCTTTAAGGGGCTCTTGCCACAGTCTGAATTCCTGGGAGACAGAAACACTAACGGTCTTCAGTCTCTCCAAAGACATGGCCCTGCCAGGATTTGCCTTTGAAGCAGGAGCTTGTGGCCCAGCTATACTTCTTAGCAGGAGAGCAGACATGGAGAAGAGGTCTTCTGTGTGCCCTCAGCCCATGCCACCAGATAACCTGGGGTCACCATCTACCAGGTCTCCAGCCTCATCCATGTGGCCACTGGGCTAATTCCATCCTGCAGGCCATTCGGGCCTTGAACAACCCGGCCTCCGCGCCCCTGAGGGCCCCGCTTCCCCTACCTCCTGCTTGAGCCTGAGCTGGAGCTTTGTGTTGGGGTGCCCAAGGTGCAGGTCCCACTGCTGCCCTGTCATTCCCACCTCCTTCTGTCAGTGTACCAGGTCACCACAGCCCCTCAGCCAGCTTCCTAGCACTGATGCCTCTAGGATCCTCCACTCAACACAACCTCCCAAGCACCCCACTGTTTGGGGGGGGCCCAGCAGTCTCTGCTCCCTCCTTCCCATCTTGTGGCCTGACTCCAATAGTGTCCTCTAGAGACACAGGGCACCCCAGGGGGCTGAGCCAGAAGCCTATAAAAGCAATTATTGCCGTCTGTAGTGCAATCATGACCGTGAGCGTGTAAGTCCTTCCCACAGTTTCTCCATAATCCTCAAACCCCATTCTACAGATGAGTGACTGAGCTCAGGAAGGGAGGTGACGTGCGCAAGTCACACAGGGGCACAAAACCAGCAAGGGCAGGGCATCTGGGAGTTGAACTCCTCCTTGTCTGACTCTGAGAGGGAGTCTTTACGGCTGGAATCAGCCAATGTATCTTCCAGAAATGGGAAATCTAATATTGGCTATGAAGTTGTTTCCTGCCTGTTCTGTATTAGCCCATCCCTTCCCCAGACCTTCAGGACAAGCATGCCCCTCCCAATGGCCTGGTGACACACTTTCAGAGTGCCTGATGTGAGGTGACAGAAGGATGTCTCTTCCCTGCCACCACCATTGTTCCCAGGATCCTCAGGGCCTCTGGGGTGAGCCCTGCCATCCCTCGGGGCCTGAGCCAGTGCTCAGCCATTTAATTTGCATGCGAAGGGAACAGCTAAGCCCAGAAGCTGGTGCACTTGGAGACACCAGGGATCTGAAGTAATGGGGAGACTTCAAGATTCAGTGACAGAACGGCCTGGCCCGACCCTGCAGCCCGTGTCCTCTCTGTCTGTGGTATCATGTGGCATTAGCTCCTCACAGTGGCTGAGCCCTCCCCTAGTCTGTGAGGGCTCCTGGGCGTGCAGCTATACCCTGTACCGTGGGCCCTTCACCAGGCCCAGAACAAAGCCAGGCGCTGCGACATGGCCTCTTGTGAGCTGACTCCACCCGGGACTGGACTGGGGCAGCTGATGCCATAAAGAAAGGAATGTGGCCCTGGGGTGGTGGGGGGAAAGGGCTTCAGGGGCACCTGCTGTCCTTGGGCCCCTCTCTGGCCTCCACCTAAGTGTCCCATCCCACTCACCTCTGCTTTGCTGAACTGACTGTCCCATCTGGCCTTGGCATGCTCCCCTGCACCCTCTGTGGCTAAGCCAGACCTTTGCTCCGGGTGCCCAGGTGCCCGTCCACAGTCCATTTCACCCCGCAGTCTTTGCCCGTCGCCCCCCTCCCCCCGTCTTCTGTCAGCAACTCTGTGCCCCTCAGGAGACACCATGAACCCCTGCGGCTTCTGTAGGCGCACGTCCACACCTGGGAGCACCACCTCAGGCTCATCTACTGGGACTCCTCCCTCCCCGGGGGGCCCCACCCCTCTCCCCAGCGTCTGGGCTCCCCTGACAGCTTCCCCAGCTCTTGGCCACATCCTCGTGCTGCCGTCTGGTCACCTTCAAATCTGTCCCAGGCAGGGCGGAGTGCTTCCCACCCCACCCCCGCCTTCCCGGCTGCAGGCAGCTTCGCTTCCATGCATGCTAAATTCTTTCCACTTAGGCTTATAGCAAAGCTCTGTGATCAAAGCCGGTGGCACTGACGTTTCCTACTTAGAGCGAAGCTTTGGAATTTAGAAAACCTTTTTATCTTTTAACAAAGCCCGGCTTTCAAGACCACCGTTTTGCCAAGGAGGCAACACAAAATAAAAACTCAACTTCGACTGTCATAGCTGAGCAATGAATTTATTATGCTAGCAGAAATGCATCCATTCTCTGAACCACTTAAAGCCATTGATCAATGGATGCCACCAAGCATCGGGGTTTAAAGGCAATTAAAAATACATCAGTTTTACTTTTTTTAGACTGTTATTTCCATAGGATGCTTAAAACTACAAACTGGTACAACATGGAACTTAATGTAATCTTATTAGTTAGAATTATATATATATATGTGTATATATATATATATATACACATATATATATATAATTTTTTTTTTTAACAGAGACCTTTAAAAGCGTGATGTGAGTAGGACAAATGGGAGGCCGCAGTGTCTCATACAAATTGCTTAATGACTGCAATAGGTACCTGGACCGGGTTCAAAAATGGGAGATATGGACAACTTGGACTCAGTTCAAGTTTGCTTTTAATTTGATTTACTCCCGAAGCACCAAAGAGACAATGCAAAGGGTAAACAGGAGTCCAGAAAGCCTCCGGGGGGACCGTGGCTACGTGCGTCCCTGTGAACTATACTCTGACACCCAAGTGGTAGGAGGCGCCAGCCAGTCTCCCGGACGCACTCCCTGTACGTCTGCTTCATCACCACCTGCGGGTTAAACATTTGCTGTGTGGCAACGGGTGCTCTCCGCTCCCCCATAACTGGGCCTGCATGCGGTCTCTGCCCCGGAATGTTCCACGGGCAGCTCAGGGATGGTAAGCCATCCTGGTGAGTGACCCGAGAGTAATAAAGGCAATAATTTAAAACCATGGGTTTTAGAATAATTCTTGTCTTTCTTTTCCAAACCCTCCATTTCGAGGACATGAGTGGGGACCCCTCAGGTGGACAGAGACACAGTGCGGCCACCTGCACCTTCCTGCTTCTCCCTTCCCCATCGAATCCCTCCACCCTCACACCCATTGTACTTGCAGCGGGAGGATGCACGCTCAGAAGTGTGCTGGCACGTGTTTAACAACATGTGAAGATTCCCGCGGTGTAAACACGCCCACGTGGCTGATTTTTAGCCCTACCCGCGTGATGTTACCCAACGTGGAGTGGGGAAGAGATGTTCACTGTTGTGTCCCATTTCCGCTGTATAGATACAGGAAACGTAAATAACCTCCAGCACGGTGATCACAGTAAAACGATTAGAAAGGACGGGTTTTGTCACTACTTTTAGCTTTAATATAATTTATTCCACTGTTATATTCTATCTTAATTTTCAACAAGATGCCTGTGTCTGACAACTGACTCACAAAATTCCTGAAAATTTAACGTTCAGCTCTCGGGATCTGCCACCGGCCGGCTCTGCCGTATCCCCCAGCGTGTCCCGATGGGCCACAGGTTGGAAAGGGGAAGGACATGCTTCAGCACTCGACACGAGATGGTTACCTGACGCTTCCAAATAAGATAGCCTTTAAATATGCACCTGAGTTTGCTGATTCACTGTTGGGATTTTTTTTTTTTTCCTCCCATAAACCCCCTAATCTTGTGCAATGCACTTAATTCCCAAAAGGGCAACTGGGCATCGACTAGTCACAGTGAAACCTCAAGGTGGCGCCCTAACAGCAGAGCTTAGATGGTGCAGAGAATTCTTCGGGGGAGACCCAAAGCCCTTGAGAGACCAGTCAAAAGGAGCTGCCCTCTGACTGAAGCCTTTGGTTGTCCTGTCGACCCAGGGACAAGAGATCCTCCTGTCTGGCCCATAATCCCTGTAACCCAAGCCTGGCTTCATCCCTCCAGGGTGGAAGTGTCCCTCTGCCCTCCGGTCACAAAGTCGCTGAATGCTAACACAGGTCAGTTCGCTTCTTACAAGACAAGCAACAAAACATCCTTCTTAAAATTCTCAAGCCAATAACCATCACTCCTGGCACACGGTTTCAAAGCCATCCCAAGGCCTGGAGCAACTGTGGCTTCTCTTTGCAACGTGGCAAATCCCCAAGTCGTGGATGAATGTCTAGGGAGTTTACACACAGCGGCAGTAGTGATCTCCCAGCACCAAGGTCCAGCGCAGTTTAGATCGGAAGCACGTCTGGGTGCCCAAGACAAACAAGAATATGAGGGGCGCCTGGGTGGCTCAGTCAATTAAGCATCTGACTCTTGATTTCAGCTCAGGTCATGATCTCTCGGTTCGTGAGTTCAAGCCCGGCATTGGGCTCTGTGCTGACACCTCGGAGCCTGCTGAGGATTCTCTCTCTCCGTCTCTCTCTCTGCCCCCTACCTCGCTTGTGCGCGCTCTCTCTCTCTTTCTCAAAACTAAAGAATAAATAAACTTAAAACAATTTTTTTAACTTTTAAAAAAGAACATGAAAGCGGGAGAGACCAACTCCCTCAGAGGAGCCCAGGCAAGAAGAGCCCCATTAAGAGAGAGGGACAGAACATCCCTGACATGGAAGGGACGGGGGGTGGGTGGCCTCAGGGCCATGGCCCCCTCCCTCAGACACTGAACTCAGCTGTGGGCATGTGACCGTCTGCCCGATGAGTTGTGAGGGGGAAGGGACACCCGGTGCCAAGATGCCATGTTCTTGCCTGCCTTGCCAGGAGACCGGGAAGGTTCTAGGTGGCAGCTGCTCTGTCAGCCTCTGTCTCCAAACAAAGACAATCTGGAGCAGAGTCGCATCTAGCCCACGATGGAACCGGAGACATGTCTGCTCCCCAAGCTTTACTTAATCTATCCTGATGGACACGTGGGCAGCTAGGAGTGCGAGCCACGTTCCGGAAGCTGGACAGCGCAGGGTACGTGTGGGGAAGGGCACAGAGCCCGATGTGGATGGCGAGTAGGGTGGTGTGTGAGTGAAGAGGAGACAGCAAGGACAGAGGGGGCCGGGGACGGATGCACAAGGGCTTCGAGCCTTGTGTTCTCACAGCTCCCCTCCCCCATCCGCACGCACCCACTTAGGTGACTGCAACGGCCAGAGGACATGGACGGTGCCAGCCGGCCCTGGAGGAGCTTCGAGTTACTGAGAGGAGGCACGCGTTCGTGGGAGAAGGCCGGTGACGGCACAAGCCGCGTCAGGGCCAGCTCAATCTCACACAAAGGGTAGGGACCCAGGTATCTGCCCAGGGCCTGCCCGGTACGGGCAGCTGAGAAGAACAGGCCTTCCAGGCCCACCTGCAAAGCACCATCACCTCCTCCACCTCCTCCAGCCTCCGCTCACTGCGCCTGACTGAGAACACAAGGCCTAGCGTCTTCCCCTGGGAAGAAGGGTCCTCACTCCAGGGTCCCATTCTCAACCTCCCACGTCTCAGGGACCCTTTGGTCACCTGGGGAGACCTACGGATCCCTCCTCAGAATCGTGTTTTTAAACTCATGAAACAAATCACGCCGGGTTACAAAGGAACCTCGTTATTTACCAACATAATGATCAAAATACTTTTTTTATTTAATATTTCTCGATTTGGGGGAAGAGCGCAAGCGGGGGAGGGGCAGAGAGACGGGGACCCAGGATCAGAAGCGGGCTTTGCGCTGACAGGCCGAGAGCAGAGAGCCCCGACGCGGGGCCCAAACTCACAAATCGTGAGATCCTGACCCGAGCCGAAGCCACACACTCAACCTGACCCAAAAGATTCTAAAAAATGTGAGGTACTGATGTATGTGCTTTCTTTGAGCGCGTTCAGTATAATGACCTAGTAGAAGCTGACAACACCTGTAATCTTGAAGGAGAGGTTTCAAGATCTCTCCAGAAAAGGGAGGTAATATAAGACTCTCTGCGGTGTCTATGAGGGACAAGCCCCAGCTTCACCGTCAGGGGCGCGGCCTGCATTCACGATGGGGGAAATGCCAAATTTCATCTAGAGTCAGCGAAAATAAGGGCCATGAATTTTTTCTGACCCCGTGACTCCGAGCCCCATTAAGAACTCCTGCTCTGGGCCACCCTGTGGCTCACTCTCTCGCCACCCAATCCGTGCCACGGTGGCCCCGTCAATTATTATTATCGTAAACGCCGCCAAGTCAGCCCTGAGCGATTTGACGCGCACGTGTACGGATGTTCTCCTTCCCAGCGAGAAGGTGCTCGTCGCTGTGACGTGTCTCCAGAAAGACGGGCGGAGGTGGCACCAGGAACCAGGGGACTGTGAGGCCAAGGTGAGGTCATGCAGACAGGCTTTCCCCGGGCCTTGCTCCCAGAAAGTCCCTTCCTCTGCCCACCGTGGTGATTGCTTAATTGGTGCTAAAAGTATCACATTCAAAGCACTCAGCCTCCCTCCCATCTTTCTGTTTCACGTCCTGGTTCTAAATCAACCTCTCAGCTGTCAGCCAGCCCCGGGGGCCCCAGGGGCTGCGCCGGGCTCTACCTCTCCAGGAGCCCCTTGGCCACCTGAGCTGCGCCTGCCTGTGGACCTGGGGTCCTTGAGTCCAGTCATCAAATCCAACTCAATACAGTAAAGATTTCTTAAAACAAGCCTCAAAACGTGCAAAGCGTAAAAGAGTGTTAATACCCTCCTATGTTAAAATCAGAACATAGCAGTCATCAAAGGACACATCACAAACTGGAAAAAGGAAAGCCTCAGATCAGGAGATGATGATCATTACATCTGTAACTGGCAAAGGACTGGTATCCACGACGAATAAAATGCCCACATATCAATTTTAAAGAGACAGTTTATTTAAAAAAAAAAAAAAATAGAGGGGCACCTGGGCGGCTCAGTGGGTTAAGCTTCCAGCTCTTGGTTTCAGCTCAGGTCATGATCTCACAATTTGTGAGTTCGACCCCTGCATGGGGTTCTGTGCTGGCAGCGTGGAGCCTGCTTGGGATTCTGTTTTCCTCTTTCTCTCTCTGCCCCTCCCCTGCTTGCCCTCCATCTCTCTCTCAAAAATAAATTTTTTTTTTTTTTTTAACAGAGAAAAACAGTGACCAGGCACTTCACAGAGGAGGCCACACAAAGGGCAAACTAGGCGTTTATAGAGATGCTCGGGCTCTGTGCTGGGACCAGGAAAAGGCACGCTGAGGCCATGAAAAGATGTAACTGCCGATTGGCAAACAATTTAGAAATGTGACGATCCCAAGGGTTGGTGAAGATAACGGTGAGCGCTAGGCGCCTTTGTGCACGACTCGCAAAGAGGGTAGTAACTGGTTCGACCACTTTGGAGCGAGCGGTCTCTAAAAAGCTGGAGATATGGGAAGGTTGATAGCAGCACTGTTCATGACAGCTCAAATTCAGAAAGAAAACCAAGATGCCCCTTCCCTGGACAATGATAAATGAATTGTGGTATAGTCACCCAATGGAAGATCACATAGCAACGCAAAGGAACAAACTACAGGAAAGCAAAATCAAGCCAAGAAGAAACAAGCAAGACAACATATTCCAGTAAGGCTCACACACATCCCATCAACTGTTAAACAAACAAGGGACGAAATCATGTAGCATTCAGGCTGGTGGCTGCACGGTGGCAGGAAGGAGTAGTGTCCCTGAGGCCTGCACCAGAAGCACCGTGGGCCTCAGTGATGTTGCACAGTCAGCCGTGCCTCCTGGGACAGCCTCCCGACCAGCCTCCAGCTCCCACTCCCCCCTCCCCAATCCGTGTTCTCCCACCGGCCAGGGTGCACTTCGTACAATAGAAACTGGAGCACATCGTCCCCCAGATTGAAACCTCCAGCATCCACAATATAATCTCAAGTGAAATAAAGCAAGGTGTGATGTGCTTGGCACACCAGCATTTGTGGGCTTTAAAGTGACAGTACGTGTAGATGTGTCTTCGCTTATGCGTCCACAAGATCCCTCAGGGAGGACACAGAAGGACTTGGCTACAGTGGTGGCCTCCTGGGGAACCAGGTGGCTGAATGGGGCGGAGACTGGCCACGTGCTCACCAATCCATTTCCTCTCCCCGGGCCCACAGGGAAGGCCCACTTCCCAGCTTCCCTTGTGGTAACTCGGGAGCCACGAGACTACGAGTGATGCCCGTCTCCGTTAAGCCAGGCCCCTCTGTTCCCAGCCCTCCCATAAGGCTGGAAATGCCCTCTGGGAATGGTGGAGCTGTATAGTGAAACAGAGACACGGATATAGTGATCAGAGACACGGATCTCTGATCACTGCTGAGAATGGGGCCCTGGGGAGGCAGGGTGCCAGCTGGGGAGCCCCTAGCTACGTCATGAGGAATGCCTGTCGAATGCCACGTCACTGAGAGTTGGGAGCGCTTATTATGGTAGCTAATAGGGGCTGCCCTGAGCAGTGCAAGGGGTAGGACTCAGTGCCTTCACTGTCTACCCTTTTATGTGTTTTAATTTTTGTAACATTTGTACGCATTCTATATTCAAAAACTTTGGTTGAAAGGACATAACCTTCCAGTGGCTCCATACCAGGTCCCTGGCGACCTTCCTGCTGGTCTTAAACACTCCTGACTTTTCCCCAGACTCATTCAGGTCCCTGTCCCCTGTTCCCACTGTCTCTGGTGCTTGTCACCGGGTCTTTACCCGGTTGATCCCTTCTCATCCAGAGGCAGTGGAGAGTCTCCGGTTTCTATAGTACATCGCCCAACGTCCTTGTTCTGCAGAACATCATACCCTGATATCTTTCCCGATGAGTTGTTGATTTATGGCCTTCTTCTTTCTACTAGAGTATGGGCTTCGTTGCAGCAATAACTTTGTCTGTGTTGTTCACTTCCATGCGCACAGAACTTAGAGAGGGGCATAGACTCTGTAGCTGCTCAAGAAAGGTTCGTAAGATGAATGAGCGAGTGAGTGAATGAATGAACATCTAACGGTTATGTTTGGGAAGTCAGGTTTGACACCTGGGGGACTGTCTGCCCAGCATAGTTGCCCTGGGCATTACCATGTCCTGAAAGTGAGGCCTGGTGCCTAATGTCCCAGCTGATTGGCTGAGGAGTGAGTCCCTGACGGAGCTGGGCCCAGGAGCTCCTTCCCAGAGATCTCTGAGTTGAGATGAGATAAGCAGACATCAATACAGGTAGACTGTCTCTGGGTGGGACCGAAGCTATCACACTAACGTGGGCCAGTCAGTAGGGCCCCGAGACGCTGAGCACAAGCCTGCAAAGGGTGAGGGGAGGCCAGAGAGGGGAGCCCCGGGAGCCCCCAGTCCTGCCAGCCCTGGGCTCTGCCGCAGTGACCCTGTGGGTGTCACGGAGCCCCTGGGCCCTAAGTACAAGGCCTCCTTTGCTTGTGTGGACTGGAGATGACTTTCTGTAACTCATATTCAGGAGCACTGGCAACTAGAAGAGTTCCAGAGGAACTGAACCGAAAACCCTCACAGTGTGGTCTCTGAGCTGGCTCTGGGGCTGGATTTCCCTGGGTGAGCTAGCCGACTCCTTCCCCCCCCTGACCAATGCAATGTTCAGATCGTGGGGAAGGCGTGTGGATGACTCCTGGAACAAGGGCAGTGACTGACGCCCTGTCAGGGTGTCCTGAGTGGGAGGAACCAGGGCGGCCCCTGCCCAGACCTGCCTGCAGAGGAGGCGGGCACGGGCACACGGAGCAGTTGTGGGAACTGGGGCAGTCCTGGTGGCCAAAGAAGTGGCCCTGCCTCACTCTGCCCTCTGCTCCAGGACTATTGCCCCTCCCCCTGAGCGCTGCCCACCTCCCAGAGCCTCTCTCTAAGACTGCCCCTCAGTGCACCTGTCAGCAGGTGCCCACCCCCAACACTGCTCATCCCCCCAGCCTGGGGATGCATGGCACTCTGCTGTCCACCCATGTCCTGCTCTCCCACCCTCTCCTCGCCCCTGCGTGCACACACACACCTGCCCACTGAGCACTGTCGTCCCTCCCTGGCCGTGGTCCTCACCACCCTCCATCCTAAGCCAGGTACCTGTGACCCACCCCCCCTGCTCCCCTGCTGAGCCCTGCTGCCCTAACACCCCAGAATCAGCCCTTTCCTTGCCATCTGCCTGCCTGGACTCCCACAGAGCGAATGGGCTAACGGCACATCCCTGCCCTGAAATCCGTCTGCCCTGCCACGCGCCCTTTCCTATCTCCCCTGACTCGCTTCTCCCTTACATCCCACCCCCAAACAACTGGCAACTCCCTGTGTGTCCACACCTTCCTGGCGCTTAGCTCCTCGGCAGGTGACGAGCTCCCTCACACCCGTGGCACCTTCCCATCCTGTCCCTGCCAGCTCTGGCCCAGGACCTGCCCCCAGGGAGGCCCCGGCCACCCTTCTCCTCAGTCTGTGCTCCCACCTGAGTCAACTGTGCTCCACAGCACCACGTCGGCCCCATCCCCACAGCCCCTGCCACACAGCAGAATCAATCCTCTGCCAACTGTGAGCTCTCTGAGCACAGGCACCTCATGCTGTGGGTCCCTGTGAGCTCCCTGCAGCTCCTCTCAGAGGTGGGCATCAGGGAAGCCCCACCAGGAGGACCTGGGCTATTCTGCGGGTACACAGACACGGTTTTGGAGCAGAGGCTCCTGCCAGATCTCAGCAGGAGGGGCACGGGGGTTAGGTTCGGGTGGGGCTTCAGGGAGAGCACACAAGGCCTGGAGCGCCGTGAAAGAGTCTGGGAGGAACAATTTTCTGGGCCTGTCCTTAACCTGAGGCTCAGGGTCCCAGGAGGCCTGAGGAGGAGCTCCAAAGGGTCTAGGATCACTTAAATTGAGACCAACACGCATGCACTTTTTTTTTTTTCTGGATAGAAGATCCAGTGATTTTGTTCGGAACCTCAAAAGGGTCTGCGATTCAAGAAAAGTCTAAATCACTGTTCTCAAAGAAAAATGTTCGTCTTCCTTTCATAATTAAAGGAATATACGCTTAAATCCACGAGGTGTTTTCCATGAATCATAGCATCTTTCACCCCTGCCTGCCCAGTAGAATCTTGGGGGGGAAATGTTTTAAGTGCCAACGCCAGTCCCCTTCCCCTTAACCAGCAGCCCCCAACACACACACACACACACACACACACACACACACACACACAAAACTGTCTCATTCTGATTTCATCAGGCTGGGATATGGATACGGCCTAGGAACTGGCATTTTTAGAAAGCTTCCCCAGGTAATTCTGACCTCGGTCAAGACTGAGAACCAGTAACCCGTCAACCTGACAAAGGGCACTCACGCTGGGATTAGATCCACGTAGAGTGGTTCAAAACGTCTTTGAAGGGTGTACGGCAACGGCTATGAAAGCTCAGCCCATCTGCACCCTCCACCCGGCCACTCCACTTCTGAGAAGTCAGTGCACGTGGATTTTACACCTGTGCTTAAAGCTGGGCCTGAGACATAGTCCCTGCCCTCTGCCCCCGAGAGCAAGAGACTGGAAAGGGCCCACGCGTCCCCCAGGAGGGATGGTTAAAGCAAGCATGGTGCATCCACACAATAGAATGCTCCGAGGCCAGTGAAGAAAGTACCCGGGCAGCTGCTCATGAACCGATGCAGAAGGGTTTCCCGTGCCTAAGTAAAAGCGAACCAGGAGCCAAGGTGGTTTTGAACACCTGCTTGCTCATCTGTATCTGCATAGGCACCCAGAACCTCTGGGAAGAGACTGTGGCTAAAACCTCTTAGCCTTTATGGCCTGAGGGGAGAAAACTGGGAAGTGCGGAAGGGAGGGGAGACCTGCTTTTCATCAACTCCTCCTTTTGTGTTATTTGAATTTTTGTCATGAATATGCATTGCTTTTTCAAAAAAAAAAATTTTTTTTTAAGAAGGTGAAAGAGAGGAGGAGGGAAGAGAAGACCAGGCAGCTACCTCGTATGGGGAATTAAGACCCGAGGGACCTGGTCAGAATGTGGCTGGGCGGGTGGGGCGCTGCCAGAGCTCCAAATCAGCATCGCAGGGGGCGGCTGTTGAGGGGGGTGCGGGGATATCCCGTTCCCTCTGGCTCAGGTCAGCCCTGGGGGCAGAAGCCGGCTGGGCCCAGACTGGGTGGGTGGGTTCCGTGACCTGACCCGAGGCCAGGTCCGGTGGGAAGGCTGTGGGGGCGGCTTGGAGAGGGCGGGGCCGCAGACAGATGCCTCCCCAGTGCCACCCGCACTCACGCACCCCCGTTGACGGAAGAACATGTGTCACGGCTCAAACTGGAAGCCACAGGGCATGCATCTCGGCTCTGCTCTGGCCGCGCAGAGAGGACATCCTGCAAAATTCTAGTCCCTGGCGAGCCGCGGGAGGCGGCCAGGCGCAAAATGTCCTGCAAACACTGCCCTCTCGTGGTGCGGCCCGTGAACTGCGCTCAGGTCCACAATTCGCGCTGCTTGGGTGTTCGCAACTGGAGAAGGAAAAAAGGGACAGTTTAACTCTCGAGTGAACCCAATAAGAAAAGTACAGATCCAAACGCAAGTATTTTAAGCTCCCAATGAATTTTTCTCCAAATATAAAGTAGCTTGCTTTCCCCCCAAAATCCATATTCCAATTCTAAATAATAACAATAAGCATGAAAAGCACTAAAGAGAAAAAACACCTACAATCACTAGGCTGTGATCAGTAACTCCTATTAGCATTTTAGCAAGCATCCCTCCAGATTCTATAAATATATACACACAGAGACATACACAAATTTACATCAATAGGACCATGCAACGCGTACTATTTTGCAGCCTGTTTTTCTCTCCACAATACATTGTGGGTATCTGCACAAGAAATACATGCCACATCCTCATTCTTAATGTTTTAAATTGTAAAAAGTATACTTGTGAAAATATACCCTTGAGTAACACAAATGTGACATATATGTAAGAAAATATCCATTAATAGCAGACTGACTAAGTGAAGTTTGGTATATCGATACTAGACAGCTATTAATCTCATGTACTGATGTGGCTAAATGTCAAAGATCTATCATAGAGCGAGATGAAATCACATTGCAAAATAATGTTTATAGAACTGTCCTATTTTTACCTAAAAAGAATCTTTACGCATTTATGTATGTAAAGAATATAAATGGATATGCCTGTTTCTGAGGAAATGTTTCTTTTTTTAAAATTTTTTTAATGTTTATTTATTTTTAAGAGACAGACAGACAGAGCCTGAGGGGGGGAGGGCCAGAGAGAGAGAGAGAGAGAGACACAGAATCTGATGCAGGCTCCAGGCTCTGAGCTGTCAGCACGGAGCCCGATGTGGGGCTCGAACTCACGGAGTGCAAGATCATGACCTGAGTTGAAGTCAGACGCTTAACCGACTGAGCCACCCAGGCACCCAGAAGAAAGTGTTCCTTGAAGGATACTCAACAAACCCTCTTGGGAAATATGACTGGGAAAGCAAAAGATGAATGGGATTTTACCTTTCATTTTTTCTCTCCTGTAGGGTATGATTTGTAAAACAAAAAAACAAAAACAAAAACAAAAACTATCAGCTTGAAGACACTATTTGAAAGCCTGAATGTACCACAGCTTAAATACTCCTCTACTGATGAACGTTAGGCTTGGCCACAGTTTTTCTACTAGGAAGCACCTTGCACATGAATTACGTACTGTGCTACTGTGCATTTGTCTCTCTGGGTGAAGTCCTGGGTGTGGAATTGCCAGGTCCCTTTTTAAATGTGTGCTATCCATGATATTGACTATTAACACATCACAGAGTGAATTTGATGTGACTGCTCTCCACCCGACTGGGTTTTTCAAATGCCTAATATTTGTTTCTAGGTGGGCAGGGCATGGTGTCTGTCCATGCTTTGTATCTTGGGAGGCTCTATTTCACCAGACTACGGGTCAGGGTCACCGGATCTTTTATGCCCACGTGTCCATCTTGATTCCGTTTGTCACTACACCTCCATGCCTGTGGCCCTTGTTCCTCTCAGCCTCTTCTCCCCACAGCAGCCAGGGAGAGCCTTTCTCCTCAGACTCTGCTCACACGCTGCCAGTGGCTTCACAGGACTCTGGAAATCAGTACAAGGTCCTTACCATGGCCCTCGAGGCCCTGCATAATGTGGCCCTCATGAGCTTTCCAACCTAATGTCTTCCTCCTCTCCCTGTTCTCACTCTGCCCAGGCCACATTGGCCAGCTTGCTGGTTCTCACACTCTAAGTACGCGCCAGCCCCAGGGCCTTTGCACTTGCTATTACCTCTGCCTAGAATACTGATCCTCCAAATAGCTACAAGCCTCTTTACCTCCCTTCCATCCTGTCTCAGCTCAAATACTGCCTCCTCAGAGAAGCCCTCCCAACCACCCTGCCTTAAAAGGCACTTCCTCCCTTCCTGACATTCTCTTTCGCCAATTTCCTTTTACTTCCTAGCTCCAAGACTATATCAGACATCCACGTGGTCATTTGCCTTTGGGGTTCCTCCCTCACTGAGTCACGAGCTCCATGAGCGTAGGAGGCTGTCTGGCTTGTGCTGTGTCCCCAGCTCCCAGGACAGGGCTTCACGTGTGCAGTCTTCCAAAAGGTCGTGTTGCTTGAGCAAGAAGCTGGTAAGACACGGATATGTGTTCAAACCACCTTTTCCATCTCTGGGGAGCCTTATCAGGAAAACCTGACAGAACCTTTGTAACGCAACAATTTGGGAGAAAAATTGCAAACGGGTTATTATTCAGGAAAAAAATACCTCTCCTCCAAACCGGAGCAGCACATCTACCCCACGTACCTGCTCCTTTAGAGAAAAATAGAAAGGTTAATATCGCCCCGTCAGAGGAAAGGAGCCAATTAGCACAACCGCGATTCAGGGGAAGAATAGAGGTTAATTGCTTGGCGTCCACATGTCTCAAATGCCTAATGCTGTATCATTATTTTTTAGCTACATATTATTCATTTCATACACTTAAGTATTCCACCTTATTACTAATTAGTAATTCCCTATCCTTAAATTTTACCCAATTCAGGCTGTCATCATAGGGCCCTCCTCAGCCCCCGTTTTCCCCAAGATGTAACAAAATCGTGGAGAAAATGTTGGCACCTCCTATTCACCACCCTCCTCCTACCCGCCTCCACCCCCACGGACATTCCCTTGGCTCACCTTCCCTTCCCTGGGCGTGCACCTCCCCTCTCCCCTGCCTGCCCATCTCCCGTCTCGGCAAACAGGCTCCACTCCTACCACGGCGCCCCTCCACATCTCCCACATCCCAGGCACCGCTCTAAGCTTACTACTCCGCCTGCTCAGGTGACCTGGTCCTTTTGAAAAGACCCACGACTTGGTGACATTGGACGTGTTGACTCAACAGACCAGTATTTCCTGGGAACGTAATGATAACGGCAACCACAATAATCATGAGGGCTGTGAACACTTTTTGAACATTTTTATGTCTCAGGCGCCAGGCTGATGAATTTTACATGCGTGATGTGAAGCCACGTACACCCACGGACATCAGTCATCTAAGCAAATGAACGGAGCACCCCAACCCAGGTCCGCAACTACGCGGCATGAAAAGCCCACGGGGATGTTTTTTCTTCTGTCACATGGATTGTTTGAAGCCACGACTCTCCTCACTGTCCTATCTCCAGAGGCTCCTGGGTCCCTGGAAAATCTTCAGAGCACCCCTCTCCCTTGGACTCTCTACTTGGGACTAAAACCACGCCCCTCCTGTCTCCATGTCAGAAAGACATGGGGGAGAATAGGGCAGATACAAGATACAAAACAAGCCAGAATCCCAGCCCTAACTTGGACTTGCCCGATGGCCGAAAGTCTGCCCTAGGTAATGACTCCGTTTTCAGGGTTGTTCCCAGAAGGAGATCAGCATGATGAGGCATGTGATGTAGATGCCTGTGTTATCTTCCTCTATGGGGTAAAGATGCTTCTGATCAAATGAGCGGAGGAGTGGTCCCTCATATTCTGGAATTAACAGTCATAGACAATAAACCAATTAGGTTTACTAAAAGACAAGCTTGGGAATCTGTGAAAGAAACAAACAATTATATATATATATATATATATATATATATATATACACACATATATGCATATATACGTATATATATGTATATATATGTATATTTGAAAAAGAACCAAAGAGAATGTCTAGAACTGAAAATTTTCATAATTAAAGCTGATACCTCCTGGATAAGAGAATCAGTAATTAGATCAGAAAAAGCTATCCATCCAGAATACAGGTCCCAGAAAATTATCCTTTGAGGGACAACAATTGGGAAATATAAAAGGAAGTTAAGAGACCGAGAGCATAGAGTGAGAAGCTCTATAAGGAAAAGAAAGGCAATATAAGAAGAGACAAGGGCTGAGAACCTTCCAGAACTGATGAAAGCTACAAGCCCCTGGATTCAAAAAGCCCAAAAAACCCAAAGCAAGAAAAATGAAAAGAAATACATGCCTTGACACATCATGGTAAAATTGCTGCGTACCAAAGACAAAGGGAAGATTTTTAAATGCAGTCAGAAAGAAGAGGAGGCTTTCAGTACAATAGACTGACAGTGGACTCTTTTTTTTTAATGTTTATTTTATTTTTTTGAGGCAGAGAGAGACAGAGCATGAGCAGGGGAGGGGCAGAGAGAGAGGGAGACACAGAATCAGAAGCAGGCTCCAGGCTCTGAGCCATCAGCACAGAGCCCGACGCGGGGCTCGAACTCACAGACCGCGAGATCATGACCTGAGCCGAAGTCCGACCCTCAACCGGCTGAGCCACCCAGGCGCCCCAACAATTGAGTCATAATAGCAAGAATGGGAGCTGGAAGAATGGACTGAAAACATGGGCACTGGGGTGTTCAGTCGGGTGAGCAACGGATGCTTAAATTTTGGCTCAGGTCATGACCCTAGGGTCCTGAGATTAAGCCCCGCATTGGACTCCGCACTGAGCATGGAGCCTGCTCGGGATACTCTCTCCCTCCCCCACTCACACTCACTTGCTTTCTGTCTCTCGCACACACAATAAATAAATAAACCTAAAAAATAGTTAAGAATGGAATGGTGCCTTCAATGTGCTAAGAGAAAATAACTGTCTACCTAGAATTCTGTGCCCACTGACAATATATTTCAAGAGCAAGGTGAAATATAGACATTTTCAAACCAACAAAAAAACTAGAAGGGTGCCTGGGTGGCTCAGTTGGTTAAGCATCCGACTTTGGCTCAGGTCATGATTTCACGGTTAGTGAGTTCGAGCCCCATGTCAGGCTCTGTGCTGACAGCTCACAGCCCAGAGCCTGCTTCAGATTCTGTGTCTCTCTTGCTCTCTGCCCCTCCCCCACTCACATTCTGTCTCTCTCTCTCAAAAATAAACATTAAAACAATATTTTTAAAAAAACTAGAATTTGCCACCAGCAAAACTCAGTAAAGGAAACTCTACAGGATGAATCTCAGACAGTAGGAAAGCGATTCCAGTTTGAAGATCTAAGATGTAAGGAGGAATGAAATGCACTGAAATTTAAACAAGAATTGCCTGTATAAAACAAGCATTGCCTCTATAAAACAACAATGGTTGGGGCATTGTTGGCTTTGTCTGACTCTTGATTTCGGCTAGGGTCATGATCTCACGGTTCTTGGGACTGGGCCCCCCATCAGGTTCTGTGCTGACAGCATGGAGCCTGCTTGGGATTCTCTCTCTCTCTCTCTCTCTCTCTCTCTCTCTCTCTCTCTCTCTCAAAACAAATAAAATAAACTTAAAAAAACCCAACAATGATAATGTCTTGTGCACTTAAAAACAAATAAAACTAAAAGATATCACAGGAATAGCATGCAAACCAGGAAAGGGAGAATAAAATTAAAGTGTTCTGAGACCCCTATGTTATGTGGAGGGAAGGTAGAGGTATTCATTATCTTTTAGATTCTGATAAAATTGAGTGGGCATATTGTAATTTCTAGAGTAACCACTAAACTGATGGAAACAAAGTATGTGAGTCCCAGACTAATAGAAGGTAAAGATGCAGTAAGAAAAAAAAAAAATTCAAGAGGCAGCACGAGGGGTGTATGGGCTGGTTGAGTGTCTGACTCTTGATTTCGGCTCAGGTCGTGATTCCAGGATCATGGGATCAAGCCCCTCATCGGGCTCTGTGCTGGGCATGGAGCTTGTTTAAGATTCTCTCTCCCTTTTCCTGTGCCTCTATGCACACATGCATGTGCATGCTCTCTCTCTCTCTCTCTCTCTCTCTGTCACTCTCTCTTAAAAAAAAAAAAGACAAAAGGCAGCAAGAAAATGAAAGGGAAAAAATAGAAAGCGTGAGATGAGATGATAGGCACTAATCCTAATTTATCAATGATTACAATAAATGTAAAAGGACCAAATGCTCCTGGTAAAAGATAAAGATTTTCAGATAATATTTTTTTAATCCAACTATTTGACTATATATTGGACCATAAAGCGTGTCCTAATGAATGTCAAATTTCATTTGAATGTTTTCAAATGAAAACATACAAGTCCTGCTCTTTGATCGTAATTTGTAAACTGGCTATCAATAGTAAAAAGATAACTATTTTTTAAATCCACATGTTTGGAATGACCCAAAGACCCAAGGTCTTTCCTGCTTTAAATAACCCTTTGGTCAAAAAAGAAATGATAATCATAATTAAGAAAATAATTAGAAGTGAACAATAAAGAAAATACTCTAATCAAAACGCATGGGATACAGCTGGCACAGTACAGAGAAGTTTATAGCCTTAATTGTTTATATTCTTCTTTTAAATAAAAAAGAAGAAAGGCTGAAGATTAATGAGCTAAGCATCCATCTTAGAAGCTGGGTAAAGAAAAGCAATTAAATCCAAACATTCTTAAAGCAAGTCCCTACGGAGCACAGTTCACTCTCAAATCCAAACATGCAAAGTGACTTTCTTCCACCCTGGAGGGCTCCCTTCCATTCCCCTTGCTGGAGGGGTCCCTTCTACTTCTAAGGTAGTATTTCCCCAGACACACCTGGCTGTGGTACAGAAGATGATTTTGGGTGACACCTGGGCAAATAGTTATTTCAATAGATTTTAAAAATAGTTTGCTCCTACTTAAGACAGGTAATGTAGTTTTCCATTTATAGTAGGAAAATCAGGTTTCTTTAAAAATGGACTTATTTAGTAAGAGGATGAAATTCAAAGGAAAATATTTTTACAATCATAACACAGTATTATTTGGCAAAAAAAAAAAAATCTCATTTCTAAGATGGGAATAATAATAGTTCCAGCATTATAGCAGCGTAATGAGGATTAAATAAATTACACACAATACAAAATCGTACTTCATAAATTAAGATAACACCTGCAAAGCATCTGAACAGTCCTTGGTATTTAAAAAGAACGTAGTAAATGGTAGTTACCACGATAATAACTATTATTATTACTCGAGTGATTAAAACTTGAGAAACAGTAAGCCAACTTAAGACTCCAAAAATAAACTTTAGACCAATGACAAAGCTTGCAGGACAACAGTACAGGTAGAGAAGGCTGGTCTTTGCAGTGCTCTCTGCCCTCCTTCTGTCCCCCTTCTCCCCTATAGGGCTTGCTGCTCTGGGCCCCTGGGCCCCACACCGGTCCTGCCCCAAGATTTGGGCCTGTTCCTTCGTCACCATCCCCATCACAACCAAGTCAGCCCCAAGTGATGACATTCATACCACAGAGACCAGCACAGGATTGATGGGACTTAGACTATTACCCCTTCCACAAAAGCTTTGTTTGAAAGGGTGAAGGCCCAGAGCACCTGGGTGGCTTCGTTGGTTAACTATCCGACTCCTGATTTCGGTTCAGGTCATGATCTCAGGCTTCATGAGTTCGAGCCCCACATTGGCTCTATGCTAACAGCATGAAGCCTGCTTGGGATTCTCTCTCTCTCCCTCCCTCTCCGTTCTTCACCCACTTGTTCTCTCTCTCTCTCTCTCTCTCTCTCTCTCTCAAAATAAATAAATAAGCCTAATAAAAATAAAAGGGTGAGGGCTTTTAACACAGAGAGAGAAGCCTCCAGCTGTGGCCTCGCAACATCCTAGTGGAGACACAGGACACAGATCTGGGGGCAAGCCACAGAGTCTTGAGGCCTCTCCTCCAGGGGACAGTCTCTGCCCAGCCAACTCTCTGGTTGGCGTAGAGCGCACAGTCCCCGAGCTGAGGGCAACTGGCTTGTATGATTTGACAGGAGTGATAGATAGCTTTGAAGGCTTTTTACACCAGGAAAACTTCGACTTGGTCATTGTCAAATTCTAACTGTATCATTTCCCTCCCTCTTCAAAGACGAAGATGTAGCAGAGCTACTTGGGGGCTTGGATTATCCACTGCAATGATTTTATTTTCCCTGGTTGTTCTTGCTCCTTGGGGCCTAGTCTTGAAGAACTGGAGGGAAACCCCACAGGAATGAAATCCACCAGGGTGGCGCGGGTCCCTCATTTCCCACACAGGAGCAGGCTGGCAGCGCTAACTTTCTGCAGCCACCAGGGGGAGCTCCAGCTTTCTCTTTGGAGCCCAGAGCTCGGCGGCTAGGTATTTATTCCTTGTCATTTGAACAACAGCTTTCAAGACGCTAATAAACACACCTGGGACATGTCTGTGTAAATCCGTTCTACTTCTTGGTTGCTGCACAGGGCTGACAGCACCTCGCTGAGGGCTGCTTCTTCGTTTGGGCCCGTAGGCTGTGGGTCACACGGGCCTTGACCCCTGGGAGCTTACAGTCTGGGCAGGGTGGTAGAAGGATCCACGGGCCAGGAGTCAGAAGCTTGGGCTCCACAGGATCGTTTCTTGAACGTGTGCCGTGAGCGAATCACTTGTGCTTTGTGGAAGCGTACGTGTAATAGGAACCCATACACCGCACCACGCAATGCAGGAAAAATGCATCGGCTCCCTCTAGGGACTGGATGCTGGGGGACACTTCCCAGAGGCCCAGAGGGGACAGCTGGCTTTAGCCAGGAATGCTGATCGAAGGGCACGCCCAGCAGAGGGCACAGATTGGGCAAAGACCTAGAGGTGGAAGGTTGGAGTAGTTTCAATGCTCCTGGGGGAAGGGACGGCAGAGGTAGGGGCCGGATCACGCACAGCCTTGCGAGCCAGGCTGGAGAGTCTGGCTTGCACACCCTCGTGGTGGATCTTCGTGGGCTCTCGGGGGGGAAATGACGTGAGCGGGCCGTTCCTCTGCAGGGTGGAGGGCTGGGGCAGGCAGGCCAGGAAAGAGGCAGGAAGCCCCGGCAGGAGGCGACTGCAATGCCCTGGAAGGTTCAGCTAAGATCACATGGCCACTGGTGTGACCAATTGCCCCAGTTTTCCCGGGACCGAGGGGGTTCCCAGGACTCCAGACTTTCCATTTTAAAACAAGGGAGGGGGGCGCCTGGGTGGCGCAGTCGGTTGGGCGTCCGACTTCAGCCAGGTCGCGATCTCGCGGTCCGTGAGTTGGAGCCCCGCGTCAGGCTCTGGGCTGATGGCTCGGAGCCTGGAGCCTGTTTCCGATTCTGTGTCTCCCTCTCTCTCTGCCCCTCCCCCGTTCATGCTCTGTCTCTCTCTGTCCCAAAAATAAATAAAAAACGTTGAAAAAAAAAATTAAAAAAAAATAAATAAAACAAGGGAGGTCCCAGGCACACTGAGACAGGTGGCCACCCGCACGGCCACTAGCCACTAACCCCCCTGTGTCTCTCCGTTAACCTCTCATAACCTGACTTTTCTCACCTGTGATCACAGTCCAGATCAGCGACTTTTTAAAAAATGTTTATTTATTTATTTTGAGAGAGAGAGAGAGAGAGAGTGAGAGAGGATCCCAAGCAGGCTCTGTGCTGTTAGTGCAGAGCCTGACGTGGGGCTCGAGCTCACAAGCCATGAGATCACAACCTGAGCCAAAATCAAGAGTCAGACACTTAATCGACTGAGCCGCCCAGGTGCCCCCAGATCAGTGACTTTTAAATGACTTTTAATATGTGAGCACAATCTTCAAACAAAATCTTATCCCAGGTTTGAAGGCATTTGCCCCTCCTGGCCTCGGACTTGACAGGGTTTGCCCCGATCCTCAGCTCCAGCTCACTGGCCATCTCTGATCCTTGACTGGTCGTCATTCCTGCTCCCAGAGTCTCAAGCACAGCTCTCAGCAAAAGCTGTGACTTCCTCTGGTCACCTTTCCAACCTGCTTTGGGCTATCCCCTGAATGCAGGGGCTTCTGCCCCTTCCTCTACTAGACAGCACCTTTGGGACCCAGTTTGTGAATGGGACACGGCACTTGGAAGCAGGAGATGTGAGTTCAGATTCTACACACACACACACACACACACACACACACACACACACACAACACGCACGGTCTTTCCTCTTCTTCCAAGGCCCAACTGAATGGCAAGGGGAACAGAGGAGGCTTCAGAAGACTTATTAAGCCTCTTAGCTTTCAGAGATGTACCTCAGAATGGTGTACATAACCATGATGATGATCCATTCGCCTATCTGTCCTCTAGACTGCAAACTGCCTGCCCCCAAGGATGGATCTGTTCCCTCTGCCTCCAAGTGTGTGTTTAATGAATGATGTATTTCTTCTCATTCAGAAAGATTTACTGAGAACTTATTATGGGTCTGGGCACTGTTCCAGGTGGCAGAATATAGCAGTGAACAGAACAGACAAAAATCGTTTCTACAGTGTTTCGTTGGGGCACCTGGTTGGCTCAGTCAGTGAAGTGTGCAACTCCTGGTCTCAGGGTTGTGAGTTCGAGCCCCACACTGGGTGTATAGAGTGCTCACGAGTAAAAAATTTTTAAAAATCTTTCCCTACATAGCACATATATATCTCATGGGCAAATGGATAAGTGGGTGGGTGGATGTTTTTTTGTTACTGTGGTTTTATTTGGTTTGGTTTTTTTCTTCCCCAGGGTCTCCATTTGGAAGCCCGCTTCCTCCTACGCTAATTCCATCTTTCCTTCCTAATCCCTACAATGGAAGAGGATGAAATAGAAACCCACTTTCTCCTGGAAAATGAAAGCAAGGAAGCTGATACCCGTGGGCGACCGGATTTATGCTAATAGAAGGTTCCAGGGTAATGCCATGGATGGCACTGGCTCAGTACTAACCAAGTTGGCTTTGAAGGGAACCAAAGCTCTATGTGGAGGCTGCAGCCCTCCCATTCTGTCACCCCCAGCTCTGTGAGCTGACGACCCCCAGCCCCGTCCTGCTCCATCCATGGGTGGCTTGCAGAGACTGAAGGGGGGTGTCACTCAGTTATAGGCCACCATCAAAAAAGGAGTAAACTGGGTGAGTCCTACGGTCCTCTCCAGCCCCTAAGATCCTGCTGTGTGCCCAGAGCAGGGGTCCTGGCCCAGCATGAAACCCTGGTGCTCAGTCATGGGAGCTGAGACCAGCTTTTAGGGGAGAGGGACTTCCTGGCACTGGCCAGCCTTGCAACACCCCCTCCTGCATATCTGGGTCCCCCAGAGCATTTCTTGTCTGCCTTTTTCTCATGTGAATGCCTGCCAATACCAAGAAACTAAAAAATGGCTTGTACTCCACCTCCGGGATTGATTTCTTAGCTGGCAAGGACAGGGTAATTCACAGGGGTAATTTACGCAGCCCACGCACCTCGCCCCATGGTCCGGGCCATCCTGGGTTAAGTGATGCCCATCACCTAACACCTAACATCTGCACCTTCACCCTCTCCATTCAAATGGAAACCCTCTTGAAGACCCCACGTGAATGCACAAAGCAAGAGTGCCATCAAAGCAGGCAGCCTTGAAAAATCCTCGTGTCACTCCTAATGCACCAGACCTGCAATGGCAGGGGCAGCGGGGGGTGTGACACAGCGGAGGCCTTCAAAAATCGCATTTCCTTGCCCCGGGACACTGCCCACCTGCAATTTGCTCTGACTCTCTGTCTTTCTGTCTGTTTCGAAGAAATAGGAATCACAGTTAAATTCTACCAAATAAACAAGTCATGTTTTAAAGTTGTGTAAAACCTACAATTTTAGAAAGGCTTGATGTGGTTGACACTAAATTGATTTCAACACATCCTATTTCCGGTCTAATGCTGGGTTCCTTTCATCAAGAACAAACGCGCTCATAATGGCTCGATTCTAAGTGAAAGGACTCCGTATAAACACACAGGAAGCACCAGCGCTCACATTAATTTTCTTCCTTTTTTTAAGTAAAATGAGATGGCATGTTTTACTTCTCAAGGATTAATTTCCCATAAAGTTTTCATGCACATTCATCCGAGGTTTGCAAGTCTGAATAATTAAGCTGCTCCCCGCTCAGGTTTTCAGTTTAATTAGCAACAGAAAGCTGATGCCTGCTGAGGTCAGGAGGTTGTCCTGGGTGTTAGAGCCCCAGTCTCGGGGGTGCTGGAGGGAAAGCTGGAAAATTCCTAGCGGTGGATCACCTCACACTGAAAACTGACAGCCTGCTTGCACTGGATCTAGACTCGAACATTCCTACCATCATAGCAACTCGGAAGGATGCCACACCCCAGAAATAAATTGCACAGAGGATAAAGGTTCATTTCCTGCAAACAAAACTACTAGGTATTAAGTTCACAAGGTTCCTGGCAAGGGGAACTCGGGGGGCTCAGTCGGCTAAGGGTCTGTCTCTTGGTTTTGTCTCCGGCCATGATCTCACACTTTGTGCACCGGAGCCTCCCATCAGGCTGCCTTGCGGTCCTCTCTCTCCCTCTCTCTCTGCAGCCCCCTCTCCAAAGGAATAAATGAAATTTATAAAAAAAAAAAAAAAAAGGTTCCCGGCAAAACTATACACGTGATGAAATTCTGCAGGCCTACTTACCAAAAGAAAAAAAGAAGGGTGCGTGCAAACACAGGTGAAATCCAAGTAACACCTACTTTGGCACCAATGTCCATTTCCTGGCTTTGGTAACGACACTGTGGTTACGCAAGGGGCTATCTTTTGGGGCAGCTGGGTGAGGAGTTTACTGGTTGTACCAATTTTGTGTACAACTAATGTCTGTACGACATTCGCAATTTCTACGTGAATCTGTGTCTATCAAAGTGAAATGTTAAAAGAAACGTGAGGGCTGGGTAGAGTGAAAACAGGCACGTTAGCCACATTGGGGAGGGTATGAACTAGCACGGTCTTTCAGGAGAAAAACCTGACAGTAGCCATCAAAATGCAAAATGCGCTAACCCAGCAAATCCACTTCCAGGGATCCAGTTTACAAAACTACTTGCACATGTGCATGTAGAATGTTCTTTGCAGCAATTTTGTAGTAGAAAAAAAATGGCAACAAAATAAATCTCCATGAGTAGGGAAATAATAAGTCGATGTGGAACGCCTGTAGCATGGAATACTGTATAGTCATAAAAAGAATGAGGCAGCTCAATAAAAAGACATAACGCTAACTACAAAGTGTGGTCACAAAATAATCTGGAGATGGGTAGGAAGAGGTTACTTACGTAAAATCGTATTTACGTGTATACGCTTTATGTGGTTGTATAAGCATGGGACCTATCTGCAACAATACACCCCAAATGGTTCCTGGTGATTGCTTCTGGGATGGAAAGTTCTTTAGTGAGGGTGATAAAAGGTATGCTTTCACTTTGTCTGAAATACACCACAGTGAGAAGGTGGTGCTTTTAGAATTAGAAAAACAACAAGAGAAATGTAAAAGAAAAAGAGAAAATGGATACAAAAAAGAAAAAGGGCAGAGACCCAACTTGGGATGGGCTGACAAGAAGGCGGCTTAGCCCAAGTGGCCCCAGGCACTGGAGGCACGCTGCCTCTATCACCAGTCCTGGCCCTCCCTGTGACAGAATCGAACATCCCAGAACATCCCATCTGTAGCTACGGGAACTGCAGAGCCTTCCCATGGGGGAATATCCTCTGTCCCATTGTCGGACTTGAACATGCGACTTGCTTCGGCACCGAAACGTGAGCAGATGTGACGTGCAAAGTTTGAGCAGAGGTTTTAAGAGCCATTGCGTGGTTCCCCCAGTTCCGTTGCTCTTTTCTCTTTGCGTCTTCCTGCCAGTGGCTGCTCCCTCAGTCTGGGTCCCAGAATGAAGAAGACACATGGTGCAGAGCCACAGACAACTGGCCACCATCAGGTAATAGGCGGGAGAAACCATAGTGCAGCAAGCCACTGAGGGGCGGGGATATTTGTTACACAGCCTTACCTCGTGAAAGACAATACACGAGCAAAGAGCACCTCCACCCCCCCCCCCAAAAAGTATTTATTAAAGGTATACTATGTGAAGCACCTATAGTTAAGTTGAGGGGCTAAAGGGTGAGCACAGAGCATGTGAGAAGCATGCACACTGTAGGGGATCAGAATATGCCCCCCACCCCAAATATGCCACTTTGCCATAAGAATTATTTTGAGCTGGAGGCAAATGAGAAAAAAAAACAGATGCAGAACAACACCTTCTCGGAGTTTCCCTTACCTAAGTACGGAAACCTCTGGAGAACAGGACGGCCATGAATCCCTGCTATCAGTTTCCCCTTTTATTTGCCTTCCCATAGTTTGCTGTCCTTGGAAATCTAAGAACGTTTTCCTTTGTCTGGTCATTTTGTTACTAATTTATTATTCTTTGCTAAGATGATATGGAAGCCCACTGGCGCCGTATAACATCCCTCTGAGTTACTCTTCCTGAGTTTTCTCCCGTGTAAGGTGCCACACACATAACAAATGGATGTTTTCTCTTGTGAAACTATCTTTTGTTGGTCTAATTTAACAGAGCCCCAGTGTGAGAACCTACAAGGTTAGCAGGGAAAAAAAAAAAATTGTTTTCCTCCCCTACAATGTCACCTGCTTGGGAAGCGGACACTCATACACACAGACACACACATACGCTTGCTTGGAGCTCAAAGAGCAGTGCAGTGTCGTGTGAAAAGCCTGGCACAGAGGACAGGGAGTTGATCGGGAAAGGGGAAGACCATACAGGCTGAGCCTCATGTACACCTTTCTGTGTCAGGGTCTAAGGCGCACAGGCACTAATGGAGCTGAACCAGGCATGCTAATAAAACGCAAAAACAATCACTAACATTTAGTCACCCTTCCCTTTAAACCAAAGGTGCCAAGAAAATACCCAGCGCCTAGAGATTCCGAACTTTTTGTTGCTAGGATATGGACTCTCCATAGTGTGGAAGAACCATTCTCAGATGATATATTCTGGGTCTCTTAGAAATGATCAGAGCATGAACTGTATTTCCAGAAACTACCTCTTTCTCTCTTGACCAAGGCACATCTTCGTGCGAAATGCATTCTCTTAAAGGAGACAAAGGGACGTGAACTGGACGAAGGGTATAAATACCAAGTTCCCTTCACTTCTTCATTTGCTGTGTTACCATGGTTCATTCATAATGTGCTTCATACAAACACGCCACTTGTAATTTTCTCCTCCAAATCTGGACGTTTCTGTTTAAAATCTTCCCCCCACCCCTTTTTGAAAACGACACAAGTACGCCATTATTAGGTCCCTTGGTAAAAAATACATCAAGCAAAATGTGAAAGTCCTCCTTTACACACTCCTCTGCCCTCTCCCCAGCAGCTCACACATGCTCTTGGAACTGCCTTGTGGTGCATCTGTCTACACTGAGAGGGATATATATGCATGCATACGGAGCCTTTGTTTCCTTCCCTCCATCCTCCTTCCTTTCTTTCCTCTTCCCTCCAGAAATGGAAAGCATGAATTTTTTTTTTAGACCACTTACCATTCTTATTTTTCCCCTCTAGTCATTTCTAGAACTGACATCCTGAGATTTGAATTTATTTGCTTGTCTGTTTGTTGTCTTTGGCTACTGTGGACACTAAACTCATAAAACACCCCATGTGTTGAGTTCTGGGAGGGATACCAATGGTAAGGAGGACCGGGGTGGGTTTGCCAGGAAGTTATTCAAGTCGGCTTGGGAAAAGGTGGCACCAGACTCCTCAATCCTGTGATTTGAGGAGTTGGGTCTTGCGGAAGCAGAACCCTGGGTATCCTGCAGGTCCTGTGTTTCCAGAAGGGACTGGAGGGCCTTGATCCTGCACTGGATCTGTCCTGAGTCCCTGGGATTCCCAGCCGACTTTACTGTGGTTTCACTACCCCCCACATCTACCCGCATGCTTCCCATCCCCCCCACCCCCCCACACCCCCAGGCCCACCCGCCCCTGCCCAGACCAAAGCAAGATCCCTCAGCTGAGGCATCAGGCGAGTTGGTGGGGGAGAAAATGTTCCCATGTGTTTCTATGCAACAAAATCAAGTGTATGTGTAGGTGTGCTGTGTTTTTACAAACTCTCCTCCTTGGTTGTTATAAGATTAAAACAATTTTCTCCCTCAGTAAATGCTTCCCTTCAAATCACTGGAAGGCACATAATTCACCAGCCCATTTGCAGCTTCTATTTTCTTAGAGTCGGGAGGAAACATGATTGTGGGGCCTGTTTCCCTCTAAGAGGCCAGTGTTGCACAAGTGATGGACAAGAAGAAGTAATGTGTCAATGACATCTCTGATCAATGTTTCATTTATTCTGAAGTTCAAAAACGATGGGCAAGCCTCGTAAGTCCTTTGGGGAGGCAGAGATAGTAGGTTTTGAGGTAAATCACTCTTTTATCCTCAGTAAATTCAATGGACACTTTCATTAAAACTATGGGGAATTTTAAGGTAGTTCTATTCCTATTTTAAAACCTGAGTCGGGAAAAAAAAAAAAAAAAAAAAAAAAAAAAAACCTGAGTCGGGGATTTTTTTTTTTTTTTTTTTTTTTTTTTTTTTTTAATGCCTGGATCATTTGTGTCGCTGAGAAATCTCAACATTTCAGAGATGTGGCACATTTTATTTTCCTTACCCATTATGGGGAACTCACGTGCCCCTGAGGACACAGAAACACTGCTTACCATCACAACAGATTTCAGGGGGGAAATGTACACAAAAGGAGAAAATTAAAAAAGCTTGCTTGGCTGAGGTCGGGAGGGATACCACCTTGCGTTTATGCTTAAGAAAATAAATTCACCTGCCCCTGATCAGTGACGCCAGTTTGCTACCGAGCTATTGAAAACGCATTCCTGCTGACTGTAAACTGCTCCATTTACGTGACTGTTTACATAATTACACAGCGAAACATTGCAATCTTTTGGATTTAATACATGTTTTAACAAGCCCTTCAACTGCAGTGTAGGCTTCTATAATCAAATCAAGTCTTGTCAATTAAAACACAATTAGAAAAGGTGTCATGGTGTCACCGTCACACTTGGCTGCACGAAGAGATTCAAGAATCGCTTGGCTGGAAACCTGAGCTAAACCAACATGCCTGAGCTTAAAAGCCGCGTCAGGCTACCAGGGAGGGCACCTGTGGGCCTTGGCTCCTGTGTGAGAGACGCAGGCCGTCGTCCCTGGGTCGTTTCTTTGTGATTGACAGAGGGCTACAGATGAAAACCCCCGGTGGTCCGGAAAGGTCGAAGATGTTTGTGGCTCTGAGCGTGACCCCAGTGCCAGCAAGCAGGTCACGGGCCAGGAGTGGTGGGCACAAGGTTACCAGGGAGACATCCACCTCACCCCGACATTAGTTACGGCATACGGGATCCTAGAGGTAGAGACCATTTTAGACATCACCTAATCTCACCGCTTCATTTTAAGAGATGTAGAACAGGGGCTCACAGGGGATACGTGATTTGACAAAGACCATAATGTATAAGCACTTTGTGAAATGAGGACCCTCCCTTTCCTGTCCCAACCTAAGGATCATTATCTAGTTAGAGCAGACAAGCGGCGAACACAAGTCATGGGGCTAAGGGTGGGCCTTCAGGAGAAAGGTTCAGTTGCTTCTCACAGCTCGGCAACAAAAGTCAGATGTGGAAGGCCGGGGTAGTGGGTTGAATGGAAGCCTCCGAAAAGACGTGTCCGTCAAATCCCTGAAACCCGTGAGTGTTATATTTGGGGGAAAAGGGTCTTCGTGGATGTGATTAAGGATCTTGAGGTAAGATCGCCCTGGATTATCCAGGTGGGGCCCCAAAACCCAATGATGAGTGTCCTCATAAGAGGCACATGTAGAAGGCACACAGAGATGATGGAAAGATGGAGGGAGAGATTGGAGTGACACAGGTGTGGGCCAAGAGATACCTGGAGCCACAGGAATCCAGAAGAGGCAAGGAAGGATTCTTCCCTGGAGGCTGTATTCTGAATTTCTGGCCGCAGGATTGTGAGAGAACAAATTTCTGCTGCTTTAAGCCCCCCAGTACATGGTAATTTGTTACATAGGTGCAGAAAATGAATACAGCTAGTCAGATGCATTGGCTGCTCAGCTCTCTCCCCAGGGAGGCTGTCACAAACTGAATGTCTGTGTCCTCGAAAAATCCCTCATCCCCAAAGCGATGGTATTTGGAGGCGGGGCTTTAGGGAGGTAGTTAGGTTTGGATGAGGTCAAGAGGGTGGAGCCCCCACGGTGGAACTGGTTCTCCTATAAGAGGATGAAGAGAGCAGAGCTCTCTCTTCCCGCCACGTGAGGACACGTTGAGAAGTCAGCCATCTGCAACTTGAAAGCGGGCTCCCACCAGAACCTGGCCAGACTGCTGGTCTCTGAACTCCAGCCTCCAGCACTGTAAGAAATAGGTTTCCGTTGTTGGTAAACCACTGAGTTCATAAATTTGTTAGAGTCCAAGCTAAGACAGAGGCTGACCAGACCTAACGCACCACAGGGATCCTTTGATTTGTGGTTGGCTCAGCCAGTGCACAGCCTGGAGGGAGGGAGGGAGGCGGGGACAAGAGAGGTGAGATATGAAATGTGTGACTCCCCTCCACGGGGTCACCGTGAGCTGGCTGTGGCCCCTCCACCCAGTGGTCACAGCTCCTCTCAGTGGGGCCCCCCGAGGGATTATCTGCTTTCGGGTCCACATACTGGCTCCCTCTTCTCACCCCGGCGGATGTAGGGCTGAATCAGCCGTGCTGTACTAACCTCAGTCCTACCCACAACTCTGCGATCAGTCCCTTTATCAAAACATCTTCGGGTGGGGGCGCCTGGGTGGCTCGGTCAGTCAAGCAGCCAGCTCTGGATTTCCACTCAGGCCATGGTCTCATGGATCCTGAGTTCGAGCCTTGCATCGGGCTCCACCCTGAAAGTGTGGAACTTGCTTGGGATTCTCTCTCTTTCTCCCTCTCTGCCCCTCCCCCCTTCCAGGTAAATAAATAAACTTAAAAAAAAAATATATATATATATATAAAGCATCTTCCAGTCAATCAAGCTGAGCATGCCATATGGAAGCTGCCAAGACCCCAAGCGACACGATCTGTTGAAGTAGTGATACTCCCACGTCCTGGGACGGCACATTTCTCCTAGCAGGTCAGTGCCCTGCCACAATTTCCCTATGACATGCACGTGACTGTGCCACTTTGCCCACGAGGGAAGTGAGGCTCGCAGAGGTGAACTGAATTGTCCACGGTTACACAAGCTTGGAGCAGACCTGTGATCCTCAGGCTGCCAACGCCTCCTCCATCACTGCCGTGGCAGGCATCACTAATCGATCATGACCCTCTTTCAGACTGACTCCAGCCCTTGTCCTGCGGTCTTTCCCAGCACGGCATTCTGGGAGGCCATACAACCCGTCAGAATTCGTGGATTAAGTGTGCCCTTCCTGCTACCGCCTAATAGGTATACCTCTGGCCTTGGGGGGGCTGGGAAGGAGGGGAGCAGCTGGGAAATTAAAGAGGATTTGGGGGAAGTTTAGAGGAAAGCTGGGCCATGTAATTTCCTCCTCTGTTGATCACCCGTAGACACCTTCAGTAAAAACCCACATAACTGCAATCCTTTTAAGGTCTGATGTATGTGCTTTGGGATGTAATATTGTAGCAGGCTGATTTCCAAGTTGAGCGCTGTCATGACCTCATGAGCACATTAGAAGCACCAGCAAGTCCCGGGGCACCTGGGTGGCTCAGTTGGTTGAGCATCCAACTCTTGGTTTGGGCTCGGGTCATTATCTCACAGTTTTGTGAGTCCAAGCCCTGCGTGGGGCTCTGTGCTGGCAGGGCAGAGCCTGCTTGGGATCCTCTCTCTCCCTCTGTCTCTGCCCTTGTCCCATTCATGCTGTCTGTCTCTCTCAAGATAAATAAACTAAAAAAAAAAAGAAAAAAAAGATTCTAAAAGTGCCTCCTTTGGAGGACAGATGGCCTTTTAAGTCCAGGTGGTCCTTGACTTTTGTATGTATAAAAGTCACTCTCCTGTGCCGCATTTATTTATGGATCCCCTCTCCCACCTTCCCATGTCATGCTCAGACTTCCCCTGTAGCAGCAAAGGTTTAGGGCACGGTGGCACCACCCACCAGACAACAGTTAAGTGGGGTTCCCCCAGCGGAGGGTGGAGAGGTGAGGCAGGTCAAGACGGACAGTTAATGTGCGGGAGAAGAATCCAAGACAAACCACCACTGGGACTATTCATAATTGTAGCTCTCTGCTAATGGGGTTCCATTTCACCCCTCCACACAGAGAGAGGGACCTTGTCCCGTTCATTAAGGGAAAGCTCTGGAGTCAGGCACCCCTGGATTCAAAGCCAGACCTGCGTCTTTCTAGCTTGAGTTTGATCAACTTTCTAAATTTCTCTAAGGTTCAGTTTCCTCATTTATGAAAATTGGGACAAAATTAGTACTTGTGCTCTCAGGGTAAGAGGAGGACTAAATGGAAGGGTCCAGCAAAGTGAACAGCCCATTGCCTGGCATACAGTAAGTACCCACGATGAGAATGAGGAGGATGTTTCTGGCGGCACACTTCAGCCATGCAGGGGACTGCCCGTGGAAGGAATGTGTCACTTCTGGGATTCAGGAGTCCTGATTCACGGACTAGCTGCACCCTGGCTGGAACTGCTCTTTGCTCTCTGGCGCCTCTCCAGGCTGCCCCCTGCTACTGCGTCTGCTCCAGAAGACCCCTCCCGATAAAGGTGGTTTCACACGGAGCAGACACTCTCCCAGACTGATGCTTCGCTTGGGTGTAAACAGCACTGGGAGAACGTGGAATTCAGAGAGACGGCAGACAGCCCCTTAAGCCCTTAGGGTCCAACTGCAGAGGGCCCCTGGGCAGGGATGCAGGTGGTTGGTGGACAGCTGTGTAGAGGAGAGAAGAAAGCAACCCAAGAGCACTGGGGAACCTCAGCAGAGTGTGAACTCTGAGCCGCACTTAACAAACAAAACCTCTAGCCAGGTGAAGGCAAATCTCCAGGCCATCAGGTGCATCCTGGGCGTCACAAGGGGTTTCTTCTTTTGTTTTGCTGCCCCCTGCTTTCGACTCTCACTTCCCTTATTAATTGTTGATTCTCTAGCTTTACCCTCCGAGGTGGAGATTAAATGCTGAGCTGGCGGGAAGCGCTCTCGAAACCCGCGGGCTGTAGCAGCCTTGCATTTGCAAGCCTTGTTCCCAGAGACCCGCTCGGCCCTTCGCCCGGCCGCCCGGGCTTCATTTAACTGACCTTTCGCCATTATAGACATTATCAACGCCATCGGTAGGTGCTAATCCCTCGTGATTGGAACGGGATTTTTCCCCTCCTTCCACCACCTCCCTCCCCTTCCACGTTTGAAGGTGAAGTTATGTTTCAAAAGAGCTCTTGCGTGTATATATACTGTTTCTCTACGCAGAGCACTTTCATATTCATTATTTGATTTGGAAAAATTAAAAAATGAGCGTCTCAGGGGACCCGCAGATCGTCCAATCCAGTAGTTCCCAAAGTGTGTGCCTCTGTGGCCTGCGGCAACAACAACTCATAGAAATGCCAGAGTTCTGGCCCCACGACAGACCTGAGGCTCTGGGGGTGAGGCCAGCAATCTGTTTTTATAGGCCTTCCGGATGGTTGTGGTGCATGTTCAAGGTTGAGAACCCCTGTACTAATCAGATTTCCTCTACAGCTGCTCCCCATCTAACAGATTAGAAAACTGAGACCCACAGTAATTTGGTCAAGGCCATTCACTCATTCATTGCACAAGTACGGACACTGTGCTAGGGGATCAGGAATATATTAATGAAAAGACAAATGTGAGGCCCTGACTCCCTGGAACTTACTTTCTATGGAGAAAACGAAAAAGATAACCACAGATTGAAGTTCGTGCCATGAGGGAAACAAACATGAGGACAGGAATGAACTTAACTGGGGAAGAGCTACTTGGGATAAGGTGGTCAGGGAGGCCTTCCTGGAGGAGGTGACATTTGAGTTGGATCTAAAGGAGGAGCTGGAGCTGGCCATGTGAACAAGAGAAGGCACAGGCCACAGCTTATGCAAAAATGCTGTGGAGTGAGACAGCACTTGGCCTCTTCTAGAAACAGAAACGCTGGTGTGGCTACAGGTTGCTGAGTGAGGAGAGTGGCTGAAGCAGATAGAGAGAGAATGAGAGACAGAGAGAACAGTGAGAGAGAGAGAGACAAGGCAGGTAGGTTGAGGCTACGCAGGCCTCGGGGGGCCCACACCCAGGTCTCATAAGACTCAGGTGAGGGCTCCTGGCCCTCAGGCCACCCCCGCAGGGCTCCACACGACCCCGCCGCCTGCCAGAGGGGCCTCATGCCTGCATCACCTCGCCTAGCCTCTGCTTGGATCCTCCAGGACTAAGAAGCTCTCACCCTCTCTCGAACCTGAAGCAGGGTAGCTTGTCCAGCTCTGGAAACTTCTAACTGGTCTGTCTTTATATGGAGTCCAATTCTGATTTGTCTTTCCTTCAGGTATTTAAGGAAGTGGTCAGCTTGCCCTCATCAACCTTCATAAGCCTCTTCATCCAGACTGTACGTGTTCACGTCCATCACGAGTCCATGTGGCAGGTCTGGGACCAAATCTCTGCATGTAAGTCTGTGTCTGCCACTAAAGCATGACCTCTGGGCCTCAGTTTCCTCATATGTAAACTAGGCATAAAGTAACGACCCTTCCCGTGTAGGTTGGTTGTGATGTTTACGTGACATAAAGCACATAAAGGGATTCAGGAGGTGTTCCCTGTAGGCTAGCCACTCTCGTAGCTCCTCACGGGGCCTGCTTTCCATTCCCTGGAACACCTAGATGGTACCATCGATGAGTGGTCACCCTCTGTGGCCAGGCCAGAATGTACTGGGCCTATTCCCTTCCAATCTGCCATTTGCCTTCTGGAACGAAAGCAGAGTCTGAGTGGGAATGAGAGAGAGAAGGCTGGTTGCTATAGTCATGGGAAAAGTGGCCTTTTGTCCTTAGGTCCCATGCCTGTGATTTAAGCACGCTTTGTGTCTCTGCCCTCAGCCTCAGTGAGAGAACATGATCGTCACACTGTCAGGAAAGCTGACGCATCAAGAATAGAAGGGCGAGCTTCTGCTTCTGCGCACGAGGGGGTAATAGCTGGCGACAGACCGTCTCTCCCACGGACAGCAGCACGGGAGCTGAGGTCACATGCAAACCCTCTGCTTTTGAACCAAAGTACAGGAATCTAAATGCATCCTTATCCTATTTTTATTTATGTATTTGCTTTGAGAGAGACAGAGTGTGAGCGAGGGAGGGGCAGAGAAACAGGGAGAATCCCAAGCAGGCTCTGCGCTGTCAGCACAGAGCCCACACAGGGCTCCAACTCACGACACTGTGAGGTCATGACCTGAGCCGAAACCGCGAGTCAGCTGCTTAACCGACTGAGCCACCCAGGCGCCCCTACCCTGTTATTTTTTGTTAGCAGTTTCAACTCTTTTTAGACTTTCGAGATCGCCGTGAACCCCGCAGCCCATGAATCAGCCGTCCTCTCCCAATCTGGGTCACCCGTGAACTTCCTCTGCCGCAGACCCAAAATGCAAAAATAAAACAAAAAAGCACGCAAACCGAAAACCCAGGGAGGGGGCTGGGAGACGAGCCCCGTTTCAGGCCAGCAGACTGTCCGAGGTAACGCGGGCAAGGGTGAGGACCCTGCCGCTTCCCCTGGCGCTGCTCACCCCAGGCGTCCACACACCGCTGCCAGTTCTCAGGACCAACCCCGACTTCCCAGTGCCCGAATCACTTCACTGAAGGAGCCAGTGGATAAGGTGCTTTATGTTTGAGGCTCCTGACTTAGCAGCACCCGACTGACGTGACGTGAAGTGACTGGAGGCCTACGAGATGACATCTCGCTGGCATGAGACAGTATCTGAAGTCCAATCCGAACAGCCTGTGTGGCCGCGGGCTCCAGGAACATCTGTCGCTCACTGCAGGAATGTTTTTTAAATGGACGTTTTCCTTCTTTTCAGGGCGACAGAAGTCTTTCTAGTAAGAAATGCCAAGCTTAAGGTTGCCTCGAAGCCTCAACAGAGTTTTCTGGACCATGGCTTAAAGGACCCCTTTGGATGCTCAAAGTTACAAAATGCTTCCAACTGCCCATGTGCTCGGCTGTTTCATTGCAGCTGAGTTTATTTTTCGGGTGGGAAAAGCAATCCTCGGGCAGTTTCAAAATAATTCCCAAACTGGTCGGTGAGGGGGAGAAAATCCAGTCACCCGAAGCAGACAGAACCAAAATAGTATTTCGGCAACTCAGGTCGTGACACGGATGTCTCGCATCTTTCCGCCGTTTTATCAACTATACTGTTGAATGTTGAAAGTGAAGTCCGTAGCTGGCCAGAATTATCCGGATTGCTAACTCTAAACCGTATTCTGGAGTCAGGCAGGATTCAATAATTACTGGAACCTATTCCTTCCCCCGTCCTCCGTCCAGATTGGCTTTTTATTTATTTTTTTAGACAATTAACAAATGGAGAAACGCCATCTGCCTTTTTTGCCTAGCGATCTGGAATTGAAACGTGCATCGCTGGTGGCTTGTGATTTTTTCCCCAGCTCTCTAGAAGCTTCAGAGGTCTATTTTTTCCTAACAGAGGCTTTGTCGGTAGTGAATGAACCCTGACTACAAAGCGAGCTTGCTTAAAACAATGGAGTTACAGAGACAATAGGAACGAAGGGGGTGGCTTAGTGTGCTGAGCACTAACCCCCCAACACAGCCATCTGATGCTGTCAAGTTCAGGGACAGGATGCTGTGCTATTCACTCCTTCCATGGCTCTGGCACAGGAAATCCAGTGCCGGCTATGGCACCCTATATCTATACTTAATGATTCTGTTTCAGATTTCCCTGTGCTGGCGACATGCCAGGCTGCCAGCAGAATGAAGAGAAGGGGAGAACTGAGACCATTGTTTGAATGTTTCAGGCCCCTCTTCTTCACCTATGCCCCACCCCCCAACGCCTCTGCCTCCAAAGCCTGGGTCATTCAAGATAATCTGCGGAATACAAAGATGCCGTTAAGATCACCTCGCTGCGTTCCATGTGAGAGGTGAAAGCAGCAGCATGGATTTGGCTGCCTGGGTCAGACACCTGGCAGTCCTCCTGGATTTCACATCGCAGCCAATTAGACGCCGACTCTCGCTGACCCGACCTCCACGATGACGCTCGTCTCCAGCTCCCTCGTCCTCTCCGGTGTCTCTGCAGGGTGAGGTCCGCATCACCTCCTGCCTGGGCTGCTGCATTAGCCCCATCTCGTCCCCATGCCCACCCCCTACCCATCTCGCCCGTGTCGCACACCGCGACAAGTAGGAACAAACCTGATCACATGGGTCCTCTCCACGAGAGCTTGGATGGGGCTCCCCGAGCCACAGAATAAAGTCTGAACTCCTTGCCCTGGATTAGAGCTCCATCCCCCTGAGCACCTATGAGCCTTACTGTCCCTCTTGGCCCCCGGAAGATTCTGCCTCAGCCCAGGGAGCCGCACCCTTCAGGGGAAGCCCCCCGTCACCCACTCATTCTTTTCTCCATTCTGCTCAGCTGCGTGATGCCAGGCATAACCACAGTGGTGTTGGGAAGGGGGACACAGGTGCATCTCTACACGCTGCCCCCACCAAAGCGAGGGCCACAGCACGTCCCCACAACACACAGACCCGATGTCCCCGAGGGAAAATGTACCTGTCAGAGATGAGAAATGTTAGAACAGGGAACGTGGCAGTATGTGATCCATAAATCGTGGTTCCGTACAATCAGTGAGTATGAAAAGCAAAACTTATCTTGATAGGATAGAAATTAAAAGCAAAGGGAAACAGCAGATGCCAGATGGTGGAGGACCTACCTCCATCACACCCCCGTGTGCCTCCTGGCGCGGGAGTCACCCCGGCTGCCAACCCCGCCTGGGGAGCCCCTTCCCCTGGCCTGTTAACCCCTCACCAGCCCTCGCTGCCTGTCTTTGGGCCTCTCTGGTGCTCACAGCTGACCGGTTACTTTGGCTCCATTCTCTCTGGGAAAGACCTACAGACGGCCCTACCCCCACGACCTGGGGACCCCTGACTTTTCCTCTTCCTCACGGACAGCTTGCCCAGGCCCGGTGTTCCCTGAGTCTACACCCCACCCACAGTGGTTATTTACTGGTTCCAGACTCACATTTTCCCAGCTCCAAAATTCTGCTTTTGCCATACTTTCTGCCCCCAGTGCCCATCATCTACTCCGCACACCCCCACACCCCTCTTATCTATACAGCTCCACTTAGATTTCCTGGATCCACCCATCCCCTACCCCCAACAAAGAGGGAAAAAGCGATGCCCATTATTCATTACCTAGGGTGGGTAGGAGCTACGCAGAGCACGGTAACAATATGGGGGTGACATTATGTTCATGTCAGAGCATTAACGTAGAGCAACAATAACGGTAACAGTATGGGGGTGTCGTTATGTTAAATAACGTGTGTATTGGAAATGTACCTTGTGAGGAGATCTGAATGTGACCGTACGTGCTCAGAAATAAGGCATATGTTTTTAATTGGTAGCGATAGGTTTGTACTGAATCAGCTGCGTTAGAATGAGGCAAATATGTCTTCACCAGCAAAACACAGAAAACCAAGGAAAGACAATACATTTTCTGCATTTTGCCAAACATCTTGGTCAGCAAGACACTTGTTGACGCAAGACCGTCAGAGAGGAAGAGACTCGTCTTGCCATTTTAGGGGCCACCGTAGAGGTGGGAGGTAGAGTTGGGGGTTTGTGCAGAGGACAGTCACTGTGGTCACCGGGGGCGGGGGTGGGGTGGGGTGGTGGGATGCAGGATGTACGCGGCCTGCGCAAGGACTCAGGAGTGGCGCCTGCCCGTTGTTTCTGCCACTGGTGTGGCCACAAAGGTCGTGAATACGTCAGCCCTCGTGACCAATCAGCACCACTCAACATGGCAGACCGCCCCGTCTTCCTAGAAATACCTGCTTGGTTTGACTTTCAGGACACCTGGGGGGGCGCCTGGGGGGCTCAGTCAGTCAAGCATCCAACTCTTTTTTTTTTTTTTTTTTTTCAACGTTTTTTATTTATTTTTTGGGACAGAGAGAGACAGAGCATGAACGGGGGAGGGGCAGAGAGAGAGGGAGACACAGAATCGGAAGCAGGCTCCAGGCTCTGAGCCATCAGCCCAGAGCCTGACGCGGGGCTCGAACTCACGGACCGCGAGATCGTGACCTGGCTGAAGTCGGACGCTTAACCGACTGCGCCACCCAGGCGCCCCAAGCATCCAACTCTTGATTTCGGCTCAGGTCATGATCTCAGGGTCGTGGGATCGAGCCCCGCATCAGGCTCTGAGCTAAGCGTGGAGCCTGCTCGGGATTCTCTCTCTCCCTCTCTGCCTCTCCCTCTCTCACGATAAGTAAACAAACATTAAAAAAAAAAAATAACACCTGATTTCCCACTTCCATCAATGGCACAGCACCCCAGACTTCTTCACCGGCTGTTTCTCACTTCTGGGAGCTTCAAACGTGGGAGGGCCTAGGCACTAGTCCACAGACGTCTCTTTCTATCAACACTCTCTCCCTGGGCGGGGGGGGGGGGGGTCTCTTCCGGCTTCACGGCCTTAAATGCCGCCTATGTGGGCGATGACCCCACGCTGACAATTCTAGTCTGGGCGCTGCCACCTCCAGCTACATGTCTAACGGGTGGCAACTCTAGTAAACAGGCCCCGAACCAGTGGCCCAGCCCCCTCCTCCCAGAGCCTGCCTTTCCCCAGCCGTCTGCACCTCCGTAACTGCCGACTCGATCTTTCCATCTGCTCAGCCCCAACGTGCCGGCCTGGCTCTCGCCTTCCCTTTGCCACACTCCACGTCCAGTTGCCTCAAATCCCGGGGCCTCCCCTCTAGCTTTTGTCTGCATCTCATCACGGCCACCCCGTCACCCTAAGCGGAATCAGCACTGTCTCTGTATCTTGCGAAAGCATCCTCACAGGCCTCCCTGCCTCTCCTCTGCCAACCCCACTGCCCACCAAACTGTACTCACAGCGTAAGCACTTCAAACACGTAAGTTGGATCATGCCACTCCTTGGCCTCCCATCTCAGAGGAGAAGCTGGCCTCCTACAAGGCACCGTCGGGCCTCATCCCCCAGCTACGTGGCTTCATTGCTGGAGCTCCAACACGCAGGCAACTCCTACCTCAGGAACTTTGCGCGAGCTGTTCCTCTGCCCAAGGTGCTCTTCCCTCAGATATCCACATGACTTGATCACATACCCTCCTCAGGTTGCTGCTCAAATGTCAGCTCCTCAGTGAGGCCTTCCTGGACTTCTTATTTTAAACTCTAGCCCCGTGTCCACCCCGTCATTCCCTATTCAGCTTTAGGTTTTCTTCTGTATCATCTGACATGGTTGTTAAGATTTACACGCATGCGGACACATGAATGTAAGCTCCATAAGGACAAGAATTTTTATGTTTTATTCATGGCTGTCTTCTAATGTCTAGATCAGCGCTTGGCACATAATAGATGATAAATTAATAATCATTGACTGGTTTGTGGTTCCGTGTTGATTCACCTGAGTCACTTGCCATCTTGACTGCTTGAGAGGAAACCCTGGGCCTCAGGAGGTTGGGATGACAAGTCAGTCCTACCACAGTGCCCACTGTGGGCAGCCCAGAGCTGGACTCACCTGTAAACCACCTCTGTGCCCCTTACATCTCAGGGGCCTCAGAGCCTACGATGGGGCCTAGAAAAAATATGAGTAGATAGATGCTTGTTCACCTATTGAAATCCAGATAATTCAGGCCAAAGAGGAGCCTGAATTAAATGAGGTAATATGATGCCATGGGTGTGGTTTAAAAGAACCCTTTTCATGCTCTGCTTATCCTCTGGTGTGCTATTCCACTTTGGGCACAGTAAAGTGAACACCTACGTTCACCTGAGAACGTGGAGTTTCTAGTATCTTCCCACATTCACACTTGCGCCCATCATTGTCCACATAGGAACTTCCTCCATCATGAGTGGAGGGGGCACAGAATAAGTCATCATGAGCCTTGGGTTCTTGTCTTCCCTCCACACTTACCAGCCTTATGCATGACTTTAACCCATGTAATCCTGTTTCCTCATCTGAGGTTAATTCTCTTATAATAAGAGAAGAACTGGCTTGTGAGTTTGGGACGCAAGATTCAGAAATGGCTTATTAAAGGAGATTTACAGTTTATGAGCATATAGAAAGCAACAGTCATGAGCACGTGTGCAGGTTCACAGAGAAAAAGCTCTGTCAGATAAATCTTATATCTTTCTTGATAGGATTACCAGACTGGTAGAAATGAAGTAGATCAAGGATTTATGAACTCAGTAGGGAGTTTGAGAAATTCAGTGGGGTTGCCATATGGATTGGACACAAGGAATACTGAACTGGGTACAAGGACCAGTGGGTAGCTTGGGGCCTGGTTGGATACTGTTATTCAGAGGCTGAAATTCAATGATCTCAGAGAGAGGTGCTGAGCTCAGGACCTCAAGCCTCTCTCTTTGGCAAAGTCCTGTTGATTAGTTTTATCACTGGCTTGAATGAAAACTTTAAAGAGGGTGTGTTTGCTTCATTTGTGGATAGGCTGGAGGACAAAGATATCATGACCAGGGTCAGAATCAGCATCCAGAACAATCTCAGCATCTATGAACAATGGGCTGAATCTAGAAATATGAAAGGGAAAGGCCAACGTACTACCTTTGGCTCCCCAGGGCTACGTGTCCAGTGTGGGAAGCAAGGCACAAGCACCAGAAGACTTGAAAAGGTACGATAGTTTTCTGTTAACATGAGTCAAAGGTGTGAGGTTGCTGTGTAGACCGCCCCACGCCACTTCATCCCCTCCCATCAAAAGCTAACTTTGTCTTGGGTTATTTTCATGGAATTGTGTCCATAAGCGTAAGGTGAATCCCACTGTACACAGCCCAGTGGTTTTAAGGACTACATTTAAAAAGGGATGTGAAGCGGACAATTCAAAAATGAAATTAAGACCATTATATCTATAGTAGTATAAAAAAACCATCCAATATTTAGGAATAAACTCGACAGAAGTGTAAAACTTACACTCCGGAAACTAAAACACTGTTGAAAGAAATTAAAGAAGACCTAAGTGAATGGGAAGACATCCTATGTACATGGATTGGAAGCCTTAACATTGTTGGCATGGCGATACTCCCCAAACTGATCTACAGTTTGAGCACAATCTCTGCTAACAATCCCAGCTGGCTTCTTTGTAGGAACTGACAAGCCAATCCTAAATTCACATGTAAATGCAAGGGATCCGGAGTAGCAAAACAATCTAGAAAAATGAGAGCAAAGTTGGAAGACTCATACTTTGTAATTCCACAGTTTACTACAGAGCTTCAATAATTAAGACAGCACGGTACTGCTTAAGGGCAGCCAGATCAATGGGACAAACTTGAGAGGTCATAAATAAACCCTCACATTTATAAGCAGGGAACTTTTGACAAGGACGCTAAGACAATTTAGTGGGAGGCAGAAGAGCATATTTAATAAATGGTGCTGGGACAACTGAGTATCAGACGAAACCGTGAGCTGACCTCTATATCACAGCACATACAAAACCAGCCTCAAAACAGACAAACGACCTAAATGTGACAGGTAAAACTATAAAACTCTTATTAGAAGAAACAAAAGAAGAAGAAATAGACATAAATCTCTGAGACCTTAGATTAGGCAATGGTTTCTTAGATAGGATACCAAAAGAACAAGCAAAAAGTAGACAAAAATAGATACATTGGACTTAATCTAAATTTAAAGCTCTTGTGCTTTCAAAAGACACTAGCAAGAAAGTGAAAAGACAACCAATAGCATGGGAGAAAATATTTGAAAATCATGTATCTGATAAGGGAGTATATGTATCTGTAATACATAAAGAACACTTATAAGCAAATTATAAAAAGATACAAACAATTTAAAAATGGGCAAAGGATCTGAATGGACATTTCCCCACAGGAGATACAGAAATGGCCAAGAGGCACAGGAGAAGATATCAACATCGACAGGCATCAGTGAAAGGCAAATCAAAGCACAATGATACATGTCACTTCACACCCACAAGGATGACTATAATGAAAAAGACAGATAATATCCCACAATCCGGCAATTGCACTATTAACCAAAGAATACAAAAATACTGATTCGAAGGGATACATGCACCCCAATGTTTATGGCAACATTATCTACAATAGCCAAACTATGGAAAAAGCCCAAATGTCCATCAACTGATGAATGGACAGAGCAGATGTAATGGAATATTAGCCGTAAAAAGAGTGAAGTTTTGCCATTTGCAACAACGTGGATGAAGCTAGAGCGTAGTATGCTAAGTGAAATAAGTCACTCAGGGAAAGACAAATACCACGTGACTTCACTGTTGTGGAATTTAAGGAACAAAACAAATGAGCGAAGGGGGAGAAAAGAGAGAGAGAGAGAGAGAGAGAAACCAAGAAACAGACTCTTAACAATAGAGAACAAACTGGCTGTTACCGGAGGGGAGGTGGGTGAGGTGGGTGGGGGGACGGGTGAACTAGAGGATAGGGATTAAGGAGGGGACTTGTGATGAGCACCAGGTGTGGTATGGAAGTGCCGAATCACTACCTTGCACACCTGAAACTAACATTACACTGTATGTGAACTAGAATTTGAATAAAAACTTTAAAAACACACATAATAACAAGTGTTGGTGAGGATGTGGAGAAATCTGAACCCTCATATGCTGCTGGTGGGAACACAAAATGGGGCAATGGCTTTGGAAAACAGTCTGGCAGGTCCTCAAAAAGTGAAACACAGAGTTACCAAATGACCCAGTAGTTCCTCAGTATATACTTCAGAGAAGTGAAAACATGCATCTGCACAACTTGTAAGTATTATTCATCACAGCCAGTGAGTGAAAACAACCCCAATGTCCATCAGTGGACTAACGAATAAACAAAATGTGATATGTCCACACCCTAGAATATTATTCAGCAATGAAAAGAAGTGAGTACTAACACAGGCTACAACATGGACAAACCTTAGCAACATTGGGCTAGAATCAGGGGCTCCTGGGTGGCTCAGTTAAGCATCCAACTTTTGATTTCAGCGCAGGTTATGATCTCACAGTTTGTGAGTTCACAACTCTGTGATACACTGAGTCACAGGATTACACACTTTATATGAGTGAAAGGCATGGTATGTGAGTTAGAGCTCAAAACAGTTATAAGAAGAGGGGGCACCAAAAACTGGGTCTCAGAATGACAATAGGCTGTAAAGTCACATCCTAGGAGGAAAAGCTGAAGAGAGTAGAAGTAAAACAGAAAGACTCTGGGGAAGAAGCCATTTTCAAATATTTGAAAGGCTCACACATGAAAAGGCAACGAAATGACCATGTGGCCCGGAAGCGGATTCTGCTCCTCCTTCTGGACTGTTCACCCCCTGCCCATACCCCCATAACATCCACACACCATTCATGGTCCCGCTTACATGTTAGCCCCAGGGATGCCCTCCAGGACTCCCTCCCCGATCTCTTGCCGTGTGCTCTCCTCGATTCAGAGCATTTCAAAGATTCTTCATTTGTAATGACATATTTATTTAGTCATTGGGCTATATAGTCTGAGGACCTCACTAAATTACTAGCTCCATGAAGGGACTCTGTTGGCTTCCATGCACTATTGTCTCCCTGGAACTCGCCACAGTACCTGGCATATAGGAGGTAGTTAATACGTACTGGTTGGGGGCGCCTGGGTGGCTCAGTCGGTTAAGCGGCCGACTTTGGCTCAGGTCATGATCTCGCGATCCGTGAGTTCGAGCCCTGCGTCGGGCTCTGTGCTGACAGCTCAGAGCCTGGAGCCTGTTTCGGATTCTGTGTCTCCCTCTCTCTGACCCTCCCCCATTCATGGTCTGTTTCTCTCTGTCTCAAAAATAAATAAACGTTAAAATTTTTTTTTAAATAAATAAATAAAATTAAAAAAAAAATAAGTACTGGTTGAATGAATAGATGAATGAGCCCCAACTGTTAGAAAATACAAGCAGACAGCGTAAGGAGGAAATTTCTGGAATCAGAGCTGTCAACAGACGCAATGAGCTGCCCTGAGTGCCCTTGCACCTTGCTCCTCTTGGAACCGTTCAAGCATATGGTGGACAAAAGTGTCACAGAGCAGGTGTAAGCACCAAAGAGACGGTCAGACGGGATTTCTCTCCCTTCTACTTTAAAATCTCATGAATAGTTCATATACTCCGGAAAAATTCTAAAAGGCAAATAAGAAAAGTAAGTAAATCAAATCACCCGTAATCTCCCTACCAAGTGATGGCCACGGTTAATGCAGTACAGTTGACCCTTGAGCAACACAGGAGTTAGAGGTGCTGACGCCCTGCACACTGGAAAATCCCCGTACAAATTTTGACTCTCCCCCAGAACTTAACTACTAAAAGGCTACTACTGACTGGGGAGCCTTAGCAATAATATAAACAGCTAATTAACACACGTTTTGTATGCTGTATGTATTATAGACTATATTCTTACAATAAAATAAGCTACAGAAAATGTCATTAAGAAAATCACAAGGAAGGGAAAATACATTTACAGTACTGTACTATACATATCAAAAAGAAATCTGCATATCAGTGGGCCTGCACAGTTCAAACCCAGGTGGTTCCAGGATCAACTGTATATCCTTCTGGACACTGGCCGTGTAGTGTTTCACTATATGGACACACACTGTTTTAATTACTACGGGATTATGTGAATCTTTGTACATTCCACGTTGTTTAATCATAGCTCATGGCTCATACTTATTGGCTATTAAATTAGTGCCAGGCACTGTGCTAAACATTCCATATGCATCGGATTCTCCTAAAACCCAATGAGGTAGATACTTAATATTATTTACATTTCATATTAGAGACAGGGAAACTGGGGTTTAGAGAAATCACCCAATTCTGTCATGATCACAGGCTAGCAAATGCAGAGCCAGATTCAGATGCCACTAATCTGACTTCAGACTCTAGTGAAGGTCCCACTGATGTTTGCTCAATGAATAACTGAACGAATGAGGGAATAAATGAATGGCTGTGGGCTCAACTGCCCACACCAGGAAGAATTAAGCTTCTCTTTACCAGCCGGTTGGTTCTTATCTTACAAAGCTCTAAATGTGAGGTCGCTCATCTCTTCTTGGCTCACTCTGTCTCAAGACTAAAAACGGGGTCCGACTCCCACCGGCCACTGGACACCCTGCCTCTAGGGGAACCTCCAGGACCTTCTCGGCTGAGCCTCCCCACAGTCTCTGGTGGCCCAGGCTTCCGTCTCCCACAGAGCCACCTTGGGCAGAGCCCACCCTGGCCACTTCCGGCCACCTGTCCCCCGGGGACATGCGGAAGCTGACGGGGCCCCGGGGCTGCTGCGATGCGGCTGTGTCCACGTGTCCACTTCGAAGACGCGGTGCCGCGTCCCGCTGGTACAGGCGCTGCCGGTGCTGGTGCCACCGCCACCGCCAGTGCTGGTGCCACTGCCACCGTGCAAGTGCCACCGACACTGCCAGCGCCGGGCTCACCGCCTCTGCTGCCGCTGCCGCCACGCATCACTGGAACTGCGGCCCAATCAGCACCTCGGGGGTGGGACACTGCTGGCACCGCAGCCGCTGCCCGCGCGGCACCGAAACTGAAACTACCGCCAGCACTGTGGGGGCGGGGCAAGGGTGGGGGCTGGGAGCCTGGGAGCTTTCTGTCCCCATTTGCTCAAGCCCACCACCCCCCTCCCCCTGCAGCCCCGGGCAAACGAGGAACGGACAGTTCCCTCGCCTCCAAACGAAGCTTCACCAGGGACTGTCTTGGGCTCTCCTGGGAGAGGACTTCTTGGCTCAAGCAAACAGGGCCCCGGAAAGCCCGGCCCACGTTCCCCAGCCGGCTCCAAACCCGGGGCGCCGCGCAGCCGCAGCGGGGAGCCGCCTCTGCCCACCGCCCCCCCCCCCCCCCCCCCGGCCCGTGGAGCGGGCGCCTTCGTCCCACACTGCGGAGACCGAGAGACGCGCGTGGCCTCTCTCCGAAAATGCCGCAGACCTCACGGAACACATCTGCGAACTCACCTGCGAGTCTGCCCCGTTTTCCGTCCAGTCCTGTTTCTCAAAGATACCCCTCGTGTTACCTGATTGTGCGTAGGTCTCAGAGTCCGTCTTGGAATAAGGCAGGAAGTTAGAGAAGTAAAAGGAGATCAAATGAAGAGCTGCGATACGAATTTATGGATACGCATTTTGAAAAGGAAAGCCCATTTCCAACTTTGGGGATTTTTTCTGGAGACTTCCAAGGGGCAGAAAATCTTGGCCAAATGACCTGGGAGCTCTAAGTGGAAAACAGGGCTCTCTCAAGAAGCTTTTTTTTTTTTTTTTAATGTTTATTTATGTATTTTGAGGGAGAGGGGTAGAGAGAGAGGGAGAGAGAGAATCCCAAGCAGGCTCCGCAATGTGGGGCTCGAACCAAGGAACCCTGAGGTCACGACCTGAGCCACAATCATGAGCCAGTTGCGCAACCAACTGAGCCCCCCAGGTGCCCCTCTCAGGAAGCCTTCTGAATATGAATTACAGAATGACTGCTCCCTCCCTGCTTTTTGTAGATAGGCGTTAAGAACGCTGCTGGGCACCGCTGATCCTGGCCAAGGTCAGCATCCACGGGCCACCACCCTTCCTGACCCTCCGTGGCCTTCAGCCCAGAACTCCTTCCTTAAAGAGCAGCACCCAGACTCTCAGCCTGCCCAGATAAGTTCATATTAAGGTTTTAATGCCATCACTCCATGCTTCTCAGTCAGAAAGGTCACAGACCATTAATGCCACAGCAAAGCAGGAAAGGGTCTCATCCTCATGGACCTAAGTGGTTCTCAGAGGATGGGTAGGGTCTGGCAAGGCCAAGAGGAAGGGTTCCAGAAACAGAGCAAAGGAACAGAGAGAGAAGCAAAGGGCATGACTGGTCAGTGGCAGAAGGAGGGTCAGAGGACAGGAGGGAGGGATCACCCAGGGCCAGTGGGTTGCTTTAGAAATCAATAAGAACCTGACAGCTTATAACGTTTTAGAATCTGATTTTAAAACTGGGATTTCATGCTCATGTGGGGTAAAAATAAATGTGAGAAATGGGCACCTTGTATACAAACAACACACTTACTTTTTCCCCTCTAGAAGCAAGCCATAACATGAGCACAGAATCCAGGAGAGAGGTTTTTGCCCTTGAACTGGCTATTCCTGAACCTTCACCCAACTTTCCAGATCCCACAGGTGCCTCTTAGATCTAATAGAGTTTTTGGTTTTGTGCTAAGGCTATTCTCTGTGCTGGGTCATTAGTCATTCTTGTCACTCTGCATAACACAGAGCACCTTACAGGAGGCACAGTGGTCACCTGTGCAGAGAATGAGACCCATGCTTGCCAGACTCAAGAAGACTGAATGGTGAAGAAAAGTGTTTGGACAAAGTAGGACTTGTCTCTACACCTGGGACAACGCATAGTGAAAAAACTCAAAAATGTTCTTCTACCTAGACATCTCCTCCTCTGATAACCATCTGGCTTAAACGTAATATGACACCGGGGGCAGAACCTGGAGAGCTTCAAGGTCTGTCTTTAGGAGTATCCTCGTCAAGGTACGTGCTGTCTCACCCATGCTACAAAGTGGGTTAACACAGGCTATAAACTCACTATCCAAAGTCAGAGAGACTATAATGCATGTATATTCCTTCCAACTGTGACTGGTTCTCTCTCTCCCTGCCTCTTAATCTCTTTACATACATATATATGTCTGTTCATTTATGTATACATACCTACATAGACATATGTGTATCTTGTGTATATAACTATATATGTATGCATATAGAATATGTATAGTGTACATGTATATACATATATAAAAGACACATATAAAGAGAATAAGAGAGGCAGGGAGAGAGAATATGTGTGTAGACACACACACACACACACACACACACACACACACACAAATACGTAGTGCAATTCAATTCCATTCAATTTCATTAAATTCAACCCACATTTAGAGTCTTTGCCATCTGCTGGTCGACACAAGACATTAGACACCGAGTCACAGAAGAGTGAAACCGATCGCCAGCAGCTCGCCATCTAGAGGGAAGATAAACTGAACCCACACACCGGCATGGTGGCCACTTAGAATGGGAGGCAGTGTGGCTTGGTGGTTTTAGATCAAGGGCGGTTCATATGTGTGCATGCATCATGCTGGCTGGGCGAGGGTCCCGCTCTACCACTGTCAAGCTCTGTGACCTTCAACAGGCAGTCTGAGCCCCAGGGTCCTCATCAATAACATGAACATCGACACCAGCACCTTCTTCATGGAGCAGTGAGAAATTAACAATATAGCCAGTGAAAGCGCTTACATTGGCACACAGAAGGCATTCGATAAAAGGGAACTTCTACTGTTACAATTATTATTCTTATTGAGAAAAGAGTGCTTTTGTGTCGAGGGGCACAAAAGAAAGAAAGGTCTGTGTAACTTGGGGGTGTCAGGAGGAGCTTTGGGGAAGAGGTGGCATAAGGAACAGGTGTTTGTCAGGAGAACAACAGGGACAGAAGGCATTCCGGGGATATGAAAGAGTTTGTTCAAAGGCCCTGAGGCATGAAAACATCCTGGCATTTCCTGAGAACTGCCAGCAGATCAGCACAGCAGAGTAAGGGTTCAAGGTCAAAGAGAAGCCACAGTCAGATCTAAAAGGCCACCAGAGAGCTTCAAACAATGGGATGACAAGATTAGACTTGCTTTCAGAAAGGTTTAGGTACTATCCAACTGAACATGATTTCACCTTCCTCAGGTCACTGTTGTGAGGACCAGTTATCACAAATACCACCAGACTATATTAATGCCACAAAACAGAAGACGTCTTGTCATTCACATGTTCTTTCCTCTGTTCACGAGTCTTCAAAAGCTTCTTGTTGGTTTGTTTCAGTTTTAGTAAATAAATGGCTTACTTTTACATGCTGGTTTCATTGCTGCAGAAGGTTTTCTTTACCACTAATGTCTTACAGAACGATTTTCATTTTTGTTTTGTTAATGTTTACTTATTTTTCAGAATGAGAGAGAGAGAGACGGAGTACAAGCAGGGGAGGGGCAGAGAGAGAGGGAGACACAGGATCCGAAGCAGGCTCCAGGCTCTGAGCTGGCAGCACAGAGCCCAACATGGGACTTGAACCCACGGACCGCAAGATCATGACCTGAGCCGAAGTCAAATGCTTAACGGACTGAGCCACCCAGGCGCCCCTTACAGAATGATTTTTACATACTCATCTTCCTAACCACAAGGAGGGTCTTCAGTGGCCCGTTCTTAGCATCCGTAAGAGCCAGACAGTAAATCATTCACCCTCCAAGTACGCAGACAGCGATCACATGCAGCAGATCAGATCTGAGAGACAGAGGCGGATGTGGGAGGCAGAGCCATGATCGGGGTCAGTACTAGAACTAGAAGGAAAATCACATCCCGGGGAAAAAAGGAGTGAACCAAGAAGGTCACAGAAGAAGAAGAAGGACATGTGCCGTGACACAAAAGGGGTGGACGAAAATGCAAAGTGGACCTCTTAAGGGCATTTAGTGACAAAGGAGGTCCTGGAGGGAAGATTTGGAGACAGGCAACTAAACTGTTTAAATGTGTCTCGATTCATTTGCTCACGTATCATTCATGAGATCAGCCTATTAGTCGATTCTCCGAATTCTCTTTGTTCAAACATGTTCTGGGTACAGAGAAAATAACGTGACGCTGCAGAACAGCGCGTGGTTTCCGACCATGAAGGACTCAGCACAGGAGAAAGAGAATTCCTTCTGCTCAGGTGTGAGTGGGCACCTGATACGTGCCACGTACTGTCCTATGTGTGGCTTACATATGCTGTCTCGTTTAATCTTCATGCGACGCCATTGATAAAATCAGCAGCCAGGGACAGTCTTCTTTCTGGCCCCATTTTCCATTGCTCCGTATTAGAGCAAACAGAGGCAGCAGGCGGGAAAGAGAGCTGAAAACTGCCAGTCGGCAGATACCTCCATCGCTTTAGACGCCACCGCCCCCACCCCCCAAACTGACATCAAGGGGTCTGGTCTTAAGATTTTCCGAAAACAAACATTGCTTCTTGCAATACACTTTTTCCCTTTGATTTCACAAGCATTGACCCCCCCCCCCCCAAATGCAGTAATCCTGCCATTCCCTTCAGACCAGTAAACATGCTCGGTGCATCGTGTGCTCGAGTGCAGGTATATCCAATTCAGGCACAAACAGGGAGTGCCGTCATCCCCACAGGACCTGCCAGTGGGTCAAGTCCAAATTCTGGACTCAGATGCCCTACCTGAGTGCCTCTTTGGTCTGTGGTTGCTGCAGCCTGGAGCTCCTGAGCACCAGAGGTTGCTTGCTTAAGTTGTTAAAAAAATTAAAAAAGTAAAAAAAATATATAGATATATATAATAATCCTATCAACCTCTCATGTGGCACTCCAACTTAGCATGTATTTTGGGTCAACTAAGAAACTCAAAGAGCACTGCAGGAACAATTAAAGTAAGTGTGAAAGGGGTACCAGGGTGGCTCAGTCGGTTAAGCGTCCGACTGCAGCTCAGGTCATGATCTGCTAGTTTGTGGGTTTGAGCCCCACGTCGGGCTGCGTGCTGACAGCTCAGAGCCTGTAGTCTGCTTCACACTCTGTCTCCCTCTCTCCCTGTCCCTCGCCTACTCAGGCTCTCATTCTCTCTTTCTCTCAAAAATAAATTAAAAAGTTAAATTTTTTTTAAAAAGTGTGAAAAACAGCAAGATCTCCATCAATTGCTTTGTTTCTCAGACAAAAATTTCTCCCCTGAAAAATCAAATGAGCAATAAGTTATTTATTGAACACCTACTATGTGACAGGTACTCTATAGCCAATTGCACATTACAGAATTTCTTTTTCGTTACTGTCTTCCCTTCTTTGAAATATTTAAAGCATTGATCAGGATGCTTTAGCTGTTTTGTCTTCAAGCAGTTTTATTATTATGAAATGTCTTCAGAAGCTTAACACTGTTAGCTAAGCAGAGTTTTCTGAGTCTTTTTTGGTCTGTTTTGTTTTCTTCCTACTATTTTTTTTTTTTTTTTTTTTTTTTTTTTTTTTTTTTTTTTTTTTACCTAAAACTTTCCTCTTCTTACTCTCTGATTTTAGGGAGAAAAAAATCTAGCATCTGGGTCCTGAGACCACTTGAAATGTCTGGGCCGAGGACTGCTAATGACCTCCCAGAGATAACCCAAACTGCTGATTTAGCAAAGCCCATTCTTGACCTTGACACAAGACAAGACAGGCAAAGGGAGAGGACTTGCCAGGCAGCAGTGAAAGCAGACAGATCGTGGAAGGGCTCAGATCTCCCCGGGCCCCCTCCCCCATTCAGCAAACACCTGGCTGAGTTGGAAAACATGACCGGTCCAACCTTCCTATTGGCACCAATTGAAGCTGTCAGCTCTCGGCTTGTCACCAGTTGCACTGGGAGGCCCCCGGCAGCCACAAGAGCCCTAATTAGGCAGAAATGACACTTCTACAACTGACCTGCCAGGACCTTTGGCAAACCATTTAACATCATTAGTTAACATTTTTTAAAAGTGTGAATGTAAATGAACAGCCACTGGTTTTCAATGGAGTTTGTCGGTGGCATCTCCCCCCGCCCCCCCAGCTCACTCTTTCTCTTTTTACATGAATAGCCCACTTGTTTCCTCCAGAATTGGAGAGAGGCACCAGGGAAAATGGAAGAAGAGGACCAGTCCTCTGTGAGGAGAGACATTAAAGCATAAACAAGCCCGAAGGATCCAGAGACATCTCTTCCTGCCTCGGTAGAGGCCTGAACACACACAAGGCCCCAGAGCCAGCAGGGCAGGGCAGGGAGGGGACAGGTGTGTGCCCAGCCAGGTCCTGCTCCGTGAGCTCGGCTTGTGAGTGTGGATGTCGGCTGTGGCCCATCCCGTGCGAAAGCAATTTCATTTCCTGAGTCGAGGGTGCTTCTGAAATACTTTTTCTCGTACCTCTTACCACTCGTCGGCACTCTGAACAAGCAGCCGCTCTGCAGCGGTTTAGCAAGTATCTTACGCGTGCTTCAATCTGGCTGTACCAGCTTTAAATGTACCCAGTCCGTCTCTAGACAAACGAAATTCCAGGGGTAACTACTTCCGACGCCAGTTTGGTACTTACACAGATGAGTTCGTTTCCTACCTGAAGCTGGTATTTCCCACCTTGAATCACACTTGACTTTGCTCTTTGCTGCACACCCACAGAATCTGTACACGCCAACATTCTCCATCTGCAGGAGGGGGGAAAACTTCACTGTGAAAATGTCACCTTATCCATTTCCGCGCTGCTCTCGAAGCGTGTGTTTGTGCCGGCTGACAGCTAGCTGGAAGAGGCTGCCCAGAGCAGAAGGGAGGCCAAGGCACAGGTGGGCAGCGGAGGGGCCAGGTTCCTCCAGGGCCTTTGCACTTACCACCTACTCTTTGGGTGGCCCTGGTAAGGTGCTTTGCCCGAGTCTCAGATGTTTTTATCTGTAAGACAGAGATAATGCTTTCCTACTTCAGATGAGAAAAACAAGAGATGGAAATATCACGAGAACTGGGAAGCACCGTGTAAATAAAGATACGGAGTGCCAGATTAATTAGACGGCCAAAACTGAGGCACTATGCCAGGTTCTCAGCTTGGAGAGATGAAACTGAGAATCTGTCCTCTTGCTTCTCAAGGCAGGCTGGACAAAGCCACTACACCACTGGCACATCCCAGGTCCCTCTCTGTACCCCCCTCCCGCCCCTCCTGTCTCCCCACCTCCACTCCTGCTTCTTCTCCAAAGAGCTTTAAGAATTACAAAGAAAAGTGCATGGGTGCAAAGCAAATTCTTAAAACCCGTGGTCATATTAGCTCTTTAGCTTCTCTGCTGGATCCTAGGCAGTACGAAAGGGGAAGCTCATTTGTCTACCTCTGGATTTCCAGAAGCCCTGAGGACAGTGACAGGTGTACAGTAGATGCACAATAAATGTTTACTGTGTCGAAATGCAGTGCAGCTTCCAGACACGTGCTTATAGCAGTTGGAAGGTGTGCTTTACAGAGGCAGCCCAGCTCCTGGATTTGGGGGAGCTTTGTTTGTCCCTGAATTAAAAATGAGTAAAATCAAGCGGGCAGCATGTGGTGGAGAATGCCTGCAAGTCGCCATGAGAGAGAGAAGCAAAAGCAAACAATCTGAGTTTGGGGCAGAAAGAGAGAGAAAATACTGGAAAACGTCCTTAATAACAGTAAATGGGAAAGGGAGAGAACAGCTCATCGTGATGGAGTATTTAGTGCTTTTAAGCTAAATACCTCAGCATATTAAGCAAATAGAGAAAAGCCAGCTAGAAGATGTCAGCAAATTGAAGGGAACGGTGCTCAGAAAGCTCAGAAAGCCGATAGGAGGTGTCTGGTTTTGACCCCTTTTCCCATCACATGCCTGGTCTGCGCCCGCTTGTTTAGTGTTGCTTCTCCTCTCCAGCTGGGGAGCTTATTGAAAAGCTCTTGCTCCCTGCCTGGTTTTGGCACATTTTCTGCAGGTGCCTCCTACTGTGGCCACAATGGGCTGCTAGGGAGGTTTAGACCTGTCAACAGCTCCAGGGGAGGGGGTGGCGGAGGGAGCGCAGCCATTGTCTTAAAGGGCCAGTGACATTGTGCGCCTTGGAGCCTGCGGCACCGGCACCTGCTAATGAGATGAATCCTTTCTCCCCACTTGCTCTTTCTCTCTTTAATGATTTAACTTGATCGCTTTGGTTCCTTTCTGGACAGGGAATTGCTCCGTTGATAATATAAAGTAATTGCCTGTAAAACATTGGTCCGCAGCAACTACTCTTTCCTTGGCTGAAAATGTCACAGCAATTGAAAAGCTCTTAGCCCAGTTCAAGAATGAGGTTGCTCAAGAGAAGGGTCTTTGCATATGTCACCAAGCACTCTTGGGTTGCGAGAGTTGCGAGTTCTTGGTGTGTCTAATTGATTTTTAAGACAGAGACTTCTCCTTCCTTTATCACAGTATGATTTAGTGTGCGACTGGGGACAACTGACCAAGCTGAACTAAAAACTCCCTGGACCCTAGAATTAGAGTACGTTCAGGGAGAGCCACTGTTTTCTTAATCCCTGTGCCATTCTTTTCTCAGAGCCCCGAATTCGGAGGCAAGGCTACGTGGGTCAAGTGTGATTTAGGAGAGCATCTTCATTCCCATCACCTAAGAAGAAGGTATCTTTGTCGAGGAGGGACTGGGGGCCTTGGTTTTGCTAAGTGGGATCGATGCTCTAATTGTCTAAGATTTGCTGATTTTTTTTCAGACCTGTCACTTGGCGGCAGCAGTGACACACTGTGGGAACGGGGACCACACGCCTGAGTTTTGATAAATACTTTATTAGTCACTGCCACGCCAATGTGGGGAGTAATTCACCTGGAGAAAAATCGCTTTGTCGTAGGCATGAACCTGCCAGCAAAATAAACAGTGGTTAGTGACGGTTTCATTTTCTCTGACAGGTGAAAGCCTGAGTCTGTATCTGAATGAGAGAGAGAAACTTTCTTCGCCCTAAGTGGTGGGAAGCACCACTTGCTAAATGAGATGCTGCCGCATTACTAATTCGGGAACAAAGCTTCAGGTGAATCATCTTCCAACCAGATGAGCCGTGAATAGGTTTTGAAGCTGATGAAGTAAGGGCAGTAGACATGCTTATTACTGTACTTTATAAAAAGGCAAAAACATCTGCCTGCTTACTTGACAAACTCGAGTACAGAGAAGGCAGCTCCAAAAAAAAAAAAAAAAAAAAGGACATTTAAAATTATACATCTGAAGAAAGCTGCAGAATTTTTACAGCTAACCCCCTCAAAGATCAGGCTACAAGTTCCATTACTGTAAATAGTGAAACACTTTCTTCTTGGAATTTAGGAATTTGGGATTTTAGATCCTTCTCCAAAGAGCTTTAAGAATTACATCTTCTAATATTGTCAGAATATGTCTGATATTCAGTTGGGGCAATTACACATATGATACCAAAACATACTGCACATAATAGAAGTAGCTTTTATCTTTTACTCTATCTTTCCTTTATCCATAATGAAGCGAATAAAAAAAATTACCCATTAAATAAACTGATTTCTGAATAGAAGAATTATGTTGACTGCCTTTTACCAACAACTAGTTTTTTTCTATGTGTGTGTGGGGGGGGGGGGGTGGGGTGTGTGTGTGTAAAATGAAGGCATGGAACTAAATGGCCCAAAAGTTTTGCTGGCTCTATGATTTTCTTATCTATTATGATGATTCCTGTAATGGAAACAAATAACCAGCAAATATGACCACATGGTTATTTCTAACAGCTTTGCCTATGGGACAGGCGGTCAAGACAGAGTAAGGGCAGGGTGAGTGAAGTCCCTGCAGCCATGCTCCTAGTAGGAGAGCCTGGACTGTGGGGCTAGAGTCCCAAGCCCCCTTGCAAAAGATGGCTCAGGAAGCAGGAATGCAGGGAAGGTGGCCCTCGTGGTGGGGGGTATGGGAAGGTGGTGGCCGGTGTCCTCCACATGAACCCCCAGAGTATTCTCCACATTTCTGGAGGGGGGGAAAAGAACATGTGAAGAAGAGAAAAGCAAGTCAAGCAAGCACATCCATCCTCCGTGAGACGAATGTCAAATCTGACAACAGCCACAGGACTGGTTTCACTTTTGTATCCTCCCCTCTCATATATTTGCACATGATGCAAGAGGTCTGAATAGAATTCCAAAGTTCAGAGATAACGAAACGGGGATTCACATTTTATTGCTCATGTGGATCTTTGCAGCACATTTGAAACCACCTGACTTCACAAGGTAGAAATTAACCTTGGGTTACATGCGTTTGAGCCTCAGACTAAAAAGGATTTGTCAAGATGTTGGGCAGGTGTTTAAAAATAAAAGAATGCATTTTAAAATGCATCATTTCCTGTGCCTGTGCACAACTAAGTCATGAAATGTACACAGAGCGATGAGAATTATACCCCGGGCTAAACTGTGATTGTTCTCTAGGGTAATCGTTGACATTCTTCATAATCAGATTTGTACATTGCCACAGACATTTCAACCCGAGCCCTTTATTTCGCGTTTACATTTGCTACTGACATATATCCACTTAACGCAGAGAGCTGTTAAGATCGTTTATACTCACGCGAAAAGTTAACATCAAGCTCATGGGCAATAGTACCTGTTGCAATGTTTGTACTCCAGATGTAAGTTGTACTTACTTCCCAGTTAGAAAATAATACCAATTTAAAATTTGCTTTATAGCTTCTGAATTAAGATAGAACCACTCACTAAGGGAAGAAAAAGATTTTAGTATTTCATCCCTCGGCAGAATGCATGGGCTCCTTCTCAATCAACATTGCAGCTGCATCATTTGTGACGGAGTCAGACGACACGGAAGCTAAGGCAAGCACAGGCTTCACTCCCCTCCCCCGCGAGGAGCTTGGTTCTACTTTGTTTCTTACAATTCTCTTAGAATTGCATACTGCAAAGTTTCCTTTCTTTCAAAAGTCAGAAAGCACTCAGTAGCCAAAGAAGTGTTACCATCCTGTTTCTCTCTCCAGTTTGTGTGACACGGGATCACAGCCCCCTTCCAGAGTTCAGCTTATTTTAAAGTATCCAACTGGGCAAGATGCACTTGAGTAGTCAACAAGTATGCCTGGCCCAAAGGACTAGTTGGGAGATGCCGACCATTAAAAACCCTACATTTTTACCTGCATATCTTGTGAAAAATAGAGGAGCTAGGCTGGCATGAGGTGTATCTCCTGAAGTCCAAATTTGGAGAGCAAGGTGAGTTGCTCATAAATGCCATAATCACAGGAGCTGGACCTGATGTGGCAGTTAAGCCTTCACCCTAGAGGATACAAGTGTGTGTGTGTGTGTGTGTGTGTGTGTGTGTGTGTGTGTGTGTTTCTTAGCACTAGGGCTTGGAAAGAATAGGAAAGGTTCAAGGCATGCCCCTAGTGAGTTCAAATCAAATGTAGATAATACATACAAGGGAAGGTAAAAATGATTATTTTTAGTTAAAAAAAAATAGTTGGTGATTCCTTCTATTCTCATATAACAAATAATACTTGGAAATAAAGTCTATTGCAAATACAAATTAAAAAGATCTTGAAATTTTGAATTCTTCATTTTGATTACATTTCCTGCTTTTGCAGATTTATAATTATCTCAAGAAAAGACAACTGTTTTCCAACAATAGGTTTATAAGAAATATACAAAAAAATATATAAACTGAACAGATTTTTTTTTCCAGTGGTCTTAGTTAAGAATTCACAATGCCTAGATTTTCAATAAAGTAATAAATAACCATACATAGGACAACATCTATTCTAAAGCATTTAAATTGATAAACACACATTTTAGTTATTTCAAATATCATACTTTAAAAGTTGTTTTTGTTCTCACTCTACAAAACATAGTCTTTGATTCTTGCCCTGTAAAAGACAGTCTTTGATTTTGTATTCTTAAAATCAGCACACAGGCCTTACTTTCCCCTTATATACTGTCAGCTTGGCTAGCAAGAAAAAAGAAAGCATTTAATGATTAGGAAACCAAAGTTTAGGTCAGATACGCACGTTAATAAACATTCCAACAAGTGTGGGCATAGAATAATTTTACAGGAACTCTACTTTTAATACTGCAGAAGGAGAAAAATTCTTTAGAAGGCACAGATACCTAACGGAGGTTAACTGAGACACTCTTTGCTATAAAATGCTCCGCCTCATGAGTTTGTTACATGGTCTCCTCTCTTTTCAAATTCCCATAAAGATTCCAAGGCAATATTTGTGTAATTATTATGAGTGCAAATATTTGGCCATGAACTTTGGGGAAGAAGGTTACCTAGGATGGCTCGGGGATATTTTAAATCACCTGGTTGTTCACAAACCAACTCCAATTTTTACAACAGTCTAACAGCAGCTGTTGAACAAGGGCCGCTCAGCTCCTTTAAGGAGTCTGGCCAGTTCCCGAAAGGGCAGTGGCAGAGGGCGGACCTTCGGTTACCCCTGTGGCTTCACTTGGCTGTATCTCTGTGCACACAAAAAGAAGTGGAGACCAGGGCAGGCACCCAGATGCTTCTCTTCCCACCTCAGTTTGCCTCAACTATTTATTTCTAGTGAAAGTGCTCGCACACAAAACCATCTTAATACCGATCATTCTTTATTCCTGTCTGAACACGACTGTCTTAAATTCTCTCCGACTTTCCTTTCCCTTCCTCTCTCCAAACTACAGCATTTAAATGTGGTCATGCTGACTGTAGCCCAAGCAGAAGGCAGGCATCATTAACAACATATTAAAAGTAATTCCATTTCAGAAATAACATTTTAGTCTTTCATCCTGACCAGATCTCTCCTTAAGTATTAATGGAAACATTATTCTTCTGAGAAGCGAATTCTGACCATTACTGCTCTTATTTCTACAATATCTACCTAAGATTTTGGATGCCCAAACACAAAATATAATAATGGTATTTAGTTAAAAACAGGACCCATTATTCCTTGCTAACATACAATTCTGTGTATTTTTTAATTGTACAGAAATTTAATCTAACACATTAGATTGGCATTAGAGATTCAGTCACAAATGTCACCTTAAATAATTCTGGAACTGTGTAGGGCTCCAATGATACTTATAAATGATTGTCATATGTAAAAAAGATGCAATTAAATCAAATCAGTACTGAGAAATTTGCCTAAGATGATTTTATTTGCTAAAAACGCCTGGGAACTTCCTCTCCAAATTTACTCCCCCGAAAGAAACATTCTCATCTGCATCTATGACTACAATTTTTAAAAATAGTCAAGGAACACAAAGTTTCAAATGTCTTAAATGAAACAAACAACAAAAGGTAAATCAAGTTAGAAAAAGAGCAAACACCACCGATGACCCTTCATTTTGCCAATAAAAAAATGGCAAGAATCAAGTCCTAAACTTTTGACAACTGAATTTTTTAAACCCCCCAAATAATATTTGACAACTTAACGTTACCATGAGATTCATGACCAGGCCAGTAGAAATCATCAGTTATAAAGGCATAGAGTGTTTTGATTTTGCTAATAAGAAATAGATAATTCCTCTTAAGCAGATTAACTTAAAGTACATTTTCAGGGAAGCTAAAATCCCCTTCAATCAAGTTCTTAAGTTTAATTACAAAAGTCAAACAATTTACTGGCTCTCACTCAAGCACAGTAACAAAATAGGTGGACACACGACTCTCAGAGGCTAGGAAACAGACCAGATCAATGTCTGCAGCTGTTACAGAGAAAACATTTTCAGACATAACTAGAGAAAACATCTAACTGGTCCTCTTAACTGGGATTTCTCCTCTCTTTCTTCTTTGCTGCCCCCTATGTGGGAAAGATGCTTAACATTTTCTTCATTCAAAGTAAATGCAATTACTATATTTATGTTGCTACTTTTATATTAAGAGAAGAAGTACAAATTAGAAAACCTGGCCTTTGCAGAATATTTTATATGTATTCATTTTGCTTTATTAGCCCCTTAATTGTGTCACAGAAATACTCTGAAGTTGTATCTATTTCTACAAAGTTAAAAAAGTATCTACCTTAAAATGGCAAAACAGCTTACTTGAAGAGTTTCTTTTGCCTCATTTTTTCTCTTTCTTTTTACTGTCTAAACTCACTGGATAATTGCCCTACTTCCAATTTAATTCTTCCTATATAGAAATTGTGTGTCTATATCCTGAAAAATACCAATTAAACTGCCAGCAATAACATCTCCAACAGTATCTTTTGGTCTTCAGTGTCAAAGCCCTCTGAACAAATGACCGGAAGGCTGAATCTAATACAGTCTTTGACAGGATGCCAGCTTTGAACACTCACATTGCAAGCACCGTGGCTCCAGCTTTCTGCTTTATTTGGGAAACAAGAGAGAAATAACACATCAACTCTATAATTTTGCACAAATGGTAAAGGTTAAAACAAAAGCGATAGATTACCAGGAGGTCTGATTATCTCAAAATGTCATTAATATTGTTTTAAGAGGGGGGTTCCCCTTATCATTTAATGCAATTCCACCTGAATTCCTGTACAAAGTCAAATAAAGGTTTTCAGACAAATATAGTAAAACTGCTAAAAATGTTATTTTCCTTCTCCTTAATTTCTTGGGCAATAATGACATCATTTACTATGTATTGGGCATGGTGGGAAGAAGGTTCCACGGATTTTCCAATTTAATCTCATAGCAATCCTATGAAATTGAAAATATTAGTTGATGAGGAAATGGGCTCAGAGAGGTTAAGTATCTTGTACAAGGACACACAGCTGGGAACTGGAAGAACCGGACTCTGACACGTGTGGTCTGGTTCCAAGGCCCAACACTTCTAGGCCTTCTTGGCTGTATCCACTATCCAATTTTCCCTGGGTGAAGCTTTACCCATTCTCTTTCTAACATGATCCCTGAAGAAATATTTTAGGGCAGAGGTTCTCAACCTTAGCTGCACATTAATATCCCATATAAAAAAAATTCCTCTGTGTGGGCCCCACTCCTGGAGATTCTAATTTAATAAGTCTGGGGTAGGGCCTAGGCATCAGTGTCTTTTTGTTTTTTTTTTTAATTTTTTTTAACATTTTTTATTTTATTATTTTTGAGACAGAGAGAGACAGACCATGAACAGGGGATGAGCAGAGAGAGAGGGAGACACAGAATCCGAAACAGGCTCCAGGCTCTGAGCTGTCAGCACAGAGCCCGACGCGGGGCTCGAACTCACGGACCGTGAGATCATGACCTGAGCCGAAGTCGGACGCTTAACGGACCAAGCCACCCAGGCGCCCCCATCAGTGTTTTTTAATACTACAGCAGAGAATAGATACCCCTCTTCCTCAAGGGGCTTCGATTCTAACAGTATTCAGATGTTACCTGAATTTGGTAGAATCCCCACATGATTCTAATATGCAGCTCAGATTGAGAGCCAGTGATCAAGAGATTAACACCATTTCCCCAGACTCCTTTCTCCACGCCCTCAATGTGAGCAGCTCAACTGGCTTATCTAGAAAGGATGGCCAAGAGCATAACAATCGATGACATGAGACCGCGGAATCTAACTACTGAGAGTTCTAGATTTGAGAGGCAGCAGAGCGCAGCGGGAAATGCATGGGCACTGGGGTCAGCTGGTTCAAATTCCATCTCCACTATTTGCTTACTGTATCACCTTGGGCCAACCCCTTACCTCTTGTGGTTGTGTTGCAGAATTCAATGGGATGATGTAAGGAAAACCTCAGGCATATAAAAGTTCTCCATCGGGGCGCCTGGGTGGCACAGTCGGTTAAGCGTCCGACTTCAGCCAGGTCACGATCTCGCGGTCCGCGAGTTTGAGCCCCGCGTCAGGCTCTGGGCTGATGGCTCGGAGCCTGGAGCCTGTTTCCGATTCTGTGTCTCCCTCTCTCTCTGCCCCTCCCCCGTTCATGCTCTGTCTCTCTCTGTCCCAAAAAAAAAAAAAAAAAAAAAAAAAAAAACGTTGAAAAAAAAAATTAAAAAAAAAAAAAAAAAAGTTCTCATCAATGGTAGTTGCTGCCTGGGTTTTTGTTGCTATTACTAGCCCAGAGGTAATGACTATTGCCAGGAGACATTGGTAGTGAAAAAAATCAAATTACAAAAACATTTTATTACTAGTCTAATCATTCCTACTTTTATTCCTTCGCATTTAATTTACAGCTATTTATATTGCAGTTAGCTTGGCAACCCTCATTCCTGACAACTGGGCCAGGAGGGGTAACATTATCACTCCCATCTTTAGATGGGGAAAAGGCAACATTTCCATCTATTCTCTCTCCAGTTTCTAGGATTCTAAAGATTAAAGACACCTGCAATCATGTTCATTAGTTCCCTATGAAAAATGATATTCAACACAGATGGCAAATGCAGGCAAGAATTAACAGGCACTTGATAGCAACCCCAAAATAACACCTAAATAATCACTTCTGAACATGAAAGTCATGGCAAACAAGTTCCAATTTATAGAAAGGTGTTAGAAAGGATTAGGGGGAAATGAACAAATATGTTTTTCTTTATCCTCATTCATTTAGGAAATGTCTGACATAGCTTAGAAATTCTTTTTCAAATGCAGACTGAAGCATGATTAATCTCCTCCATGAAGGGTCTTCATTTAGCAGATAGGACTAGACTGGTATGCCCTGATATTTTATCTTGAATCAAAGCTACAAAATAGGAGACGTCTAAGATGAAGAGACCTGATTCAATGGCTCTCAGTCAAGGTCCCCGAGAAGCCCCCATACTATAGGCAAAGAGCTCACAATTCCAAATATGCACCAGACACATGCCCGACCTGGAGAGCAGCTTGCCTATAAATGTATTCTTTGTCACATGTATGGAGGTTATGTGAATGAAACACATATGCTCCAGACATACTATTGAATTCATAGTCACTGTATATAACCACTGTTACATGGGGTGGGGGGGGGGGTTAGTTTCTTCCATTTTTTCGGTTGTTAAAAAGGAGTCTTCATACTCAAAAAGTTTAGGCAACACTGATCTAGACCAGCCACTCGTTTTATTGATGAGGTCTAGATCTTGGGGACAGCTGGGATTCCAATCTGTCTTCTAATTCCCAAATGTCCCTTGTCCCCTAACCACATCCATCCACTGCGGGCACCCCATCTGTGGGATGTCAACAGTCATGGCGGTGTCCTCTCTCTAAAGGAAGAGGGTATAATCCTACCCTCTGTCCCTGGATATCTTCCAGAATTTTCCTTATCTCCTGAGTCTTTCCTTTCCCTTTCCTTCCCTTCTTTTCCTCCTTTCAACTCCCCTGTTTTTACCCTTAGAGTTAGCTGCACCCAATGCCTTTCAAGCTCTGATGTTCTCTGAGTGCCCTTGGACATTTAGTCTCAATATGAAATGGAAATATGGTTACCAAGGTACTAAAACAAGGAATGTGATAAGTATGTATACAATACGCATACACATGAATGTAGTTTACAGCTAAAACCCCAGTACTTCTAACATCTATAAAAAATCAGAAAATTGGAATATTCATGAATAGTCATTTTATTTACTCTGGATCTGTCAACACTAATAGAATGTTAATAAACGCCTAGCATACCAACTTTTCAAAATGCTTTCACGTCTCTTAATGCAGTTTATTGTCCTGATGGCTCAGCAGGATGTAAGTGCTAGGATCAAGGCCCACGAGAACTTAAGTGCCGTGAAGGGAAGAAACGTTACCTATTTTGTTCACTGCTGTTTTCCTCGTGTCTAGTCTCTGCCACATGGTAGGCGTTCAATAAATATTTATTGATTGAGTGAATGACAGAAGTTAACAGGGGTGGTAGTTTTAGCTATTTATTTAGCCTACCTGTAGTTTTATTTTTAAGAGGATGGCAAGATTCTATAAAGGAACAACTGACTCCCTAATATCTTTTCAGTCTTTCATTCTCCTTTAATTTCAGTCTTTAATTTGACTTAATATTAGTCTTTCAAATATCTTAATGTAATTTTTCGAAGGTATACAAGTAGTACATTCATTTTAGAAAAATCAGATACTACTAATAAAGAAAATTAACATTCCCAATGATCCCATTACCCAAAGACAATACACTTAATATGCCAATGTATATTCTTTCAGAATTTATTCTTATGCATATGTACACATGCACATCTGGCACATTCCAAAAACTCTCTGTCTTAAACTCCATGATTTAGATTGTTTTCTTTCTTCCCTAAGCTTTTTTTTTTTTTTTCTTTTTTGGCTCACTGCCTCTTAGAGCACCTTATCCTCCTCCTATGTCCTAAATATATTTCTTCCCCAATATTTAGGTCCTTGCTTCTATAGGATTTTTCCCCTTTTCCCTCCAGAAGATTCGTCTATCCTTATTTCAACTTTAAGTGCCATGTGGATGGGTGATCTTCATATTGTCAGTCTTCCCTTCTCTCTGATACCAATGCTCCACAAGCTCCACACGTCTAAAACCAGATACATTCCTATTCCTTCCATCAAAACCACATCACTCACTCATCCACCCCATGTCTATCAACTGTAACAGAACTCTAGGAGCCATCCTCAAAGGCATAATCTTTGGTCCCCCAATCCCACATCCAGTCACTCACCATGATTCCCATCCTTCTTCCTATGAACTCTGTCATCCACCTCTTGCCAGTGCCATCAGTGGGCTTTAGGCCCTCACATCTGCATCATTTTCTACCTGTGTCTCCTGCTTTCTGCACAACTAACACCCTCCAAGCTTACCCATTGCTGCCAGCTAACTTCCTAAAACACCATTTCCATCCTGCCCATGCTACTTTTCTATCCTGATGTCTCTTTATTACTGAAAACAATCCTTTGCTCTAGCCAGCCTAGTGTATGCATTATTCACTCAACTCCAAAACATTTTAAGTATTTATTAGGCATTTATTATATGTAAAATCCACTCATTCACTCAACACCTATTTACTGAGCAAAGATCTGTAAAGTAAGGTACTGGGGACACCATGGTGAACAAGACAGACCAAGTCTCTGTCCTCATGGAATCTAGAGGCTGGTGGGTTACAGAGGGGACTCCAAAAGATGGCGGTCCCAGCCCAGGGCACTTCCAACCTTCCATTTAAGTGTCAAATGAGTCAAGACATCCCTGAAGGCTGAGCTTTGTGGCCCAGACTTCAAGTGGGAAAGGAGTTCAGAAGGGAGGGCTGAGCGAGGAGAGCTGATGTGGAGCACCACGTCTCTGCAGATGTGGGAGTCAGCCAGGCACTGAAGGATGGGCGTCCCAGAGAAAGGGGTGCCTTCCATCCATGGGGATAGGAGGAGAGGCGCACGGGTGGGACGGAAACACCAGCAGCAAGAGCACGGGCTTATTTCGTATAAAGGTTCATTCAACACCTATTCAGCAGAGCACACGCTCTGTCCCTGCAGGCCCGGGCTCTGAGGGGCATGTGAAGAGTACTCAGACCGGGCTCCTACCATGAAGGGATTTCCACCTAGCAAGGAGGATAAGGCAGGCCCATGATGATGTCACATCCCAGAAAGTGAGATGTTCCATCAGAGATTTGGAGACAACACTGAGGGAGCTCAGAAGGAGGTACATGTCTGGGTTTCTGTATCAGTTTTATAGAGTCACATATTTTTATACATCTACCTGCCTCTATTGAAAAATATCTTATTTGAAAGTATTTTCTCACTCACTTTCTCATTTTATCCTAAGGGACTTGTGAATCAGGCAGAATAGACCGGACTGTTTTCCAGAAAAGCCAAATACAACAGAGATGTTTTAAGTGATCTACTTAAGTCAGGAACACTTACAGGTAAGAGCAGAACAAGAACACCTGCCCGTGTCGGCCCACTCCCGCCTAAGTACCTAGAGCAGAAGCACAAGAAGTTCTATAATTGCACTGACACCCGGCAGGTGTAAGGAAGCCAAGCAGGCAGTTGGATTTAAAAGGGCAGGACTGAGGCAGCCTCTGAAGGTACTGGAGAAGGTATATGACCCAGTGCCAGTCTTACAGTCCCACTTTCCTTCTCAAGTTTTGCCTGTATCGTTCCCCACCCCTAGGCCTGTCCAAGCCATAACCATTCGGGGTTCACCCCGATTTTTTTCGGCCCACACTGGTTTTCCCTTCCAGTGATTTCACCCCACTCATTTCCCAGCGGAGGGGCAGGGGGGCAGGGGGTGGGATCGCGTATCCGGTTCTCTCCTGCGCACCAGTGTGCCCGGCCAGCACGCTGCTGGCCTCGGGACCGGCGGCTAAATACGGGCGAATGAATGAATTCCTGGCACCTCCACGGGCCAGCGAGGATATATCCGTCCCCAGGAGTGGGCTGGCAAGGTGTGCCCGCGCCACCCGGAGGAGCTCGCCCAGGAGCTCGACGAGGGAGTGTGCGCGGGGGGAGGGCGGGTAAGCAAGAAGGCCCGGTGCCCAGAGCGCGCCATCCGAGGCTCCGGTCCCCCGCTGGAGGCCGGGACTAACGCTCCCACGCCTCCGCAGAAATCGTGAACTCTTTCCCCATCAGGAAAAGTGTCAGGGAAAGGGGTGGGAAACGACGCCGCCACTGCGCGAGCGTCAGGAGTGGAGGAGCCCTAGCCCCAGGCCCAATCCCTCAGGAAGAGGAGGGAGGAGCACGGGAGGAGCCATGCGCACCTAAGACCGCGGCAAGAACCCGGGCGAGAAGCCACGCGAGATCTGGGGTCGGGAATTCTCATTGCGTTGCCTAGCGACGGACAGGACGCTCGCGGGCCCCTAGGCTAACCCCAGCTGTAGCCTCAAATCTCCTACCATGGGGGAAGAAGGCGGCGGCCGCAGCTGTGGGACCACTAGGGAGCTGCAGAAGCTGAAGCAGCAGGCGATGGAGTACTACCGGGAGAACGACGTCCCGCGCAGGCTGGAAGAGCTGCTCAACTCCACCTTCTACCTCCAGCCTGCCGACGTCTACGGGCACCTGGTAGGGACCTGGGACTAACACCCTCTTCCCTCCAGCCCCTCTCCCCCCGCCCCGCGCTGCGGCAACGCCGTGCGCCTGCGCCGCAGAGTCGCGCACGCGCGCCGCCGCCACGGGCTTGAGGACCGTGGCCGTGCGGGGAGGCGACCCCGAAGGAAGAAGCGGTGCGGAAACCTGGGCAGGAGGAATCTCGAGAAAGTGGTGGACAGGAAGCAGTTAGAGGAAAGCGCGGTGTAGGCGCATTCGTGGCTGAGGCGACAGCTCGGGCCCGGCAGGCTTCTGAGCCGCCCTGCGCGGGTGCCAGTTCTCTTTAAACACAGACCTTAACACCGCATAGCTCAGCTTGCAGCCTGCAGCGGCCTCCGTTTGACCACGGGTGAGCTCCCTGGCGTTTGCCACAGCTTGGCCTCAGCCTACCCCGTGGCCTCATGCCCAGCCCGCTCCTCATTACTGCCCAGTCGCACTCTGATTTCAAGCGTATGTACCTTGCAGGGTGCCCTCTTCCTGGATGCCCGACCCCATCTGACCAGCTCCTACCCAAACTCCGAATTCACATCAGTCTTGCCCGCTTCACCTGGACTGATTGTCCTTGAGTGTTCCTAAATCATTTCCTGTCCGTAATGAGACCCTCCATAGGCTTTTGAGCTCCATGGAAAGCAGGGGCCTTTTCCTACCACCTCCCTAGTCCCTATGCCCAGCACAAGATCAGGCATGTACCTTAGGCTTAAGCAATGAGCAGTTGAAACAAGCGTTTTCTCACTTCTAGATCCGTTAAGTACTAGCCAGCTACCTTCTGGAAGGCAGTGTGGTTGGAACTGATAGGAGTTTGCACTAAGGTGAGGCAATATGACAGCAGAGTATGTAAATGCAATAAAGAAGCACAGTGTGTTTACAGGGTTCAAAACAACATCTTGTCGAGGCAGTTGGTATGGAGGATGTTCCATGAATGTTTATTTTACTCAATCGTGGCCTACAAGTGAAAGCTGTATGTTGGGGGAGGGCAGTGCCGAGCTCTTTGTGCTATGTGATTTGTCGCTTAATCTTGAGGACCACTAGGAGGTAAAAATTGTGATTTCGTTTTACAAATAAGGAAACTGTGGCCCCCAGTGAATTTAGATGATTTTCCCAAGGGACACAGTGAATGACAGTGACGAATCAGACCAGGTTTGTGTCCCTTGTACCTCGCGATTCCATGGAAATAGTGGACACTCAAGCACTAACGTGACACAAATGAACGAATGCGACTCTGAATTCCATTCTCTTTCCACTGTCTCTTGCTAGAGGAATTCTTGGAAGTTAACTAGTCTAACTTCTTCATTTCACAAAGACACCAAGCTCTTGTCTCACAGCTACTTGGTGCAAACGTTAAGACTGGAGATTTGGACTCTGGTTCCTCGGTGTTAATGTTCTTCCCAGTCTACTAGGCAGCCAGGACTTCAGTTTGTATGGCTCTCTGGGAGCTTATACCTTGGTTATGGATAAAAGCCACTGATACATAAAATAACTGGAGTACTAGATAAGGTGATACATGATTGTGTGCTAGACTGAGCAACACATCACTGCATGCCTATCAAAGGAATTCAAGGTTAGGGAAGATCCCTGTAGGCTGTAGAATCCAAGAAAATTTGGGCTTGGACTTTGAAGCAAGTTCAAGAATTGGACTGGCAAAAAGATAATGGTTTTTTTTGCTGCTGCCCTGGTTTTGGCCATCCTTATTTTCATCTAGTCTCTCCCTCTATTGAGTTCAACCCTAATCGTGCTGCCAAAGCAATGCTCCTTTAAAAAAAAAAAAAAAAAGTTTTTTTTTTTTAATTTTTAAGTAATCTCTACACCCAACGTGGGGCTCAAACTCACAACCCCAAGATCAAGAGTCGCACACTTCACCAACTGAGCCAGCCAGGTGCCCCCAGAGCAGCGTTCCTAATCTTAAATCTGACCAACAGTCTCTTGCTCAGAAACCCCCTGTGGCTCCTTACTATTCCCTGAAGCCTAACGTTCCTCACTTCCCTCCCCTTGGCTTCTCCTGTTCCCTCTACCTGAAGTGTCTTCCCTTGACTTCTTCTCGTCTGCCAGTGGAAATACTACATATTCCCCAATGTTCAGCTCCAATGCCATTTCTTCTCTGCTTCTGTTCTAGACTAGAGGAATTGAAGCAATGAGGAAGATGCTTGTGGGCAATAGCAGTACGATACTATTTAGTCCCTCACCATAGAACTCATGATTGAAAGAGTTTGTGATTCATCTGATCTGATTGCAGATCTGATTCTTAGCCCTGCCACTTAGTAGAACTATCATATTGATGTTCCCCAATGAACCATACCACCAGTGTGACTGGTCTTATGTAAATCTCTCCCACACTGACTTGGGACTTGGCCATGTGACTTGCTTTGGTTAATAGCACCTCACCAAGCATGATGCAGACAAAGACATGGTAAGTACTGCCATTTTGAGGCTGTACCCAGGAAGTCCAATTACCCTGCTGGAGAGAGAGATCAGGTAGATAGGCTCACAGATGTAACACCTCCAGGATATCCTGTAAGAAAGACATGCCCGGCCAGCCCCTAGGATGTTCTAAGCATCCTGGTTGAGACCCTAGACACATGAGTTGAATCATCTTGGATGCTCTGGACCCAGTCAAGCTTCCAGATGACTGAGTCTGAATAGGAGACTCCAGGCAAGATCAGCCAAAAGAATTACCCAATTGAGCCCAGGCCAGATTTGTAGACTCATGGGTGAATAAATGGCTTTAGCCACTAAGTTTTGGAGCAGTCTGTTACTTAGCAGTAAATAATTAAAACATTGGTCATTTTACCCGGTATAATTTATTTCTCTGGAATTCAGTTTGCTCATCTGTGGAATGGAGATGATAGGATTTCCCTTACAGAGTTGTTTTGAGAATTTAATGACATAATGTATACAAAGTTTCCAGGGGTGTATCTGACATGTATTTGTTTATACAAGATTTAATTTGTGGAATCCTAAATCTGCCAGGCACTGTGGTGTGACACAGTGATAAGGCACAATCACTCCCTCAAGGCACATATTAAACACTTAAGAATGTTAGTTCCTTTTCCCTCCTGACATAACATTATACGTCGTGGATGCTCCTTGCTAGTTGCATCAAATTCACTACAGTACACAATGGATAAGCTAAATAATATTTTTGTCTCCTGATTCTGTCTCAATTCATTTAGGCACCTACTTTGTAACATCCAAACCACAGTCCTTAAAATATACGGATGGCTTGAAAACTGACTTTCGCTTTAGCAGTGCTGGGGCCCCACCTGCGAGCTGGCACGTCGCTGATGGGTATTAGATGACCTGTCGTGTAGGTTGAGGTCATTGGATTTCAAACCGAAAGATGAGAGGCCTGGTCTGCGGTGAATGCGGATAAAGAACCCAATACAATCTGATGATAAAGAGGTTGAGGAGAGTGTACCTTCACTTTCCTTCTTCCTTCTCTCCCAGCTCCTACTCCTCTGTGTAGAAACACCATCTTGTATCTTTTTACTCAGGCGTTTTGAGTGGCTTTCGGTCTCAGCTTCATTCTCTTCCGCCTCTTTCTTGGATCACTTCCAAATGGCTTCTGCTTTTCCACATCAATGAAACTGCTATTACTAGGGTTCTGACAACCCTCTTTGAACACGTGAACTGGTGGCGAGTGAAATACAGCCTCTGCAGAAGTCTTCACCACTAAAATATCAGATGCCTTGCTGAGAGGAATAAAAACTGGCCCACAGAAGTTTTCCTGTTTGCATCACAGCATTCTAGAGACCAATTGACTGTGGTATCTTGGACAGAAGGATAGGTGAGGGCCTGCTAAAGAGTGACACGGGTCTTTAAGAAACGTATGTGAAAAAATTCCAAAGTGTGTCATGTTTGACTAACAGTCTGCTTCCCAAAAGGAGTCTCTTTGGAGAAACTAAGTAATAATTTTCAAACAACTATTCTCCTCCGTTGCGTAGCTGGAATCATCTAATTAAAACAAATCTCTTTATTTCAGTGTGAATTAATTTGGCTAAGACTCCAATCCTGAGTTAGTTTTTGTTTGTTTATTTTTCTCCTCCCTTAACATTCATATGTATGTACATATTTCACTCTGAGGCACCATCACCAAACGAGAAATGGAAGCCAACATGGCAGACAGAAGATTATCCACATCTGGAATGGCCAAAGTTAGCGGGGGCCTCATATTCCTGACATAAAAATAGGGAGTGTATCACCACATTCCTCGGGCTTAGTTTTTTTCCCAAAATGCTATGCATTTCAAAGTAGACTTTGTGCCCTTCTCCCTTTCCCCCATCACTTGATAGCAGTTGACGTGGATTCTGGGATCAGCCTGCCTAGTCGTGAATCTCAGCTCAGACAGTTATTTTGAACTCGTGGGGAAAACATTTAATCTCTTTCTACTCAGTTTCCTCATGTATAGAGTGAAGATAGCAAAAATAGTACTGATCCCATAGGGTTGTTATTAGGCACAAATAATTTGGGTAAAGCAGTTAAAACAGTGGCCAAAGCAATGATATATTCTTTTTTTAAAAAAACAACCAAACCTATAAATATATGTTGGAAATGCTTTTAAAAGTTTTACATTTTGTTAGATACTGTTCTTTGAAATGGGGAAGTTTATTTGATTTCTAAAATTATATTGTGGGTTTATGTCATTTAAAACTGACTTTTAAGTATAAGAATAGAAGACTTGTTTTCCTTTTTTAAAAGTTAAAATGATGTTTCATTTTGATTGCAAATAAATTCATGCTTTATTAAAAAAAGAAGAAGAAATAAATGTATGTGAGTTTCTGCTGAGAGTTTAAAAGAGAACAGCAATCCCTATCAAAATAACACCAACGTTCTTCACAGAGCTAGAATAAATAATCCCGAAATTTGTATGGAACCAGAAAAGACCCCAAATAGCCAACGGACTCCTGAAAAAGAAAACCAAAGCTGGAGGCATCACAATTCCGGACTTCAGGATGTATTACAAAGCTGTAATCATCAAGACAGTATGGTACTGGCACAAAAACAGACACATAGATCAATGGAACAGAATACAAAACCCAGAAATGGACCCACAAACATATGGCCGACTAATCTTTGACAAAGCAGGAAAGAATATCCAATGAAATAAAGATAGTCTCTTCAGCAAATGGTGTTGGGAAAACTGGACAGTGACATGCAGAAGAATGAACCTGGACCACTTTCTTATACCATACACAACAATAAACTCAAAATGGATGAAAGACCTAAACAAAACAGGAAGCCATCAGAATCCTAGAGGAGAAAACAGGCAACAACCTCTTTGACCTTGGCCACAGCAACTTCTTACTTGACATGTCTCTAGAGCCAAGGGAAACAAAAACAAAAATGAACTCTTGAGACCTCATCAAGATAAAAAGCTTCTGCTCAGGGAAGGAAATAAGCAGCAAAACTAAAAGGCAACTGACAGAATGGGAGAAGATATTTGCAAATGACAGATAAAGGATTTGTATTCAAAATCTATAAAGAACTTATCAAAAACACACACACACCCCCAAAAAAAATAATCCAGTGAAGAAATGGGCAAAAGACATGAATAGACACTTTTCCAAAGGAGACATCCAGATGGCTAACAAACACATGAAAAAATTCTCAACACCACTGATCATCAGGGAAATACAAATCAAAACCACAATGAGATACTACCTCACCCCTGTCAGAATAGCTAAAATTAACAACTCAGGCAACAACAGATATTAGCAAGGATGCAGAGAAAGAGGAACCCTTTTGCACTGCTAGTGGGAATGCAAACCGGTGCAGCTACTCTGGAAAACAGTATGGAGTTTCCTCAAAAAATTAAAAATAGAATTACCTATGACCCAGCAATTGCAGTACTAGGTATATATCCAAAGGATACAGGCGTGCTGTTTTGAAGGGGTGCATGTACCCTAATGTTTATAGCAGCATTATTGACAATAGCCAAAGTACGGAAAGAGCCCAGATGTCTATCGACTAATGAATGGATAAAGAAGTTGTGGTACACAATAGAATATTACGCAGCAATCAAAAGAATGAAATCTTGCCATTTACAACAACATGGATGGAACTAGAGGGTATTGTGCTAAGGGAAGTCAGTCAGAGATAGACAGATATATGACTTCACTCATATGTGGAATTCAAGATACAAAACAGATGAACTTAGGGGAAGGGAAGCAAAAATAATGTAAAAACAGAGAGGGAGATGAACCACAAGAGACACTTAAATACAGAGAACACACTGAGGGTTGCTGCAGGGGTTGTGGGTGGGGGATGGGCTAAATGGGCAAGGGGCATTAAGGAAGACACTTGTTGGTATCATCACTGGGTGTTGTATGTAAGTGATAAATCACTAAATTCTATTCCTGAAATCATTATTATACTACATATCAACTTTGGATGTAAATTTAAAAATAGATAGATAGATAGATAGATAGATAGATAGATAGATAGATAGATAGATAAGTAAATATTTTTAAAAGAGAACAAATCACTCCATGTACCAAAGACTGGGCATCAGGCTAATCCAGATTTCAGCTCATGAGGCCGGGGCAGTTCCCACAGAGCTGCTAGCCTGATCCCCACGGGAGGAGGACACTGACGGAGAAGTTTAGTAGAAACTAGAGTAAATGCGAATGACCTTTTAAAGACAAATTAGTTATGGTGTTGTCATCTTTGTTTTTTTGTGTGTGTGTCGAAGGCAAACTGTTTCTCTAAACTCGCAAAGCCTCCCACCATATGCAAAGTAGTGGGGAGAAACGTATTGGATGGACTGGGGCTTCCAACCCTACAAGTGGAAATATTCTGCACCATTCAAAACTTCCCCAAGGTACGAAGCAGCTTAAATGTATTCTTCACTGTGTCCTGACGCCACTGCATTTATTAGCATTTATTGTCTAAATTGTAGAAAATTAATGTTTTGAAGTTCAGCGTTTGTGAAATATACACACACAATTTGTAGGTAGTTATGTACATAAAGCATGAACCATGCAGTCAAACATGATGCCTTTATTATGTTTAAGTGTCATATTGGTACAGACATGACCTGCTAGCCTGAAGATGATCCAAGATGGAGATGTAGGGCAAAAATAGTTTTAAAATTCTGACATTATTAAGGTGATAAGTTTTGTAAATCTACAGGGATGTTTATGCATAATGTTTTTATATGGATTTACATAGATTCATAGATATGTAGGCCGAACTACATAAAGACAAATTCATTTTAGTAATTTTAATAATTCATTTGAATTGCTACATATTTGTTAGAGATAGGGGCGCCTGGGTGGCGCAGTCGGTTAAGCGTCCGACTTCAGCCAGGTCACGATCTCGCGGTCCGTGAGTTCGAGCCCCGCGTCGGGCTCTGGGCTGATGGCTCAGAGCCTGGAGCCTGTTTCCGATTCTGTGTCTCCCTCTCTCTCTGCCCCTCCCCCGTTCATGCTCTGTCTCTCTCTGTCCCAAAAATAAATAAAAATCGTTGAAAAAAAAAATAATTTTACTACAGTCTCTGGGAGGAAAATAATTATGATTAAAATCTGTATCCTTTTAGTTATTTCCTGGACAGGTAGTGATAAAAATGAAGTTCAATGTAAGGTTTTTATAAGTGTACATTAACCAGGTAATAATTTTAAATGCTCCTTGGAGTTGGGTTCCACACTGTTTCAACAGTTACAAAAATATCTCAAAGAAAATTATATATTCTCGTTTTCCCTTTGAAACTGGTGATAAAGTATCATGCACATTAAAAGCTGGATACGTTCAATTTCTTCCTTTCTGCAAAAGGTAGGGAAAACGTAGAACACACTTATATTATTTTCAGAACATATGTTCAGTGGTGATCTCAACGCACTTTGAAGTCCATGAGAACGCTTTACCCGAGCAGGCTGAGGCGGAGGAAGTGGAAAGGTCTGAGGCCGTCAGCACTGCTGTGCAGTGGGTCAACAAAACCATCACGGAGGAGCTTCGGGGCATAGCCCCCTCCAACCAGGCCGAGGTGGACCAGGTGCTCAGGTAAATCTTCCACTTGCAAACGGAAGCATCCAGTACAAATGTATCTCTTTTCTTTTTCTTTCACCCGCCAATAATATGGGTCTGTTGTATCTAGAGGGTACAGTCAGCAAGTTGATTAAAAGGCATATGCTAAAGGAGCGAAATGCAGCATAAAATACCATTTTTCTTCTGAAAACCTTGTTTTTAAAGTTTTCCTGTGGGAGGCCATGTAAGGCCTTTCAGTCTCTTTCCATGCAAAGGATTCAGGATAAGTTTCAGTAGAACGTTTCTCAGGAAAAGCACGAAGAATCCAGATGATGTCCTGTCCGTCCCCCTATCTCATACGCCATCTTTGAGTGTCTCCTACCCTTTCACGTAGTCACAGTGGGTGATGCTTATAGTCTGCCCCTCAGCCACAGACAAGTCCTCCATGCTTGTCCATAGGTGGACTCTAACATGCGAAAACCAAGGAAGGGTCTGCTGGGGCTGTGTAAGTATTGTCCAACACCCAACTGAGGAAGGGTTAGCGTCACTCTTCCTTTTGGGGAGGTCCGGTGCCACAAGCCTCTTGGCCCAACAAAGGTCAACCGGATTCTGTCTCTCTCTATACTTCACCGCTTGCTTACTTCTACATAATATCACGTTTTAGTTTGCTTCAGAGTTGGATCATAACCTTTGTAAAAAAAATTTTTTTAATGGTTTTTTGGTTTTCTGTTTGTTTTTTTTTCCCTCATCTGCTGAGATCATATTCCTCATTTTCTTTCCCAGTGTAGTTTTTCTCATGCCTTCTATTCTATTCCATTTCTTTTCTCCTGGAATTTTTCTCCCCCAAACCTCCCATCTGGACTGGTTCCTCTCTATCTGCTAACAGAGATGCCATAGGACATCCCTTTATTTTCCCCCTACTTTCTCAATCCTGTATCTTCTTCTTTCTCGACTTGTGGGATGGAAAGTTTTGGAGTTCGTACGTGTGCGGAAATGCCAGCACTTTGCCCTGATGGCTGACAGTTTACCTGAGTATAGATCTCATTTAAAAGCAATTTCTCTCAGCACTTTGAAGGCTCTGTCCCACCAACACCTGGATCATTAATAAGTGGAATGTAATTCTAATTCCCATGTCTTTGCTCTTTGTTGGCTTTTTTCTTTTCCTATGGAAGCTTTGAGCCTCCTCTTATTCTGGGGAAGCTGAAGTTTTATAGAGGTGAACCTAAAGGGGCCTTCCCCAAGTTTTTTTTTTTTTTTTGAACTGTTCACCTTAAGTTCTCCTCCCCACCAAAAAAAGAAAATGAAGTCCTGCCCATTATGCTATATATTTCACTGTCTATTCTTGACTCAATTTTCTTTTGATGGTCATTTACTCAAAAAGAAAATCCAGTAGACCTTAATCAAATTAGATCTTCAATTTTTACCTTAAATATACAAACGACTGGGCTCGTATAATTTTTTTAATGTTTATTTACTTTTTGAGAGAGAGAGATAGAGTGCGAGTGGGGGAGGGGCAGAGAGAGAGGCAGACGCAGAATCTGAAGCAGGCTCCAGGCTCCGAGCTGTCAGCACAGAGCCCAATGCGGGGCTCGAACTCACCAACAGTGAGATCATGACCCGAGCCGAAGCTGGACTCTCAACCGACTGAGCCACCCAGGCACCCCTCAAATAATTTTTAAAACGAACACATACAACCTGCAAACATTTATTTCCAAACATTTATGTATTTCCTTCCAAAAGTAATCTCAGCTCCTCCACACAGTTTTGTTACAACACCATCGTTTGGGGGCCTTGCAAAGTGAAGCTGTGATCTGCTTTTAAGTGACTAAAAAGCAGAGCTAATTATTGACACACATTGAATGGAGGTCAGGTCAGCACCAAAACACGGCCCAAATTATGAGTGGTCTTCATTGTAAAGCCATGTTTTCTTGCCATTAAGGACATTCTTTGAAAGTAAAGTACAAGAAGAGAAGGAGAGAAGACAGCTGGAAAAGGGCCTGGAAGACCAAACAATATCCATCCCTTCACCTCCACCTCCTCCACCCCCAGCAAGAAAAAAAGGACAAAGGCAAGGTCGGTGACTCCTGTTACAGAACCTTCCATAACCACTATGTGAGGAAGAAAGGCTGATGTTTGGACTGCCTTTCCGATCAGAGTCTGCTGCAGACCTAGGCCGGGCTCCCCACCAGGTACCATCCATCCTGCATGTGACTTCCTTGCTTGAAGCTATGATGTCGAGGATCTTAGGCGGTTTTACCCCACCCCACCCTCTGTTTTCTTTGTAAGGAAAAAATACTTCTTCCCCAGAGGTGAGCACTTACCAAAGGAAGCGTACCGGAGGGTGGCGATGCCGGATGGGGAAGAGAAAAGTGGTATGGGGGACCTTCAACTGCCCTGCAAAATATCCATTAGCTCATCAAAAAAGCCACTCCATATTTTAAAGATTAGCAATATCCTTTGATACGGATAACCAACATTTTCTCGGTCCTGTTAATAACATATAAAGAAAAATTGGGGGAGGGGGGTAAACTTTGCTATTTTAAGGCAAATAATCAAAGTTATCATGGCCCTTTGTTCCGTGCTTTCCAACATATTGTGAACTTCAGCCCCTCCAGTGCTGCTGGTATTGTAAACAGAGTTTTATGTCTTTCCTTTTTTTTTTTAAATTTTTTTTTCAACATTTTTTATTTTTATTTATTTTTGGGACAGAGAGAGACAGAGCATGAACGGGGGAGGGGCAGAGAGAGAGGGAGACACAGAATCGGAAACAGGCTCCAGGCTCCGAGCCATCAGCCCAGAGCCTGACGCGGGGCTCGAACTCACGGACCGCGAGATCATGACCTGGCTGAAGTCGGACGCTTAACCGACTGCGCCACCCAGGCGCCCCGAGTTTTATGTCTTTCCAACATGCTCCTTGAGGACATGAATCATGTCTCATTCAACTGAGCACCACCAGCGCCTAGCATGAGCCAAACGCACAAACACCCAATAAATGTGGGTTTCCTTGAAGAAGAAAGCACCAGAACCAGGAGGGGATCAAAGAGAACATGGAGACATGGTTTCTTATTTCCTAGATTCAGATTCTGAGGCCCAGAGAGGGAAGGAGAGTCGCCCAAGGCAAAAGAATCCTATGAAACCAATCTCTTGGGACAGGGAGATAGCCACTGCTGAATTATAGGTAGAGATCAGCATTGGGTGTTTATTTGGCGGTTGCTGTTGACTGACAGAACGTGGAACGTAAGAGAAGTAGGAGGGGACAGGAATTTGCTAAAGATTTACTATGTACTCTGCGCTTACATAGCTTTTTCCACTTATCTTACCTACCCGAGCCAGACCAGCAGCTGGGGGAAGGGCAGAAAGGGCCTTAGCGATTTACAACGGACGGCGTAGCACCTGATCAGGCTGGCTCACTGGGAACAAATGAGAGTAAAAGATGGGTGAGGGTGAGGGTCAGTGGCTGGGTTTGGATGCCACTTCTAAATAATGAGGTGTCTGTTTGGGATTGGCCAGAAAGGTAACCAGTTAGATACATGTGCATGGAGAGACATTCATACAAAAAGCTGGGTACCAAGGAGCTATGGCAGGTGTAGAAAACAAAGGACTTGGAATCCAAAGACTGTCCAGATCCTCTTTATTCACGTTCTATTAGATATTGGGCCAATCTTTTAACCTAAGCCCTTGTTTACTTATATGTGAATGTGGGCTAACAGTATCTACCCCATAAAATTGTTGAAGGAGTTAATATTGAATGTCCTAACATTTCTTTTTTTTTTTTTTTCAACGTTTTTTATTTATTTTTGGGACAGAGAGAGACAGAGCATGAACGGGGGAGGGGCAGAGAGAGAGGGAGACACAGAATCGGAAACAGGCTCCAGGCTCCGAGCCATCAGCCCAGAGCCCGACGCGGGGCTCGAACTCACGAACTGTGAGATCGTGACCTGGCTGAAGTCGGACGCTTAACCGACTGCACCACCCAGGTGCCCCTTAACATTTCTTAAGAGTGGCAAAATCCAGGGCTAAGGATTACTTGAACATCACACAAAAACTTCTTGGGGGTTGAGGTGGAGAGCATTTTCTGTCTAGCCTCGGTTTTCCCCCTTTCTTTATACTGGGCCTTCACATCTATAAGTAAAGCAGTAAAAATAGATAGTTTTATCATAGTCAAACTTCCTACAAAGGAATCTCTTATCACTCTTTTTCCTTCTAGGGAGGACAGATACTCTTACAGAGAAGCCTATCTTGCCTCCAGAACCTGTTGAACCTGTTGAACCTGTCCTCAGTGGCAGCATGGCCATTGGGGCAGTGTCACTAGCTGTGGCCAAAACCAGTGCCATGCTGGACAATAACCCCCTCTACTTAAATATTGCATTACTGAAGCACCCTCAGGTTGGTATCTATTATGTGCCAAGGACCCACGAGTATCTCCATAGCAATGAACCATGTTTCTTGTTTCTCCTTGTTCTTCCCTATTTCAGGAGCAGCCGACAAAGCTAACTATACCTTTGCCAATGGTATCTCTGGTCAGCTGTGGGAAGTCATCGCCCGGGAAGTTGAATTTAATGAAAGAAGTGATTTGTATACCCCATCCTGGATTAACAGCTAAACAAGTACCTTATAGTATATCATACTGCTTTTTCTCAAAAAATATACTCCACCATCGATGAGTCTTTAGTGAGGGTCCCTAAGGTTTATGACACTGAAGGAGAGAGAATTAATTATAAAATGAGAAAAAAAATAGGAAATCAGGGACTTGGGAAGAAAGCAAGACGTCAAAAAAAAGGGGGGGGTGGCACATTTAGGCCACCTTCAATTTCTGGTTCCTTTCAGCACTGACATGTGCCAGTGACTCCCCAAGAAGCCCCAGGTGAGTAACTTGGCAGGCCTTGATAGTGCTGGAAGGTTGTTATTTGGGGGAGTTGAGGCATCTTTATTTACTGGCCGATGCGTTGTGGCAGCAGCGAGAGGAAGCTGGCATTTTCCTCGCAGCCAATTCTGTTCTGTAAGAGCTCCGGGGCCGAGCAGACTGCTGGGCACAAAAGAGAGGTTTGGTGCATGTTTACAGAATGAACGAATCCTAAGTTGCATCTTTCTACTTAGTCGTGTGCTAGCATCTGTCTTGTTCTGCCATGGTCTGAATGAGCCAGTACGCCTCTTTAAATCTTCATGAAATAGCCTACCAGTTAGTCACTGGGAGGAACAAATGTTCATGTTCTATAGCAGATGTTTTCAGAAAAAACATGCAGGATGTTTCATCCCCTCTGGTAATACATTGAGTGATATTTTTTTATCCAAGCTAGTGAAAATCATTAAAAAAAATCTGAAGATAATTTCTTCATGATAAAGAATTCTTTTTTATGAGAATAACCATTATCTCCCAATGTATTGATTGTGGAACACTAGGAATCCATTGCTGGCTCACCATCCATCAGATTATGTTCAGATGCTGGCACCCGAATCTTCCCTGCAGTTAGTATCTGTTGTGCTATTGGGCACCAGAGCAGTTGGCATGCCATTCTATATTTGTCTTCGTATGCAGATCCCACAGTCATTAGACTGTGTTGACTTTTTAAGTGACAGTGGCTTTACACTAATTCAAACACTATCATGCAGAATCCCTGGGTGACCTGTGACATGTACTGCAAAAAGTTTGGTCAAGAGACTGAAAGAGAATGAGGTCCGGGGCGCCTGGGTGGCTTGGTCGGTTAAGAGTCCGACTTTGGGACTTCGGCTCAGGTCATGATCTCACGGCCCGTGAGTTCGAGCCCCGCGTCGGCCTCTGTGCTGACCGCTCAGAGCCTGCAGCCTGTTTCAGATTCTGTGTCTCCCTCTGTCTCTGCCCCTCCCCTGTTCATGCTCTGTCTCTCTCAGTCTCAAAAATAAATAAACGTTGAAAAAAAATTAAAAAAAAAAAAAAAGAATGAGGTCCATTTGATCCAACCAACTGAACCTGTCAATTCTGAACAATGGAGAAAGGATTGTGAGAAGAGTCTCGCTCATTTTCAACCAAATAAAAATTGAGGGCCAAAGATTCACCTTTAATCTTCTGATTTGATAGACCATATCCAATCTACTAACCAGGATACATTGTCAGAGACCCTACAAATATTCAGTTAGAAAGAGCCAGCATGTGGTGTAAGTTTTTCTATTTAAAATTTCTAGACTGCAGTTGTGGAAGATCATGATTATTCTACTTACAGGGTGTGGAGATGCTTCTGGAAATTCAGAAACATATTAACAAAACAATTGAAATGGTATGTAAAGAGGATCTATGGTATGGAATTGATGACAATATATACAAATTATAGTTCATTACAGTTCATTAACTCAGTATTGTTGTGATTGATGTGTGAAATGTATTAATTTGCCTTGGGTTTCCCATAGGAGGCAAACTTCTACATTCCCTCACTGGCTGCGGATCCAGTTTCTAATGGCCTTCAACAATCTCATCAGCTGGCTTTATGCTAAGATCACCCCTTAGGATTTGCAAAGAAAGGATTTGGCCCCTGGGATGTGCGAGGCAGTTTAGTGTAATGGTTAAGGCACAGACTCTTGTGTCTGCTTGGGATCCTGGTGTTGGGCAAACAGGAGCCTTTGGCCAGGCAGCCCTTGAGAGGGAAGCCACAGAAGCCAGACGATGACAGGCAACCATATATATGAGCCACTGGTCGTGCCTGTTTTTGTCTTGTTCACCAGTGTATGTCCCTGCCACGCACATCACTTTGCTTCCTGAGTGTGGTATTTTTACCAGGGGATAGAAAGTTCAGCTGACTCCATCGTGAAGAAAAGAAGTAGGATATCTGTATTTGCATATACTTGGGTGTGAACCATACTGATTCTTGACAAACATACCCCAATTTACAGAGCCTGTGAATGCTGGGTATTAAAAAGCATCCTTTAAAGGCTGAATCCTGGATCTAGAACACTGTCAACACCCTACATTGTGGGTATTGAAAATCACCAATTATCTTTGGAAAGTATCTTTTAATCTCAGATGACATTACACATACCAGATTCATCAGATTTAATGACCTTTGGCTGTTTCCAAAAGTCAAGCCCACCCTGCAGGACAAAGGGTTTGTACCTTAACAACATTCAAACCAATCTAAAAGCAAATCCCACAGTGGTGTTTCTCCTTAAGGGCAAGGAGGGGACTTCATATGAGAGAATAATAACTTATTTACCTGAGTAGAAATACACAGATATGTTATCCACATACCCCATCTATAATGATTGGAGGTACAATGTAAAGAACAAAAGGGAACATGCACTTGAATTCAAAAAAAACGGTTTGGAGATTATCAAAATAGGGAGGGGCTGGTAAGGTCCCTCTGTGTGTGTGTGTGTGTGTGTGTGTGTGTGTGAGCGCACACACGTGTGATTCACAGTGCAACAGGGCCCAGAACAGTGGACGGGCCACAAGACCTAATAATTGCAAGTGACTTATCTTCATCTTCTGTCCCACAGCCGCCTCCTCCAAAAACAGAGACAAAAAAAGGGCATAATGGAAACAAAAGAAGTCAAGTAAGTTTATGTATTTCCTTACCACACTTCAGTATGACACAATTCGTTTATATCCTCTCTGCCCGTGTTCCTCTCCCAGTCACTGAGCTCCAAGACCAGGGCTGACACAAATCGAAACAACACAGTGCTCCTCCTCCAAGAGCGAGAAACCGGCAGAGCCCAGGGCTGGGAGATCTTTCCATCCTCCCTCTCTGGCCACAGGCTGTGGGCCAGCAGTTGTCTGTCCAGCCGACATCTCGGAGGGCGTGGAGAATCATTTATTTATAAGTAACAGGATTGTATTTGGAACCTGATAGGTGAAATGCTGGGGAAGGGGAATTTCTGCTAAGTAGCCAAAAAGCACATGGGCAAGGTCTTCGATCTTCATCTTACCCCTATCAAGTGAGAGAGAAACAAAAGGCACAAAAAGAGAGCCATCTCTTTCATCGCGTCCCGCAAAGTCACCAAAGCACCATATCCAGAACCATGACGGGAGCTCAGATTTTGTCGACGGCGTCAAACAAACAGTTCTTGTCAAGATTGGCCAGGATGGCTGCAAGAGCCTCGGGAAACCATCCGACCTTGATCAGTCAGTGACTCTGGTGATTGTGGGTGCTCTGACAGACACATCTGCTCCATGCCTAACCTTTCGACCATATAGTTAGAATAAGCAATAAGAACCCCGGAGATAATGCAAATGGTCCTAGTTGCTCACCCGGACTAGTAAAGATGGAAAATTAAATCCCTCTTCAAAATTGGGAGAGAGAAGAGAAATGTATGGAAAGATACACCAGAAAGTAAAGTACTTGACAGTTGCATCTGTCGGGATGAACACAACACTCTAAAGTTGGACCTTGTAAGAGCGCTTAGGCGATGATGAACAAGCCACCCGGTATCGATGCTGTTTCCCTCATGCCAGCAGGTTGTCCTCTGTGTTCCGAGAAGCTCAGACCAAGATCGGTCCTCCTGTGATCAGCTTTGCTACTTTCTATTTCTGTTAGAAAAAGCTGAATTGCTCGATTCTAGAGAGGCGGCCATACCCGTGGAGGCATGAACTCTGGAGCTAAACTTCCCGGATTAAAATCTGTTCCAAGTTACTTAGCTCTCTATAAAATGGGATAATAATAGCACTTGCTTCATAGGTTAACGTAAGGAGTAAATGTATTTATGTAAAGCATTTAGAATGGTAGCTGGCATTTAATAAGTGATAAACTCTAAATAAGTCATACTTTTGTAGTTTAGAAGACTCCAACAAAACTCCTCAGTTGATATACAGAAATTTCCCCAACTATTCCTTTGCCAAATAAAAGGCTCCTCTCGCTGACATTAAAAATGTTGGATGGTTCTTATAATTGACTAGTGTTATCATCAGAGAAATGGGATAGTTACACCTAGGTTCGTGCACACACTTGGGTTTGCTCTTGAGTTTGGCACGCACATGCACGCACACACACACACACACACACACACACACACACCCTTCAGAATCACTGATTCTGCTTCAACTATGTTATAATTGGATAGTGGCAATTTATGATGAGGCATATCAGGGCTGACCTTGCAATAGAAACTCATGGCTTTCCCTGGGCTGCTTCAGGTCCCAAACATTCTTCCATCCTCAGCAACGCATTTTAGCAGAGTTCTTCACTCCTTTTTCTCATAAAACGTTTCCTGAAGGAGGGTTCCAGCTTTAATACTTATATTCTTCCAAAGGAAGACAGAACACAGGAAAGAGCGCGTTTGGAAGTAGATGGAGAAGGACAGAGTTAGGGACAGGCTGGACAGACGTTTACAGAGACCAGGTGGAAATTCACTACCTTGGTGGTTGCAGCTCAGGTCGGCCCACGTACAGTGAAAGAGCTGATATAAGAGATTACACAGGCAGACCAAAGAGACAAGTGTATTCTGGGTCCAACTTGAAACCTTGGACTAAGGAAATTATTCCAGATACTTTGGGCAGTCGTACGCTGGAAGGTCATGCAGAGATGAGAGGAACCTGGATGTGCCGTTAGTGGAGATAGAGATATATCTAGGGGGCTGTACCTGGTTATAAACAATGCCTAGTTTATAACCAGGAAGCTCCAAGAATCTTACTGCGCTCAATTTACACGCATCATTTGGTTTGGTTACAGCAGCCCATCACCGGCAAGATGTCCCATCTTGGCTGTTTAACCATTAATTACGACACCATAGAGCAGCCGCTGCTCCTCATCGAAGGCATCTGTGCAAACCTGGGGCTGGACCTGGGGACCAATCTGCATCTAGCCATCAACTGTGCTGCACACGAGCTGATAGATTATGTAAGTTTCTGCTCCAGAACACTTAACTTTTTGTTGGGTCCCAGTATTTTTAAATTAGAACTCAAAACGAGTGTTTCTGAACATTTTCCAAACAGATTCTGTTGTTTTTATTAATATCGTGTGAGGGGACAAACATAAATGCCCACCTGAGAAAGCCAAGTTAGCTAATGACCAGAGAATACCATAACCATATGATTAAAAACATTTTTTAATGTTTATTTATTTTTGAGAGAGAGACAGAGAAAGAGACAGAGAGTGAGCGGGGGAGGGGCAGAGACACACACACACACACACACACACACACACAGAATGAGAAGCAGGCTCCAGGCTCTGAGCTGTCAGCACAGAGCCTGATGCGGGGCTTGAACTCATGAACCATGAGATCATGACCTGAGCCAAAACTGACCGAGCCACCTAGGCGCCCCTACGATCTTTAAAAATTAACAGAAAATGGCAAAATAATTACATATAGAAATCCTGTAACAAAAATTACTAACATGGTTGCTTACATTGCAATTATGAGAGCTGTTGAAAAATAATTTAACAAGCTGGTATGTCCTGCTGAGTTCACTCATTTCATTGGTAAGTGCTGAATTTGTCAAGCATGAAAAGTGAACCCATTGTTTAACTGTGACTTGGTAAGCCCTTCTGGACAAGTGGTTCTCAGAATTTCTGCTGTGACTCACTTTATTTTGAAAGAGAGCAAGAGTGGAAGGGGGGACGAGAGAGAAGGAGAGAGAGAGAATCCCAAGCCGACTCCACACTGTCAGTGCAGAGCCCGATATGGGGCTTGAACTCATGAATCATGAGATCATGAACCTGAGCCAAAACCAAGAGTTGGACACTTAAGTGACTGAGCCACCCAGGTGCCCCTGTGACTCACTTTTTAAATATAAAAATATTTGCAAGTTGTTGACATTTATGGAGAATGTATTTTTATCCAATTAAGCCCATCACAGTGTTACCCACAGCCTGGGTTAGGACAGAGCTTTAGTGACGAAGTTTCACCCAGAGACCACACCACATGCAGGCAGTTATTTTAAAAAGAACAGAAAACAGGTTCACTTTTTTTTTTTTTCAACGTTTTTTTTTATTTATTTTTGGGACAGAGAGAGACAGAGCATGAACAGGGGAGGGGCAGAGAGAGAGGGAGGCACAGAAGCGGAAACAGGCTCCAGGCTCCGAGCCATCAGCCCAGAGCCTGACGCGGGGCTCGAACTCACGGACCGCGAGATCGTGACCTGGCTGAAGTCGGACACTTAACCGACTGCGCCACCCAGGCGCCCCACAGGTTCACTTTTAAAAAGCTGCAGTCCTCGCTTTCTCGGGGTTAACACGCCTGCAGTTAATATTAAAACTTGGGAAACTAACATGTTAGGAATGCTGTTAAAAGTTGCCAGTCTGATACACGTACACATACTTCTGTTCTTCAAATACACAAATGCTGAGTCTGTGTTTTACAAAACGCCCAGCATGTTCACATACACGTGTGGTGATTTGGTAATTAATGTCAAATTCAGGGGAAATGACCAGAGAGAATTCTGCTTGAACTTGCAATTCTTGAAACTTCAAAGGAAAATTTGAACAGTGTATGAGAACCCTAAGTTTCAGCTGACTTCTAAGTCCTTTTTAGTTTTCTAAAGATGCTAAGTGCATGAAGGAATGTTTAATATAATTTCCTATTCTCCACATAATGATTGGTTCCTAGACATACTATTACAAAAAATAATTGCATGTTTTCATCAGCAATGTATACCAAGAACTATGAATATACTGACTAGTGCTAGCTAGAATGGGGATTTTTTGCTTATATTCAGTAAAATGTATTAGCTTGATAGCAGATAATTCTTACAATGTTAGTTCAAAGTCATTAGCTTTTCTGGGGCTTCTGGGTGGCCCAGTCAGTTGAGTGTCCGACTCTTGGTTTTGTCTCATGGTTCATGGGTTCAAGCCCCTTGTTGGGCTCTGTGCTGACAGTGTGGAGCCTGCTTGGGATTTTCTCTCTCTCCCTCTCTCCCTGCCCCTCCCCAACTCACATGCGTGTGCATGCATGCTCTTGTACTCTCTCTTTCAAAATAAATGAAAATAAACTTTTTAAAAAGTCCTTAACTTTTCTTTACTGACAAGATAGGATTTTTTTAACGCTTTGCAGTAAAGAACTAAAAGTTCTTGCTGCTTTTTAATCTGAAAAAAAGAATAAAATCCTTGCAGTTAGGGACTTCTAATTCCAGTGGAATCCCTGCCATTAGCAGCAGTAACAAGAGGACGTTAGCAAACCAAAATGTCATTCTGGTCCATTCTGCCTCCTCCCCAGTACCTAGATACGCCCCAGGTGCCGTCCCTCGACACAGACGTGGAAGTCAGTGCGATGTTTTGCAGAGAGATTACACTAGATCCTTAAGCCTTGTTTCCTCGATGACTCAGGGGCTTTCCGGACTTCAAATAGGTGGGGTTGAACTGGAACTCTACTTTCAAGACCGTAGGGTTCCTGCCGGAACTTGCTGCTACCTGAAAAGGAGATGCCTTCGCACGGGTCACTTGACATTTCATAGTGGCTGTTAGTATCTCAGAATCTCTCTGCTTTCAAATGTTAGGATATCCACAGTAGAGGAAACAAGCTAGTCGTTTACTGTGAGTGGAAAGACGGCGGGTTCTGGCGAGTGGGGCCCCTGTGCAGTGCTGTCCCGTTTTACAAATTTATGTCCTCACCCATCTGTGCAAGCAGCCAGGCAGCGAGCACCACGTCACAAACCTAAGCAAGAAATGATTCCTCTCCTTCTGTGTACTTGGTCTTTTGCGCGCCAGGCTTCATCTGAAGTCAGTGGTTAGACCCCCGCAGGGCACGAAGGGGAACAGTGACTCGACTCCCCCAGGCTAATATTTAACAGACATTTAAGGTGCATAGGTTTCTAATGGGCGTACAGCCTGAAAAGAACGTTCACAACCTTTTATGTGCGATGAGTAAATGCGAATGGGAATCCCACCTTTCACACTGGAGGAATTCACCATTTATCCCGTGCTTTGTTATTGTCCGAACACTTCTCAGAGCAGAGGGAAGTACGAAGTGATGACGGGAACGTACAAAAACGCAGCCGAGATGGTGGACCTGTACGGGGATCTGATCAGCCGGTTCCCTTCAATTATCGCCTTGATCGATCCTTTCAGGAAGGAGGTAATGGGATCCGCCTCGAATGTTATACCCACCCAGAGCAAACTCATTCTTTTGGATTGGTCATTCGAAATACTGCAGTCTGGGCTGGGGCTGAGTTGTTTCAGCATATAGGAGGAAAGGCAGGCACCGAGCAAACGCATAGCAGAAACACAGTTACATAGGAGTGTTCCTCTCTGCGGCAGGAAACAAGCTAGCCCCGAGCACTTCAGGGTACCGTGTATTTACGAGCAACCTAAGCCAGGCCGGGCGAGCCGCTGTGCTAGCCGCTGCTTCAGCAAGTTCATCACACGCCCTTGTGAAGTGCTCCCGGCAACAGGACGCGGGCTAGGTCAAACGCTCGTAACCGAGATCCAGTCGCCACACAATGCACGAAAGTCACAAAGCTGTACTTTTTTTTTTCTTTTTAAATATTTGAGAGAGAGAGCGAGCCCGAGCGAGCGAGCGAGCGAGCCAGTGTGAGCGGCAGAGGGCCAGAGAGAGAGGGAGAGACAGAATCCCAAGCAGGCTCCACGCTGTCAGCATAGAGCTTGACACGGGGCTCGATCTCACGAACCGTGAGATCATGACCTGAGCCGAAATCGAGTCGGATGCTCAACCGACTGAGCCACCCAGGCGCCCCACGAAGCCGTATTTTTCGTAAGGTTTCAGATAGTGGGGTTTGGGGATCTGTGCCAGCAATTGCACCTGACAAGGGTGGTCCATGTAGCACAGAAGGCCTTCGCTCTCCCTAACGCTCCAAAACTCCAAGACTTCGTGGTACGAACTGAAGAACCATTAGATATGCTGAACAGATACCCTCTCTGAGATAATGCAGGATTTAAATTTGGGGAGTGAGGATGGCTGCTGCCTCTCACTTGGTGGCCCAGTGCCTCTGTCAGCCATCACTCCTGTCACCGCCTGTGCCTCATCCCGGCACTGGCGGGGCCCCGACTTCCACAGCTTGTCCCGGGGCTCTGGCCTCAGCCGGTTTTAATGCGACAAACTGCCCCTGTGTCGTGTGTTCTCGTGGGACAGGCTGGAATCTGGTACCGCGGCTTAGAGGATTTTGTATATCATCCGTTAAAAAATAATAAGCACTTCATTTCATGTGATGGTCTCACCAATAAAAAATAAGGGTGTTGACAATGAGAACCTAGGGCTCTTGCAGGGGCATTTCCTTCAGTTGTCCGTTCACCAGATAGAACAGTGAGATCTGGCCAAGCAGTCATTACTGGTGTCATGGATAAGATGGGGGGTAGGAGTAGCTTGCGTTTGAAGGACTTCATTGTGGAGCATTTCACGTGCTAAACATTTTGTTTGCTAGATCTATAAGCTCAAATTTAATTAATCACTTGAAGTTTTGTTCCGTGAAGCTTGTTAATTTGTGTGGCTGTGATTCAGGCATCATTCAGCCACTGCTGGTACAACAGAAAACTGTTCTGTGGCTCTCAGAAAGGTCGATAACTTTGAATATGTGCCATAAGATTCCTGTTGTTTTGTGACTATGCTTAATGCAGTATAACTATCAATTCTTAAATATTTACCTAGGACTCTGAACAGTGGGACAGCATCTATAATGCTCTTGGTTCCAGATGTTACATAATTGCAGGAACTACATCCAAAAGCATTTCTAAACTTCTAGAGAATGGTAACATCAGCATCCCCAAATCCAGCGGGCTGATCATCAAACACACCAATCAAACTACGATGTCTGACTTGGTGCAAATAACCAATCTTCTTGACAGTGAGTAAAAATATAGATCTAACAGGCTCATAATGAACTTAACTTGGTTGTAAAAGGAGCCAAAAATAACACAGTTTATCAGTTAATAAAAAGCATGGCATTCATCTTGGAAGGAAAACAAATTTCCAACCATCTGCGAGAGCTTTGATGCTGGAAGACGAAATGCAGCTAGCTTACTGAGTCACTTCAGTGTTCCGACAACAGCCCCAGTCCAGAAGGTTGACCCCTTATCGAGGGCTACCACACAGGGGTGGCTGAGGACAATGCCTTATCAGCTTCATACCGCACTACAGTCATCCCACTTGTCCATGCTGATTTTTTTATTTTATTTATTTATTTTTTTTTCAACGTTTTTTACTTATTTTTGGGACAGAGAGAGACAGAGCATGAACGGGGAAGGGGCAGAGAGAGAGGGAGACACAGAATCGGAAACAGGCTCCAGGCTCCGAGCCATCAGCCCAGAGCCTGACGCGGGGCTCGAACTCACGGACCGCGAGATCGTGACCTGGCTGAAGTCGGACGCTTAACCGACTGCGCCACCCAGGCGCCCCTGATTTTTTTATTTTTGAGAGAGAGAGAGAGAGAGAGAGAGTGGGTGCTTGTGTGCGAGCAAGGGCGAGGAAGAGGGAGAGAGAATCTTAAGCAGGCTTCGTGCCCAGCAAGGACCCCAAAGCGGGGCTCGATCTCACAACTGTGAGATCGTGACCTGAGCCAAAATCAAGAGCTGGATGCTTACTGACTAAGCCACCCAGGTGCCCCCACACTGATGTTTTCAATTCCTCACAAGTTTCAAACTCTTTACCAACTTGAGGGCTTTGAACATGCTGTTCCTTCAGGTTAGAATGCTTTGCCCTGTATCATTTACTCAGCTAACAACTCCTAATCCTTTAGGTCTCCTTTCCTTAAAGGAAACCTTTTCAGATGTATGTACCTTTCCGGGCTTCCTCGCCCCTACCTGGTTGCTCTGAACCTTTCTCATAGCCTCCTATGCTTTCTCGATATCCTACTGGCCACAGTTACTTGTTCAGTTATTTAATGTCTAGTAGCCTCCATTAGACTGTAAACTCCCGTGAGTTCACAGGAGCCTCGTTCACTTACACACAGTGCCTGAAACACGAGTGGGTCTCAGGAACTAGGCAGAAGGCTGGAGCAGGACTCAGGGCCAGACTTGGCAGCCAGGGTCCTGGGCTGGTGCCAGAGGAGGGAATGGAATGTGCGTAGTCCCTGTCCTGCAGAGGGCCCAGTCGAGGGCCCAGGCAGGGCTGTCCTGTAGGAGGTGGATGGGAGGCCCCAGCCCTGGCCTTTCCTCCAGGGCCTCCCTCTCAGCAGGCAATCACTTCAGATTGCTACTCTAGCTCCTGCCTCTAAAGCACAAACACTGTCTCTGGAGGAAGAATCCTGGCTCTTTGTAGACTGGCAAATTTCAAGGGGTTCTGAGATCCTCAAATGACTGATTAAGCACCAGCGACACTGTTCGTCTCATAAGTAAACATTCAGAACGACAGGTTCCTTTGAATAATATTCTACATGATAAACTGTGGAATCCAACGAGGCATATCATCTCCCCAAATGATGCCCTTTTACTTCCTGTAGATTTTGTCTCAGAGATGCACACTTTTCTACACTGAACATGGACAAGATGGAATCGTGTCCTACAGTTGTGGTCTTAGAAACGTGTCAATCTAATTTGAGCATTTCTCCCCTTTAGCGGTCATAAAGGTCCTACAACTTATGGTAGCTTAGATTTGTTGACAGGTGGCATTCATGTAGTATTTAGCATCCAAGATACCGGAAAGGCATAAACAGATAAAACTAGGGTAACAAGTGGCACCTGGGTGGCTCAGTAATAAGCGTGTCACTCTGGATTTCAGCTCAGGTCATGATTTCACCTGAGATCAAGCCCAACATTGGGCTCCTTCTGTCCCTCTCTCTTCTCCCTTTGCCCCTCCCCCCTACGTGTGCATTCTCTTTCTCAAAAAAACAAAAAACAAAAAACAACCAGGGTAATAAAAATACAATGCTTAGATCAGAATTCTCTGCTGGTCAAATCATTGACTCTTCACAGGAAAGTTTGAAATCTCTAGCAATTTTTTGAAAAATCTTTATTTTTGAGTGACAGAGAGGGAGGAACAGAGAGAAAGGGAGACAAAGCATCCGAAGCAGGCTCCAGACTCTGAGCTGTCAGCACAGAGCCTGATGTGGGGCTTGAACTCACTAACCCCGAGATCATGACCTGAGCCGAAGTCAGACGCTTAACTGACTGAGCCACCCAGGTGCCCCAAATCTCTAGCAAATTTTAAATTTTGGTTCCAGAGGCATGTATGCATGTGTATATATATATATATATATATATATATATATACACACATACATATACACATATATGTATATGTATATATGTATGTATATATATACACACACTTATTGTTTCTATACCATCTGAACCTGAAAAGAATTCCTCTGCTTACAGGTAAGAAGCACATCGCTGTCTTTGGAAGTGCAGAAGGAGAGTCTTCTGATGACAGCCTTGTCGATTTGGTAAGTGCTAAAAGCTGGTCAATTGCAGAATTGCCAAAACACTGCTTTTATCTCGAATTGGTATTTCAGAGAAATGCAGCATTTGGCGGAGAAAGTCATGTAACCTTTTATGAAAGAGACTTGCTTCCTCCCAGACAGCTGCCTTTTGTAAAGAGCTAATCTTTGAACTTTTAAAAAGAAGAAAAATTGAAGTCCTGGGAAAATGATGAGCACACTAAAATGGCTGGGGTGTGCCCTTGCAATCTTACCGCCTAAAATGAAGTGGGAAAGGCCAGAATGTTCTTAGATAAAATCAGCACGCTCACATGACTAGTAAAGCATCTGATGTTTAGTCACGCTCTTTACCTTTTGCCGCTGTCCCTTTGTAAGCAGGCCGTGTTACCTACATAAAGATAAAATACTGAGTTGTGAGGAAAACCAGAACAGCACGCGGTGTCCGCTCCCTTTCTCCCTAAAGAACGGTTCGTATTTTAGCAACACGTGACTTCTCGTTTAAAATAAATTTTGTCCCCCACCCCCTTAGGCCATTGGACTCGGTGTCCGGTTTATCAAGTTGGGAGGTCTTTCTCGAGGCGAACGGGTGATTAAGTACAACCGCCTTTTTACTATAGAGGAAGAACTTGTCCAGAAGGGAGCACTGGGTACGTGCTGCTTTCTTGCTTTGTTTTCACTTCGCCATGAATAAGAGAACAAAGATTGGAAAAGGGGGAATGGGAGGCCCTCAGCAGGAGGGCAGGGGAATCCAAAGACTATAACTAAGTGCTGACAACACTGGGGTGGCATTTACCACAATGTGCATTGTTTTCTTAATGGATTATCTATTTACCTGAATGTTTAAAACTCTCGCCCTTCCTCTCCATGAATAAGCTGCATGGTGCTTTTCAATAGAATTAATTGATTGGAATCTCCAAGCCTACCTTTTGTTATGCTCCAAATTATGGTTAAGGTCTGGCTGCACAGCCCCTGAAAGTTAAAGGCAGATGTTTTCCTGATGAGTCTTAGAAACAACTCCTTTTACTTCAGACGAGTAGACAGCATGTTAAGTTTGTCATACGTTGGAAAGGCTACGGTCTCAAGAGAACCGAGGGAATTTATGAGGTAAATTATTTCTTTTTTATGAGGTAAACACCTCTGCAGATTTGCTTGGATAGGAGCACCTTGTAAGTACTGGCTACTTGGAGAGAAAACACCCCAGATACCATTTTTACCCTTCATGTTACTGGGATGGCCAGAAGTAGGCACATAGCATACAGACATATTTAAAGAGACCACGTTATCGTCTTTGTAATTCAAACAACAGAGACAGCGATGGAAACCATAATGATAAATTTGCTATGTTTAACATACATAATGACCTTGAAACACACCCTAAGCTTCATAGAAAATAAAAACATGGGGCGCCTGGGTGGCTCAGTCGATTAAGCGTCCAACTTTGGCTCAGGTCATGCTCTCACGGTCCGTGAGTTCGAGCCCCGCGTCGGGCTGTGTGCTGACAGCTCAGAGCCTGGAGCCTGCTTCGGATTCTGTGTCTCCCTCTCTCTCTGACCCTCCCCTGCTCATGCTCTGTCTCTGTCTCTCTCTCAAAAATAAATAAAACATTAAAAAAAATTTTTTTAAAAACATAATGGAGAGACCCTGAGGAGTGTAAGGGCAATCAGACATTAATGTGTGTTGTTGGATGTGTAATATCGGGTTGGTTTTTCCAGATAGGCAAAATCATACTGCTCCTATATATGATTATTCCTACCTGGTTATTTTATGTCATCCTGCCTCTTAGAAGCCTCAGGTTCCAAAATGACCCACCACATTTCCAGCCAGACCTCCCCACAAGAGAAACAGCTGCTTCAGGGCATCAGAAAGGATCCTAGTGACCAGAGGCCCGGCCCAGCCCCTCCTCCCTCAGGGACAGTGCCAACCAAACATTCTGGAACAGATTAGCAGATTACAGACATGCCTCATTTTATTGCATTTGGCTTTACTGCACTTCTCAGATACTGCGGTTTTTTACAGAATGAAGGTTTGAGGCAACCCTGCCTCAGGCAAGTCTGTCCGCACCATTTTTCCAACAGCATTTGCTCACTTCACATCTCTGTCAGGTTTTAGTAATTCTGGCAAAATTTCAAGCTTTTTCATTATTATACTTCTTATGATGATCTGTGATCCGGTGATTGACTTTGAGAGCTCAGATGATGGTGAGCATTTTTTAGCAATATAGTATTTTTAATTAAGGTATGTACATATTTTTAATGTGTATTTATTTTTGAGAGAAGGAATTGAGTCAGGGGTGCAGAGAGAGAGGGCGACAGAGGATCCGAAGCGGGCTTCTGCGCTGACAGCAGTGAGCCCGATGTGGGGCTCGAACTCACAAGCCGTGAGATCATAACCTAAGCTGAAGTCAGACACCCAACCGACTGAGCCACCCCAGGCGCCCCGTACATTATTTTTTTTTAAACATAATGCTACTGCACTCTTAACCAACTATGTTATAAACATAACTTTTATATGCACTGGAAAACCAAAAAACTCACTCGACTTGCTTTTTTGTGGTGGTCCAGGACCACACAGGCAGGATCTCTGAGGTGTGCCTGTGATGAGAATTCTTGTCATTGGCCTGTGGCCAGTACAGCACATTGACAGTAGTCAGTAAATGATAAGTAGTCAATAAATGACCAAAAACTGGAAAAACAAATGTCCCCGCTAAGAGAATAAGTAGGAAGTCCTGTAGAAGCTCAACCCTTAACACAGTCACTGCCCGCATGGACTGGACTGGACTGAAGTCTGCAACTGTCTATGTTGAACAGTTAGCTGACAATGGTTTGTATTCATGTAGAGGACTGGTCTTTCCTCTAGTTCATCTTCTTCCTCTGGTCCTTTTCTGCCAAGCTTCTGCCCAAAGTCCACCATACGCCAAATGTTCCGGAAGGGTACCACACAAACTGAACAAGCATACCGCACAGCTAACATACAACCCAAGTCGGGCCCGGTTTTAAATGGTCCCGGGATGTTTTCTCACGGTGACGTGACCCCTCTGGGCAGTTCTGAAGATGACCTCCTTTACGTCACGTAACAAATAACAGCCAACTTGGCACCACTGAGTTAACTGTAACCTTTATTGCTCTTGTTGTTTAATAGGTTTCAACAAGGAACACACATTTTTTTCCTTGCATGAGGAAGCTGAAAAGGCCACCGTGGCTGGGGGGCCGCCTGAGCTCCTGGAGCCCATCTTCCCCACAGAAGTGATGGAGGGATCAGCCAAAGCATGAGCGTCTTCTGGATGGGGCCACGGACAACCCCGACTCATGGCCACTTGAGACCCGTACAGCTGAGGTGCGTCTCTGTGTTGGGTTTGCTCAAAAACGTCCCTAGCTCGCGTGCTCCGTTTGACTCTTTGGATTTCACTCTTTGGTAAAATCGGTACATAGCCCTTCGGCCTGAAATCATACCCGTAAACTGCGTCTTCCAGCCACCCGTTTCCGTGGGGATTCTGTTTGTGTACCAGCCCTCCTGTCCATGTGGGGGGCCACGACCCAGTAAAAGAGCCCAACGCTTTTGCTGTTGACTCCTCACTGAGTGCAGATTCTAATTGCGTGCGAGAAAGCACAGACGCGTTTTTGCAGTAGCCGCAGCCTCACGCACAAGTATGAGGCCACAGTCTGTGTGACCCAGCTCCCTCTTCCCTCCTTACCGTTAATTCCCTTTTCCCTGATTCCCTCCCCCGAATTTTCGTCTTTATTATGTTACTTATATGCTTGTGTGTGTCCTGAGATCCTCTTTGGAAAAAGAAATCAGTATAAATGAACAAAACACATTAAATGAATAAATAACCTTAAGGTTCCTAACTGCCCAATTATTTATACTACAGCATCTAACAAGCAAGGGACTAAAAATGATATACAGGCTGACTGAAGTGCCCTTCGTATAAGCCAGCGTCGGGGCTATAGCGGAAAAGTACCAGAAACAAATTTATTCAAACACATACCTATAGATCTAATAGTGTCCTACTGCTTTATATATAATTTAGCTTCTGTTAAAAGTTACCATTTGCTTTCCTCTAAAGCTATGAAAATTGTTATGCACCGACCTGCGGGAGAGTTGGTGAAGTTTAGATTTCCGACGTATTCTGTATGTTTTTACTGAGCACGCTGAGAAGCTTCCCTTTTGAAGAGTACCCGCGGGGAAACTTAAGGGCCTTATGGTAAAGCCAAGGGCTTACGCTCAAAGCAACGACTGAAAATTGGCTCAGCGGCGGGCTCGCTCAGAGCACGGGGCGGCGGTGGGAGAACCATGTCGCGATCTGTGGTTGCTCCTGCCTGTCCCGGTGCTCGGCAACACGTGATGGGGTACAATAACCTGGCAGGAAAATTCATTTTTTTTATTTATTTATTTTTATTTTTTTTAATGTTTTTATTTATTTTTGAGACAGAGAGAGACAGAGCATGAACAGGGGAGGGTCAGAGAGAGGGAGACACAGAATCGGAAACAGGCTCCAGGCTCCGAGCCGTCGGCACAGAGCCCGACGCGGGGCTCGAACTCACGGACCGCGAGACCGTGACCTGAGCCGAAGTCGGCCGCTTCACCGACTGAGCCACCCAGGCGCCCCAGGAAAATTCATTTCAAAGGCAGGCAGCCCACGACTGGCGTTCGACACAGCCTTCGCACGTAGCGACACGCACCTGAAATACGGGGGATCACCGGACAGTCTGCCCTGGACCATAACACAAATTATAATTAAATGAATGGAACCAGAGCAAAAATATGTAAACTAAGTCGGTAACTAAATCAAATGAACCAAAGAGGTCATTTATTACCTCGCCGGGTTGGTGCTTTCATTTGCACACAGGCACAGCCTGTCCACCTTTTCCCAACTTGAAGCCCGGGGCCACCAATGGGGAGGAGCATTCGAATTGCTTCATGTAATGAACACTGCTTCTACTTACAGTTTCTCTCTCTCTCCCCACATACACGTCACGATATCGTAGACATAAAACACACACTATACACGCTGTAGAAGTTATTATTTATAAAAGAGGTCCAAGAGACCAGTCCCGCGTCCATTGTGAATGAATGGGGTTGGGGAATGTTAGTGCCAGGAAGAAACTTCCAAACCGATCCAATCCTTTCAACGAGGGCTGCTTGAGGATCGTTCTCAGCTCCCGGATGGTGATGGACGGTTGCCCCGCCTCCACAACTTACTGCCACATACGCTGAAGGTGTTCCAGGATAGAAGTCATTAAACACACGTGGGAAAATCACCCAGGGTTCTGTGACACAGACCATCATTTACCTGATGTACAATCTAAAGATGGCCTAGAAAGAGAATGGACGATCGTGTTTACCTGTCCTACTCCATTTTTCCAACAAACATGTTATTGTGTGTTAACAAAGAGGCCGAGGAAAGAGGAATTCCTGGTGAGTAGCCCGAGCCACGTCACCCGTCCTTCTCGCTCGGGCAAAACAAGGCTGGCGGGGTACAGCCCTGCGGGGTCCTGCCAGTCAGTGTTTCCACGGGACCGCCCGGCTGCTGAGACCACGGTGCCGAGGACTTTGAGACCAGCCCAGGCACAAGAGGGTGTTAGAATTTTAACTACATTCTTCTTCTTTGGGGAAAGAAGGGAGACACCTTCTTTAATAGCAAGAGCACAAAGTATGTCTATCCCTTTGCCTCACGCGGGCAATAAAAACGCACCAGTACTAGTCCAAAACTGTAGCAGGTGAGACATAGTTCCTGTTCCAAAACAGAAGAAGAAATCATTTTTTAGAGAAAACAAAACTTTAAAGTTGGCAGTCCCTTCCAACTTTAAAATGGTACAAAGATCATCTGTTAATTTGCGGGTGTGTGCAAATGGCTAAGAATGACCTTGAAGACACAAACCCCAGTCTTCCTGTGTCCTCCTGTCCTGGACTAACAGCTTGTTGACAACGGCACCCCAGCAGGGACGAACCTCCTCACAACTGATGCAAAAGGGGCAATCCTGGAGGCAGAACAAGAGGAGTTAAATCCTACATCAAACTCCTCGAGATCAAATTAACTTTCAACGCTTTGTGATCGCGATGAAGGAAAGAAAGTGGCTCGGACAAGACAAGAACACTTGCAAAGCCCGGTTGCTAATCGATGTCTGGCCCGGGGAGCACATCTCACCAAACAGGTTATCTTCCTACCCTGGAAATGAGGGGGGTTGCGTAAGTGCATCACCCCCTTGATGTGTGTGATGACTAGGGAATGACAAGTGTACGTGTCTTTATGTTCCTAAATGTGTGTGAAACACATGCCGGCAGCCTCATGACAGGTACAGGAAGGAGAGCACGAAGAAGCACGGAGCAAAATTCCTCAAAGAAACCATTTTGCGGACGATTAAAAATCGCTGAAGTCATCCAACGTGTCTGCAATTTTCTTGCTCAAGAATGACAAGTTTGGGGACCTAACCCCAAAATCTCAATAACCACAACTGACCTTTAATGGGAAACTGTCAGTGCTTTTTAATAAGTGTGATGAGGAGACTTCAAATCACAGCATAACAGAACTTGTGTAAGTGTTAACGCAGTTTGTAGTCAGTGGATCATACAGAATAGTATTCAGTTAGGAACGTTATAGCCGAAAAACATTACATTTTAATTCCCCGTGAGTAAACCAATAAGTAACTGGAAAATCATCACTGGAAGAACATGGAAACAGTCAAGCATAACAAACCTACAGAAGGAGAATTATCCCCAAATTCAGGAAGTACATTTATTTACCTGCCTACCCACCTCTTCAAGCCTATGCTTAGCACACGTGCAAAAATAAAATACAACTACTGCAATTATTACTATCATTTTCTTCTGCCCTTAGGTGAGAAACACCTGACAGCTACATGCTGAGCCGCGCTAACAAAACTAAACCTTTCACGTTCTTTAATAGTAAAATTACCATTACTGAATCATTGTCATAAAAAATGCATTCAAGTACCTTACCACTTATTTTAAATAAACACCAATTTTGAAACAATCAACTTTGAAAAGCTGTATAAGTTTTTTTTTTTTTAAAAATCCCTGATTACATTTCTATTTATTCACCGTGGTAGACTGAAACATTGTATTTTTAGAGACTAACTACCACTTAATTTCTTTAAAAAAACACGCACACACATACAACAAACCTGCATAATGTGGAACAGCAGTGAAGGAGGAAAATAGTGTGCTTGTCACTTATCTTGACTGTACATAAGAATCGCGATAAACCACGGCACTGGTGCCACGTTCGTACGTGAGAAAACAGTTAACTCCTAGCATGGAGCACACTGTTTACCAAGATAATACTCTATTAAATCCAAGGCTGAGACTTTCCCCTCCATTCTTCATTCAGGCCACCAGAGCATTCCCACCGACGTCCTTGGGAGGCCCTGAACACGGTGAAAATACACACGGATTTTCTGTTCCATAGCTGACAGTGTGTGCAAGGAGCACGGACTATGGGAGTACTGGCTTGGCACCTGCAGCTCCTGAATTTTATGCTTTACCTCGGGATAGGCTAGAAAGTGATCTGTATGCCACGTGCCTAACAATTTCCATGCTACTGCAGTTTCTCTATCAAAAGAAGATCAGACCCCAAACAGAAGCTTCTTTGGGGACTTTTCAAATCCTCTTCAGTTGGTCAGTTCTGTTTCTCCATTTATCCATAGAGCCGCGAACTTTCAGTATTACGTTTGTTCAATGGTTTGCACGTTAGCTAAAAAGACAAACGTCTGAATTTTTTGTAACCTTCTAGAAGAAGTCACACTTAATACACTAATTGGAAAAACAAAAACAAAACAGCTTATCCCTATACAGAAAAATAAAACCTACATAGGATGTGTATTTTGCTAAACAACTTACTTATGTTTATAGGTAAATTACTTACAAAAGTGACACCAGAATAGAACCTGTACCGTGAGTCCAGTGACAAGAACAGAATATCGGCAGCCCCCTTGCCAATACGCCGGAACTGATCACTACTCGGCGAAAAGGGCTGGTACACGAGTCGGCTTTCTCATCAGCAGTGAGAGCTGTCTGTGTCTCTCATTTTTTCCATGCTGTCTTCTTTGTATTCTGGTTTCATTTTGCCTTCGTCATCCTTGCGTGGAGTTGAATCTTTTTCGGTGAGCTGGTCTTTGGTTTGGGGTTCGTGGGTGGAAACAGGATCTAAAACTACAACAGGTCCAGCTTGTTGCTCTTTGCCAAAGCACTGGCTCCTGCATCCGGCGTTACTGGGAGGCCTAGAGGAAGAACATTTACACAAAACAAAACAAAACAAAAAAAGCAGAGAGAGAGAAAATATTTGGCTTCCATATTCCTGGATTCAGACCAACCAAAAAAAAAAAAAAAAAAAACCCAAATGCTCTAAGTCTAATTAGCATGCACAAAGTGGTCTTTGAGGTGCCAGCCATTAAAATAAAAAGGAGCTATTAGATGACATATTAGGAGCAGGAGGCCAGGAGAAAGAAGGCGGAAAAAGTCAGAGCAATTAACTACGGGAGTGTTAAAAAGCCAAATTCACCTACCTGCTTAATTACACACTCTTCTCAAGAAGTGCAAAGCTCTTGGGTGCCTGGCGCAGGCCGTCCCACTGAGCCTAGACTCCTGTCCCACCTTCTCTTAGCCAGAAGGAGCCAGTGACACCCCCCCACCCCACCCATCCTGTCCCTGGGAACAACTAGCTGCAGATCAGCTCTGAGGAGACCACCCCGCTGAGCGAAGGAAGCCAACCCCATCCCGGATGGGCAGCTGAGAGACGTGCCTGCCGCTGCCATTAGTGACCAGAAGAAATCTGGCGAGACCTGGAGAGGGGCGAGGGAGGAACAAGGGCCGGTGGAAGAATCCAGAGAATAAGCTAAAATGCTAAGTGACCATCAACTTTTTCCCTAAAGGAGAATCCTGTTTCTGGCAAAATTTCTTAATGAATTTCAGAGGTCGCATCTTTCCCCACAGAAGCTTCCTCTCTTCCCTTCTACTCTAAGGCACGAAGCTACTGCTTCTCAAGCTGCGTGAGTGACAATCTCCTTGTGCAGGGACGTCCTCTGTGTCTTTTCCTGCCACATGTCAGGAAGGCGGGACAGGGGCTCTTCAGACTTCACTGGCCTCCGTGGCAAAGGCTACGATGTGAAGCTCGAACCAGCACACCCCTGTCCCGCCTCTGGTGAGTCCACTGCTCGACCAGCCCTTCACGGGAGTTGGTGCCACTAGGACTCCCTGAGCCCCGGAGCCATCCAGACACTCCCTTACCCCCTACGACTCCTCGCCGGTGGGACTCACCACAGTCACGATGCAATGAGTGCTGTGTAATGCGTCTGTCTCTTCAAGTAAGAGGGAGGCGTGCACGAAACAGGGACCCTCAGCTTTGCTCACCTCCACCCAGCACCTAGCGTGGGCCCACGGGCGGTATGAATAAACGAGTGAATACTAACGAGATGTGAGAGGCTCAGAAGCCCACGCTCTGGCGTGGCCAGGTCTGGAGGTCTCTCTCACGCAAAAAAGCATCAGAACAAACGCCTGACTACTGAGAAAAGGCAGCCTGTCTGCTCCGGCCACAGGCACCACGACCTGAAACCCGACGACCGCGGTCTGCCCGCCTTCTGCCCAGTACTGTGAAATGTGTCCTGATGCTTGAAAACCGCTCCGTCTGGCCTTTCGGTTACACTGCATGACTTGGCCACCATCGACAGTGACTAACACACGACTCGGTCTTCTGTGGCAGTGGCGAGCGCACAGAGATGACCGGGAGACAGAGGAAAGCCACGCCGCGGTGAGGACGGATCCCTTTGTTTTGGCCTCAGTTTGACAACACCCTTGTCATTAGAAAACGCCAGGACACCTTCCATCAACCTGGACCACAGATCCGCCTCTTAGGACATCTGCTGCTGTGCTTCGGGAATCAACAGGGGATACAGTTCCCCCAGCGGTACCCGGTTTGACCTTCTCTGACCCAGACAATGCCTGAAAGACTGTGTGCACTAGGCACGGTCACGGGAGCGGAACCACTGCGCGAGACCTACGAGATTCACGACTGGAATGAGGCTTCAGGCAAGGGAGAGAGCGAGGCTGTCTGGGTAAGTCTGTGGCCTCTGCGTCCGACGCTGGACCTGAAGTCAGCGGTTCTGGCAGCTGAAAAGGAACATGGGTGAAAATTGACAAGAGACTGAGGACAAACCGCAGCTCTGTCTCTTTCGCAGTCTCCAAACCCCACGACGTAGACGACCTGCAGGAACCACACACGGACCTGGTCCAAAAGTTGGAAAAGCTGGAGGAGGAGCTGGGGGCCGCTGGGGAAACCGTGGGCCAGCTGCCACCACGTGCTAACTAGGGGACACTGCGCATGGACCGTCACGGCGTCTGCCCTCCGCGGACCTTCAGAGCCTTCGAAACAGAACAGAAATGACACCGGTGTCACTTCTGCCTTCTAAAGCTCAACGCGAATTTGTCTTGTGGCCCACGCTAACCTGGAAACAAACGGGCACGGGAATCCTAGGAAATGAAGCTCCAGCCTGGCTCGGCTGTTATGGCCCAAAAGCCACCACAGTCCGCAGGCCGGTCACCGGTCTGGCTCTGCCGTCTTGGGTCTGAGCCCACTGCTACGTGAGCCAGCCGGTCTGCTCGAGGCGTGAAGCTTCGCCTCCTCCTAAGTGAGCAGCTTCCGCCAACCCGTACTGACCTTCGGCACTTTCGGAGAACTACCGTGGATGTTTTCACGCCCGTGTGTGTCTGCAGGTGAAGGGGTGATGAACACACCCTAAAGAAAGCTTCTCGCATCGGCTGGAGGTGAAAACTTCCAGGAAATGCTCTCAGGCTTCCACAAGAGCAACAAGGGGATGTCGACTGAATCGAAAACTCAGAAACCTTGTGTGGTCGGGATGAAATTGGCCCGGAATTGTCTTAGTGCCTCAACTACAGATTGATTCATTATTAAGTCACCCGTTAGGCTACAACGTGAGAACTCCGTTGGTTATCAGCGTGGGCAGTTTCTCTGAATGTACGCACTGAGAGTCAGAGTAACTGATTTCTCATGGATAATGACCACTGACTTGGAATCCCAATGGGCTGAGGCCAAAAGGGGCTACGGCAGGCAATCATCGAGTCCAACTGGTCCTTTAATAGATGAGAACAATGAGTGTTGGAGGAGAGAACCTGGCCTACAATCACAGGGTTCGCCAACAGCAGAGGCAGTGCAAGAACCAGGAGCTTTCTCTCCTTTCCTGCTTCTTCCACGGTGCCATGCCGCTTACCAAAGGTGTCTTCTCTCAGAAACTGGACAGTAACGCCACAGGCTAATTTTGGCATGTTTACTGATTTCTTTCTCTCTGAATCCCTGTTTTCAGATGCCTCTTTCCGAGTCCATCCCTTCAAACTATCCTTTGCCTCCTTTCCCTTTGTGACTGGTACCTCCTCCGGGTTTGACACATTAGGTCTATTCCAGGTTCCCAAGGGGCGCTTCCCAGGACCCCTTCTGGAACGAGGGACCTTCTGCTCCAGCCTCATTGTGGCTCCATCCCCATCATGGGAAGGGCCAGAGTGTCATCAGTGACCGTGCCAAGAAACCAGGCTCTTGCTCTAGGCGGCCACAATGGCAAGTTCCAGCAAGTCAAAGCTCCTCCCCTAAGATAGGGGCATCTGGGTGGCTCAGTCAGTTAAGCCTCTGACTCTGGATTCGGGTTCAGGTCATGATCTCACGATCATGAGCTCAAGCTCCACGTGGAGCTCCGTGTTGGGCGTGGAACCTGCTTGGGGTTCTCTCTCTGTCTCTCTCTGTCCCTCTCACAGGCACATGCACACACACTCGCGTGCTCTCTCAAAATAATAAACGTTAAAAAAAAAAAAAAAGCTTCTCCCCGAAGGGAAAGGCTCAAGGGCTCAAAGGCAACAATCCGATAGGAATTGCAGTATACTATTATTCTGCTCACTTTGTCTGCTTTAATTCTTCATCCAAGGGCAAGGACCGCAAAAAAGGAATTAAAACTAAGTACTCATGAAAAGTATGGCAGCCTTTCTCCTGTGTGCTACAAAATCGCCAAATGTAAAACTTACATTTTCTGGGTGCTATAAAGTAAGACTAAAATCCTGTGGCGTTCAGGCTGAAAGGCATCGCTGACGTGAACTAGTCCAACCTTTTCATTTGTTTGACGAGGACACCAAAGAATAGTGCGTTAAATGATTTGTTCAAGGGCGCGTAACTTGTTACTAGCAGACACAGGATTAAAATCCTAGAATCTGGATTTCCTGGCCAGTATTCTTTTTCTTACCGTGACATACTGGTAGTCATTTATGATCCATTCAAAATATTTTCACGGGTCATTTTAGATGGTTTGCTCAAGAGCTATTTCAAGACAAAAAGAAAAACTGAAAAGCAAAATAAAAGCTCAGAGACAATGTAGCAATCTGTGCCGCTCCACGGAGCCGATGCCGGAGTGCACACAGCTCGGGTGCCCTTTTAGAAAGCAGCTACTGTTCCCCAGCTACAAGAGAGCCAGAATGTGGGGCCCGGGCGTGTGGGGGCCACTTGCTAGTCAGAGGAAAAGACCTGACTCCAAACCACACTGGTACCACAAAAACCTGAACGACTGTAAACAGCGTTGCCAAAACTGAACTTCCATAAAGGGACTCGGTGATTTCTCAGACTGTGTTACAAGAGACAAAGGAACAGCATTCTAATTTTCAAAAAGCACATCATTGTTTGCATTCAATGAAATTCCTTTCAAAAATCAACTTTCCACGTTCCAATTATATTCAACAACATTCTAGCTAACATTTCGGCTGCAATTCAAATTAACTAATGCCCCAAAGAGCCCTAATAGATGTGGTTCTGAGCTCAATTGAATACAATCAAAGCTCACGAAATGAAGGGGGAAATGCTTATTTCATGCAAATTCTGCATATCACTCAAGCTTAATTTTACTGATAATATAAAGGTGGGACATTTTGAACATTACAGTGAATGAAACTTTTAAGCGGTGAGAGTTATTTTATAAAATGCTACCTCTGAAAAGCTGATTGCCAAACAGTATAAAAATGGTTGGAGGCATAAATGCCAAGTTCATTTCTATTTCACTTCGGAGGTAACTATCTTTCAAATCGCAACAGCTGGACTATTTAACACAATCTGGTGAATCAAAGTCTAGTTCTTCTCTGGTCTCCCGGTGGGACGTCTGCATTAGTCCGTGGCAGCCGTCCAAAAAATGACGCACAGCCGGACGGTCTGAACGCTGCTGCGTTTACAATGAAAATGAATAAAGCTGCAATCGTATTTACCACCTCCAAGGACAGAAGACGGAAAGATTTAAATTTGTCTTTATAAAGTAGTTTCCTGGGAAAACTCCAAAGAGGAAGTCTGCTTTCTATTTTCCCGTGTGTAAAAATAAGAAGTCTCACTTTGTTTCTGGAGCCCTTTATACAGTTACTACAACCGTGAGCGGGAGCGGCTTTACAGGAGAGGTGGTTTTTAGTGTTTCTCTCAGATACCCTATTTGTTGGGGGATTTTAACACGCTTGTCCCAAATCTCCCCAAATGGTTTCAAACAGAAGGTGAGGCTGTCTGTCATTAGTACCAGTTTGAACACTTTCAAATGTAATGAAGGTAGAACAAAGCTGAATTCTTTCAGCTTTGTGTACTTTTCGAAACTCCATTTAGGCTCAAAGAATAGTTTTTCGATTTGGGTCGCCTGCTACCTGATGCAAAAGTAGATATAATTTTAAATTCTGAAAACAAAATTGATAAACAACGAAACAGCACCTTGGGTTTGAAAAGCTGACATCAGCTTCTGGATTGCCGATTTGCCCTAACCATCAACCAGAATTCCTTCTTACAGCAAAAGTAACAATGGCTGGCTGGGCAAAGACGTCCTTGTCCACACGGAGCCGTATTTTCTTCAGTGGAGTAAAGGCAGCACAGGCACATGGGGGCTCGGGTTCCATCCCAGACCGTGGGGCGCGCTACGAAGTCCTGGCCCGCTTCTTTTAATCCTAACGTGGGCTGGACCGTGGACATTCACAGATCCCGAAATGTCCTGGGCCCAGGGAGGCTCAGGAAACTGGGCCATTCTCACCAGCAAAATCAACACTGAGAAAGCATGAACCCAACATTGATTTCAGCTCAGGCAAAGATCCTGAAATGCGTGTGCTACTCTTTTGGGCTACTTTTTGAGCTTTTCGTAATTTTCCACAACTCTAAGTCACCATGAACAATCCATTTTTGATCCCAGCTATTAACAGGGAATGTTATTTAAAAGAAGTATCTTATTTAAGGAACATAAAGTCTTCTATAAAATTCACCATATATACCACTGGCTCCTCAAAAAAGCCAGCTGCATAAAATGCTTGCATTTTTCTAGGGGTGCAGAACAATATTTTTAATTTTTCAAATACTTTTCCTTAAATTTACCAAGTTATATACCTTGAACGCTCTTTTAAGATGGGAAGTCACAGTGCTACTTTTCATAGTTCTGTGACAAGGTATATTTCAAAGGAAATGTGTTTATCAGGTTTCAGAAGTTAAGTCAATGTATTCTTAGGTCTGAAATTGCATTTAACTTTTTAGCTGGCTACTTCTATTTGAAGAAATCAAATACCACCCCCCCCTCCACTGCCATCCATAAATAAAAGGAAACACAAAGGCTGCAGAGACTACTGAAAGATACTTAAAAAAAAAAAAACAAAACTGCAAAGCACCAAAGGCAATTTGGTTCTCTATGCAGAAATGATACATTTTATGCAAAGTCTCTTAAAATCACAGGTGTTTGCAACTGGAGGCAAATGTTAGGAGGCAATTAATTCTCTGGGAGAACTGAGAAGGGCTCAGGGGCATTTTAAGAGTCATGCTGAGATTTTACTGGACAGAATTTTAACGCTAGATGTATTACAGCCTGAACGATTAACCTGGAAGAAGTTGTTGTCTGTACGGCAAGTCAGAGCACTTGTAAGACAATGCTGACAGGCGGCCCTCTGGGCCGGTCCACAGGGCAACTCCTTGGGGCGGGGGGGGGGGGGGGGGGGGGGTAGGAAAAGAAGACAAGACCGCCAAGTGAGGGGATCTCCAACTTCCAGAACATCCAGTTGTTCTGCTAATTTTGTTGTTGAGACTTAATTATCCATGTACGGGCACACAAGGAGGACCTTTGTAGTCGTGCCTTGCCGAGCAGAGCCACTTCCTGCGGCGTGAGTACACAATTCGACGGCACTAAGATTACAGTTGAGGGCACAGCAAATCCTTTCATTGTGTAAGCGCATCGGATGAAGCAGTAACTTCCAGGCAGTTCATTCTGCTGGCCGGTGGTGTCTGCTCAGAAGCGAATGTTTACTAAGTACGAAGAAGGGGCCCCCATTCTTCTCCCCACCCCACCCCACGGCGCGCACACACATACGCACGTACGCACACGCACACGTACACAAAAGAAGGGAAAGAAGGAGAGGAGGCAATGATGGCGAAGGGTGAAGGGACAGGAAGAAAACCCACCCTTTCCCGCCACAGGGTCTGGAAGAACTTCTCTATTTTCCATTTGAACAAAATGTTGACCCAAGCCTCCCTCAAGGAATAGTTATGTGACCTGCCGAATGAATTTCCAGCTGAGATCAATATTTGAGACAAGAGCTTTATGCAAGGTTCCCTAAAAGGAAGAGTCTCAATTTCTATTTGGTAACAGATTTCAGAAGCTCAGATTTTCCAGCTCCAATCCAAAAAGGGCAGCGTCTTTCAACTTCATTTTTCTACATTAGTTTTACACTGGAAATAATGACATAAAACTGAAGAGACCAGCTAGAGGTCAAATGATGATAAAATCAATTTTACTTTTAATGTAAAACCTGAAAGGCAATTAGATTTTTTTTCTTTCATGGAAATGTTTGATCGCACTAACCAAGAGACATCTAAAATTTTATCTTTTATCATCTACCCTTTGCTATTTAGTTAATGGCTCAAACAAGATGAACTCTTACAAAAATAAATCTGTGTGGGGACAAAAGACACATGTATTTAGAGACACTGCAGATCTAGAAATTAAATGCAAATTACAATAAAAATGGTTTCATTGGCAACGGACATTTTTCTGCTGAAATTGAACTCCGGTCACCGCCCCACGGGTTTTTGTTTTTGAAATTCGTGTAGGGCACAGCGTGGCCTGTTTTGACCTCCCAAACAAAAAAGGCAAGCTAGCGGCCTTGTCTGGTGGTTGGAAAGTAGAAGAGCTTGATAAAGCTTGGACCTTTGGGGGAGATTGGGGTTTGAAAAGAAGCATGATGAGTGTGAGAGGCTTTAACTGGAAGAGTCTCTGGCGATTGTGGTTTTCACAGGATCTTTGAGAATGAGGGCCGAGAGATGAAGACCCAGCTATGAAATCGCTGCGAAGCACACGAATCACAATGGAACCTGAGTTCACTTTCACATGGGTTCTCCCCTTTGAAACGAGGTTTTGTAGAAGTAACTACATGAGATGAGATCGCATCTTTGAGGTTGACCGCCTTGCTTGGTTGGAACTGTCAGGACATTCACCTTCCTGAAAGTGATTACTAGGAAAAGTGAACACGGATGAATAAAAGCTCAGTACAGATGAGCAGGACCACCAGTAGACGAGACTCTCCAGAGACAGAGAGAAACAAGATGGCAAGAACACAAGATCTCGTGTTGGGCCTCTGCCTGGCTGTGATGCAAAACTCTTTTCTAAGCTCTGCCCAGCTCTTTGTCCCTACTGAAGGCCCACTTGTCCTGCCTCTCTTTACAAGAGAGATGTCCTAAAGGCACGATGTCCAATGGACACTTCAGCACAAACTCAAAGGAGCTAACCAGTTATTGACCAAAGATGGAGGTGTCTCAAAAAGGTACAGCATAAACTGAATTAAATTTATTTTGGGCTATAGAATGTATGTTTTTGAAACAACTGGATTCATAGTGATTCATCTTTGTATCACCATATTATCATTTAGTAAAACACCTTTCTAAACCAATGATTAGAGTCAGATTACTTTCAAGATTTTTGACTCCCTGGGAATAAACTATTCCTCAAAATGTCTGAAAATGTCAAAAAATAATTTAAAAAAAAGTATAAATGAAACTGATGCCAAAAACTAAAGCAGCTTGGGCTGGTTTTGTGATATGGTACTTTGCAAAATTTGTGAAGCTTGCCTCTTTACTGGACATTTGACACAAAAAACATTAAAAGGCTTTCTTTTTAACTACTCTTTAAGTCTCTGTGCTTATTCGGCTTGGCTCCCTTTTTCAGAATTATTTTACTGGCTAACACTTTCTTCCCCTGGGAAGAGGTACTGTAATTGATTAGGTTAGCCTTAGGAAGGGGTCGGGAAAGAGACGAACTACCTAGGAGTGTGTAGGGTCAAAGTGGCAGGATGGGAGTGTCACCGGGTCAATGGGGTGATTTAACTGCAGAATCACTGCTTCCGATAGAACACAATCTTATAGTCATTTTCTTCCCTCCATTCTTCAAGCTCGTCATACACTCAACACAGTAGGCTATAGTTCAAAAGCACGGGCTCTGGAGTCGGATACGAAACAGGTTCAAATGAAATCTGACCCGACTCTCGATTAGGAACAGAATTTGGGGCTAAGTGTTTGCCTCACCGAGCCTCAGTTTTGTCATCTGTAAAATGGAGATAGGTCCAATCTGTACATTTGGAAGAATTTAAAAAACACATGGAAGTATATGGCTTAATAGTCAGTGAAATACAAGTAATCACAGCAAAACCTCACGGAAGCAAAATTCCTAAGTCCAGAACCTCCAAAGTGGAACCGGGGGCCATGACCCATCGCCTCATCTGTAATCAACATATATATCCTGCCTGTAGCAATTAAAGTACTTCTCCTCTTGGACAGATATTATTATAATGTGAATATATGTATTAACATAGAATACATGTTATGAAGAATAACAAATATTAACTAAAAAAAAGAGAAAAAAATATACAGTGGAATGTTGTAGGCTTTTACCCCCAAAATGTTTTCCCGACTTACCTCACCCGCATCAAGAGCATTAGACTCCTGCTTTCTTTGATAATGGAGCTAACGTGTTTCAGGGCCTTCACACAGGATTAAAATGGAAGACGACTTCACCCATATCCAGGTACGCTGTGTCACATTAAAAATGTATACCTGTGCAGGGTGCCTGGGGAGGGCTCAGTCGGTTAAGCTCAGGTCTGACTTTGGCTCGGGTCATGATCTCACAGTCCGTGAGTTCGAGCCCCGCGTCGGGCTCTGTGCTGACAGCTTGGAGCCTGGAGCCTGCTTCGGATTCTGTGTCTCCCTCTCTCTCTGCTCCTCCCCCGCTCACGCTCTGTCTCTCTCTGTCTCTCAGAAATGAATAAACATTTAAAAAAATTAAAAATATATATACGTATATATACATCTGCAATTGTGGCAAACTGATGACTATTTCAAAAAATGAATCCAGCTTCAAAAGCCAGAGTCATTTCGAAACAGACACTGACCATACAATGGAGATTAAAATAGTCCTTGCCCACGTGAAATGCTAGCACTAATTCTCTTTTAGGACCAGCTATCCAATTTATCTCCTGTGTGATCATGTATCTCTAACCCAGGCAGGTCTGAAAGCATCTGGAACAACAGCCATAGGGTTCAAGTGAGTATGCTGATCCCCAAGAGTACTTCTCTGAAGGATAACTATCATTTAGACTTGGATTTGTAAATTCTGGTAAGGTAGTTTAAAAATTATTTTACAATCCTGGGTTTGTAGGTTTTACCATAAATCTATACTGAGGGACACGTTGCAGGCAGAAAATACATGCTTCCCTCTTGTTCCTTATCTTAACTGTGAACATCTTTGCTAAGCAACCACACCTGTGAGGACTTAGGAAAGCTAGAGCTTTTGGGGAGCTCTGGAGAGGGCCTACTCTACTTGTCTCAATCTTAGATGAGAAAACACACAACAGAAAGAAAACAAAACAGGCTGCGTGACCTTCCCGAGGAAACCTGGCCCAGTCAATAACGCAGGTGGTCCGGTATCTAAGCTCTGAACTCAACTCTGGCCCGTGATTCTGCAGCAATGGTCCAACATTACAATTTTAACGTAAGAAAAGAATTCACGGAGATGTTTTTCGTATATCGCGCAAGTCACATGACAACCCTACAAGGTGGGTGTTGTTACCCTCACTCTACACGTGCGGAAACAGGATCACGGGCTGAGTATCTTGTGTAAGGTCCTAAAGACCGCAAATGGCAAACCCAGTCGAGCTCCGGCTCCGGCAACGAACTGACGCTCCTCGCCACCCGGCGCACGCGTGGGAAGGCACAGGCTTAGAAAACCGACCGCACCGCGCTTCCCTGCTACGCCCTCCCCAGTCTCGAGGCTTCTCCAGGCGAAAATGCAAACCATCATCTCTCTGACCCTGTGAAACACTCAGCCCCTGGCCGCGTATTGTAGCTGCCTGAAAGTAATGAAACAGGTGCCTTTGAAAAAAATCTGTAATTTGGTGGGGTGCCTGGGTGGCTCAGTCGGTTGAGCGTCCGACTTCGGCTCGGGTCATGATCTCGCGCTCCGTGGGTTCGAGCCCCGCGTCGGGCTCTGGGCTGATGGCTCAGAGCCTGGAGCCTGCTTCCGATTCTGTGTCTCCTTCTCTCTGTGACCCTCCCCCATTCATGCTCTGTCTCTCCCTGTCTCAAAAATAAATAAACGTTAAAAAAAAAAATTTGAAAAAAAATCTATAATTTGGAATTTTCCCTGTCTTGTATTGACCACCCCACCCATAGATCAGCTTGAATCAATGAGTCTTACTGTACTTTTAACATGGTCAGATTACTCTGCCAAAAGAAAAGAGCATGAAAGCAAAAATCAGGTTTGTTGGCTGGTTGTGTATTTATGCATGTATGCGTTCCTTATTTATTTATTTTGCTTGGCCCCTCTTTACCCCTCATTGCATAAAGGGGGATTATTATTATTATTCCTGCCTGAATTAGAAGTAATCAGAATTGGGGCGCCTGGGTGGCTCAGTCGGTTAAGCGTCCGACTTCAGCTCAGGTCGTGACCTCACCGTTCGTGGGTTCGAGCCCCGCGTCGGGCTCTGTGCTGACAGCTCAGAACCTGGAGCCTGTTTCGGATTCTGTGTCCCCCTCTCTCTCTGCTCCTTCCCCACTTGCACTCTCTCTCTCTCTCTCAAAAATAAACATTAAACAAATTTTTTTTAAAGAATCAGAATTAATGAAATTCAAATTTGCTATTAGATTCAAGATATTATTACCGGATAGTATATACTTATTAGAAATAATTAACAGGACACAAATATTTCTAAAGCTATTATTAAAATAGAAATAATCAGGCTTCTCTAAGTCTTGATTATCTTTTCCTTTCTTTTTCTTCTTTTTTCTTAAAAATAATAAAAAACCCTTGCTCTGCTTAGGCTGGTGACAAGAATGTTAATTTTAATGAATCCTTGCAATTAAGTATTAAAGCTATCCCTTGCCATCCCATCCCATAAGGCCCTAGGAAATAAATCCATATATTTCTGGCACTATAATTTACCGGACTGGAGTTACTCAATTATTTGGAATACACATATATGTTGATTTTCGGAATTTATTGAAAGAAAAAAAAAACTTTCCAGGAATAGCTTGGTGTTACAATTTTCTGATCAAGTGAGGATCTTACACAGAAGACACCTTTGTTTCTATTCTTCTAAAACCCTTCTTAGTAGGTTTTCAATCCTTCCTGTCCACCTTAGGCCACAGAAGTGAGCACAGCTGAATCTTTCTTTTATAACTGGGCATGCTCTTGTCTCTGCTAACTTGATCTTATGTAGGTACAAAGATGCAGAAGTTATACAAAATTGAGCTGACTGGAAATGACCCCTGAGCACTTAAAAAAAATGTTAAAAAAGACAAGAAGTCAACCATAGAGAAACAAAAATCTCTCATATTTAGCCTGTGTGTTTGTGGGGCTGCTGAGTAAGAGGGGGTTGCTGGTTAAGGGAGTATCCTAATTAATTGATATTCTGCTGCTCTAGCAATACTAAAAATGGACTCATTTGTTCATTTGTCCAACACGTATATACAGAATTTCCAGAATTCTCCCAGGTGTTTGAGATATACCAGTGGACAGACCAAACAAACAAACAAACAAACAAACAAAAACCAAAAAAACAAAACCAAAAAACTCCTACCCTCACAGAGCTGACATTCTAGCAGGGGAAGAATGGAGTATGGTGAGGGGAATCAGAGTTTAGAGGAACAGGAGGTACAGTTTTGAACGGGGCAGTCAGGGTAGGCCTTATTGAAAAGATGACATTAGGGCAAAGAAATGATGGAGATGAGACAGCATGGCAGGTAGCCATGGGGGCAGGACACGTAGGGCAGAGGGGACAGCAAAAGCAAAGGGCTAGGGGGAAGAGATACCCAGCCAGAGAGGTCAAAGGAGAGGGAGGGCGGGGGGGGGGGGGGGCGGTCAGGGTGGGAGGGACCGGGTGTGTGTGTAGGGGTGAGAGCGAAAGAGAAAACGTATGTATCAGAGGATAGTGTGATTGTTTTCCTCCCTTGACCTTGATTCCCCATCAAGAATAGAAAAGGCCATTAGGCTGAAACACCACGGTAGTTTGGCCACGGATCAAAATAAAAATGCAATTATTAGAGACGAGACAGTTTTGGATTTCACTTTTGGATTGCTGATCCGATTTTCAGGTGCTTTGACAATGTGGGTCAATGAGATGAGACAATGTGGTTACCTCTACCTTATGGTTGGGATAACAGAGCAAACTTATTAGTCGAAGCCAGACAGAAAATAACCCTTCTCATTCCTGGCAGCCAGACCAGTTTCCGGGAATCCTGATAAATCACATGAGCTTTTGCTTTTAAAGCTTACACGCAACTACATTAAGTTAAACTTCTTTCGCTCATTTAAAAAAAAAAAACAAACAGACCTAGGTTTAAACATAAATGAAGTGTGCCTGTCTGCGAAGTGAATAATTACCATGTACATGCGCAAAATCGTCAGATTCATTTGGATAGCCTAATTATACTCGAGACACAGATTTTTCAGAAAGGCGCTCTTCCTTGCTAAATGACTATCAATATGAAAATACATCGCATTAGTTATTTCAGCTAAAGAATGTCAAGAACTGAATAATCAAGCATTAGGTTACAAAGTTTAAAAGTTAATACAGCCGCACAGAGTATTTGTATTAGTGCTTTAAGTAGCTAAATTAAATTGAAATGTGTCTCTTAAGCAGTCATTGAAATAAATTGAGCTTCACTTAGGCCTTTATGGCATCTAACAACTGTGTCTGTCAACACACGGATCCTTTTCACTGTCAATTCAACACACATTTTGCAGACCTTGGGCCTGCAATTATTTCATCTCCTTTCTTGGAAATGTAATTTCCACTTACTTTTGGAGAATAAAAGACAGACAAAAGGAGGAAGGAGTTGCAGGATTTTCTGATTAAGATTATCTGTATAAAATGGTAAAGGGAAAAAACAAATCTATACGCGCACGCTGAAGCACATCTCAGCAACCAACCTGTCTCGGCCAAATTGCTTTTGTGTCTGGATATTGGTTCAAATGCAGCCAGACTGTTGATGTCAAATCAGGTGTTGAACAAATTTAATAGGAAAGATGAAGAATGAATATAGATCATCTTTTTGCTGGAAGAGTTCAAATGACCCCAGTCAAAAGAAAGGAAACACATGACCGCAGGAGAAAGTGTGCTTTTAATTAAACACAATGAAATGAGATAAAACTGTAAATCGGCAAAGAAGTCCATTCATTCCAAAAGAGGGGGGGAAAAAGTTAATCGTGCCCGGCGAGAGCAACACAAGAGTGGAAGAAAATACCAGTTGGCAAAAATAGACCTAAATTGAATTTCCACTTCGTTTGTCCAGGCTTCGCCTTTTACACCAGGACAGGTACAGCTACGGAAAAGGGTTCTTTCTCTCCTGATGGGACAGGAAATCCGAGGTTTCCATTAACCACGATTACAATATTCGGCTGACCTGATCTGTCTCACCTCTTCCTTTTCTTCAAGTGGCAAACCAGCTGACCGTCTGGCAAGAGAACTACAGCAAAACTAGAGGAATTCCGAGAAGAGCTTGCCTTTGCTGTAAGACACACGGCCCCTCCGCCGGATCCGTCCGCAGCACACTGAACAGCAGGATTTACTCTTTGGCAGGGTGCCACTTTCAGAGCAAGTCTGCAGAGATCACTCTTTACATAGGATCTCTTCACTCTCGAGAGGGAACCATATTTAAGGCACACCGTTGACTGAGGACCAGAAAATAAGGTTCTAAAAATGTCCCCTTCAAAGTACACGTGAAGAGGATATCTACCACCTCCTGGAAGATCTAGCATCTTCCTCGACGGCTCAGAAATCATTAAGAGGGATGATCCAAGCATTTCATCCTGGAAGAATGATTTAAGCTCCTTGGGACACCGAATAATTCGTCAACTCTCTGTGCAGAAGAAGAACCGGGTTGCCAAACCAGTTGAGGGGAAGGGATTCTCTGGACACGTATCTGCTCTGGATCAGAATAAGACCTCTGAGCAAGGAGCCTAGAATCACAAGTTGGCTCATCAAACGGAGGAAGGAGAGTGGTTACTGCTAACTCAACCCAAATCTCTCTGAAGGGGAATAAAGCAAAGTAACACACAGTTAAGTCATCACAGATTCTTCTACACACTTACTTAGTAAAGAGCATCATTACTTACTGAAATGTGACCTTGGAACTTGTACATCCTTCCAATTTACACGAGCCTTCACCTGGCTCAGGTGTTGGGGGGGACGGACTGTTGAATTCTGCCTCCAGAGTTTTCTTGTTCAAGGCTGTTTTTGTTACACTGGATACAGAACCCAACACTGGCATGGATTTGGACTCTGAGGTGGCTAATATCCCGGTTGGACCTTAAAACCAAACACATACCTCAAGTTTAATAATTCTGTGCAATGCTTATTAATCTGGTACTGAAAAACAGATTAGCCGAAAATCCCTCAGGAAGCGAGAGGCCAAGTTTTGTTTAAAATTTCGAGAGCATGCAGCAAAACGTTCCTATTAGGAGTTTGCTCTGCTTTCGTGGTACTACTGCTTTTCAGGGCACCAGGACCACGCTGAGAAATTATGTCCAGGCCTTTAAGAAAGCACAAAACCCCAGGCCAGGGTTCCCTCACTGACCAGAGTCCTTATTAATACCGGAATTGTGAAAACTCTTTTCTTCTCAGAGCATGGCTTTCTGACAGCCCTACTTGAACCATTTGGCCTCTCAAGAGTTAATTCTTCCCCAAACTCAGCTCTGCGTTTCAAACAGCAAATGGAACAACGTCAAAGGCTCTTTTTAAAAGGCTCATGGAAGCTCCTTAAGCATTAAACGGCTTTTATGAACATTTTTCATTTTAATGTGATTGAGAAGTAAGTGGATTTATTTCCTGTTAAAATACAGACACAGGATTCTAAAAATTAGGTGGCAAAGAGGTTGGCTGTTTACCTCTCGGATTCTTCTGCTCTTTGGGACAGGATTAAATGACTACAACAGTGCTTGTTCCTGAAATTATTGGCGTACCAATCCAAAACTCCCGGGCACCGGAGCAAAGTTCTCTCATTATCTGTTTTCTACTCTCAGTTAGAAAGATACTATCCTAGCCAGCTTTTTTCAAAGCAAGATTCTAATATGTCTTTCTTGAAACCTCAGAAGAAATCTTTGTAAGACAAGAAGATTTATGTAATCAGTCACAAATGTACAGATAAAATTAGAACTTCTAAAAATTAAGCTAGAGGACAACCTGCATGCAAGGTGTCACTGAAAAGAGGGCAAAACTTGGGAGGGGTCTCATCTTCCTGAAGCCACGTCAGATCGTCTCCTAAAAGGGTAAGTGCTAGCAGGGACCATCCAGAACGCTAGCTGGTTTCTGGTCATTAATATTAGGCTCCGGAATTTTATTCTCACATTTACATACGAATGAGTCTCAGGTATTCCAACAGTATAACCTATCAACTCCAAAAATGAAGTTCTGATTTGAAAAAACCCCCTAAAGAGTGGCTGCGAGACTGTTCCGCCATCCCGTTGCTGTACCTCTGATGGCCTCGCTCCTTGTGGGAGACACAGACCCCCTCTGGTCTAAGGGAAAGCCTCCGTTCCCAAAGCACTGGGTGTCTGTCTTCCTCATTTATTTCCACTACACCATCTGGGCAGACAAGCTTGTGACGTTACTGAATACCCTGATTCAAGCTGTGCCAAGCCTCCAGGTGCATGGGGATGTGCAAGTGAAGACAGAAGAGTGGCAAGATCAAGAAGGAGCCCCAAAATAAAAATACGAAGGTGAATTCGAGATTGGCTTCTGAGCCACTCTGTTCTGCCCTTGGGTAGTTGCTGACTACAACGCTAGACAGCTTTAAACGATCCGTCCTCGTAGGAAAGCAAGATCTGCTTCTGAATACCCCGATGCCTGCTGCCGCTTCTGCAAGTGAAGCCAGCTACAAACGATGGAGCGTGGGTGAGCTGGGCCACAGCTCCTGTTCTTTCTTACGTATGGAAAAGAAATAAAGAAAAATCCATAATGTTTAACATTATTATCACGGCATCCTGTTCAAGCTGCCCAATGTTTTCCAAGAGGCACTTGCTGCCCTTTGAAATGTCAGCTTGGCAGGCCACGAGTCTTGAAAGTATCAGTTCGGTCTGATAAAAGAAACTCTAAAGAAAAAGGCGCGTCACTGGTCCCTGAGGGAGAGACCAACTATCCTGGGATCCGAGGTCTGCAAAGCTCTGGCCGCCCCTGCCGCTCCCATGCTTCCTCTCTCCACTCTGGGACCTCACATTAGCTTTCCCGTAAGCCTTTGTGTACAGAAGGAAAGCTGCTCAAAAGAGTCACACGTACCTGAAGCCATAAACCTATCAAATTCATCTCTGTAATGTGCTCCCACCGTGCAGCACGCAGCAAGCAACTGTGCTAAGTTTAGCTTCTCGTTCCCTCTCTACAATCCCCTCCTGGATTTTCACTTTGTCATTCCACGACCCTTATACAGAGACGTATCTGGTAAATACCTCTTCCAATTTGATGCTAGAAAAACATCAGCACCATTTAAAAAAGAAAAAGGATGAGTTCTTTTCTAGATGATAGAGTTTGGAGGTTTGTTTCCTCTTCCCACTGGCGCTTTTGTTTTTGCTTTGGCTACTAGGGAGCTCAAAAGAAAATTTCTGCTCATTTACAAGTCTCTCTCCTCAATAGGATTCCTCTCCACTCTGCCAATTACAGAGTTCTTGTTTTTCTATCCAAATACTGATGATTCCATTGACTCTATGCCTTATTACAACACTCCTCAAATGATACATTGAATATTTATATATTCGTGGAATAAAATAAGTAAAATGAAAGATTCTCACATGGCTATACAATGTGTTCCTACCTTTCTTTGTCCAGTCTTTGAAATATTCAAATTCCCATAGTGACTAAAATGAAAATGTTTGTCTCTCTCATTGAAAACTAACTTTGAAATAGTGCTGCACATTTGACTAAGTTCGTGAGTGAAGTAGGAATGCTTCCGTGGGGACAAAATACAAAATGTAAATGACTGAAAACAAAAATTGGATCCACAAAGTCCTAAAAAATCACGATGTCTATCTGGAATACTTCAAGGATGAAATGTCAGAAGAAGTGATTGTCACAAAATGAATAACGATTCATGGTGGAGGCTGCTAAATGCTTATAAAGCAATTCTAAGAAAAAAAAAAATCTCCTACAGCATCCTTTAATGTCCCTGAGAGGGGGTTGTTCTGGGGGCGGGGGGAGGGGGGGAGCGGGGAGAGAATTCTTGCAGGATATTAACAGCAGAATTTCCAGACCAAACTAAAAACTGAACGGCTGAATTTTTTTTTTAAGAGGAAAACAGATCTAATCTTTTTATAAGAAAGGTTTGGCTGGTATTTTATGCTGCTTCCAGTTCAAGGAACAAATTTACTAAATTGTTTGAGTAAAATCCCTACGTGGAAACTAGACCTTGATTATCAAAAACCCCAATCCTTCCTGTTCTAGCAACTTAAACTTGGTGAACATGACTCAGTGCAGGTTTAAACTGTCACAATGGACCAAATAGAGTTGACTGAATGGAGTCTAAAAGGTTCAGCCCATTAGCCACGGTGGCTGGTTAATGCTACTTTGGGGTAGTTTTTCAAAGCCAGCCTCCTGGCCACAAGGGAAAAACCTCATACAGGTTTCTGCTAATTCCCGTGACCAAGCTGATGGAAAAAACCGGAAGACACACACAGTTAGCCTTGAGGTCTCACACGTGCATACCGTGACACAAAGGCAGCCTGTGAGCTCCAGGCTCGCTCAGATGGTCGTTTCTAGTTGGTGACAGAGCCAAAATGCGTCGTCCACCCGGTTCGCAGGCAGAGACAGCAAACAGAACGGATCTGAAGGCTAAAAATGACGCTTGTGCATTTGTAACTGATGCGTCGTGACTACCCTTATTACTGACTCTCCTGCGCTGTCTCTGGGCCACGCAAGCTACTCGGCACTCGTGTACTGACTGACGAACTTGATGCTTAGAATAACACTATGGGGTGGCGCTTTTATTTCCCTCATTCCACAGATGAGGAAACCGAGGCACAGAGAAGTTGAGCAATTTCCCGGCCAGCCGCTCGCCAACAGCAGAGCGAGGACTCCTTCCCGCTACACTGTTGCCAAAGCCCATCCTGAATATCTTCATACCGGGGTATCTTGCGTGAAGCAAGCCCGATCTCTAAAACCCTGATTACCTACAAACAGACAATGTACACACGCACCAAAAAGCGAAAACACACCAGTTCTTATGGGATATCCGTAAGTACCTCTGCCCATCCGATACTTCTCACTCACATTAAAAACAATTTAATAATTATAAAAAGAGCATTTCGTGTTACAAAGAGGCTTAAAGGAGAATGTTTCCGAGAGGAAGGGTAGAGCTGCGGAGAATTCAAACCAGCTTACTACTGCTATCTGCTTCTGCTGTCACCTTTCTGCGACGCAAAATCCTCTCTAACTCAGTCTCACTGTTTTCAGTGGCAAGGGATTTTAAGCTTCTTGAACTAGTGGATTTGTTAAGTGTCCCCTAAAGTGAAAAAACAAAAACAAAAACAAAAACAAAAAGGTTAATGGCTTCATAACAATATACAGAAGAATACAAAAATCAAACCAGCAAAACATTACCAGAAATTGAATGGAATTAGGAAACGGAATGAATTTGTTGTATTCACGTATATTCTTTTCCCCGTGTGTGTATCTTCAACGACACACAGTGTTGGATCGTTTAAGAAGATGCTACTGAGGATGTAAGATGTCAGCTTTCACATCGAAAGAACAGGACGAGATGGGCTAACTAGGAAACTCGGCGGGGGGAGGTGCCCGCACATCGATGAGTAAGAGGCGGGTGTGTGTTGATCCATCGTGTGGAGAGAAGCACATATTGAACTCACCTGAGAAGGTTTTCTTGCTACAGCAGCCACGAGCTGCTGAACCCGAATCCTTGCGGCCCTGAAAAAGTGTGGCTGAGTCTTCAGAATGGCCCTGGCTCCACAAGTGGTGGCAATGGTGTCGTGGCCGCCAGAGGAGGCACGTGGTGCTCTCCCGTGGCCTAGAGCCAAAGAAGCACTGCCCTGAGACACCTTGACTTCATTGTGAAAGAGGAGAGGTTACAATGACACAGGGAAGCAAGGAAGGGCCCGGCATCGCCATCCCACATTCCTAACAGAGGAGGCAGCGGAGATGTCACTCAGGGCCCAGAAGACGCCGAAGGAGACAAGAGATGCTGCGAAGCTGTGTGCCTGCTGAAATTGGTTCTGACTTCCAAGGCAGCAGAGAAAGACCCAGGAGGTGGTTCCCTGCCCCGGCTCCTCTGGGAAGCGTGCTACGGAGGGAGGACTATGGCTTTCTATGTCCCGTTCCCAGTCACGTGTTTGCACAGAGCACTGGGTGACATAATTCACACCTCGTGTGTAAGGATTCAGCACCGCACCCTTACCGGGGGCCCGTTTCCTTTCATAAGAAATGCCCTTCCTTAGCTGGGCCACGTGCTTGGCGGGAAAAAAAAGCCAGGAGGATCCACAATCTTTGCATCGCAACAGATCAGAACCTCAGGTCTGGCATAGCTCGCCAGGGCCGGTGGGAGCTTTTGCCCACCAAGGCCACCAACGGGGCTGGCCTTTGTCACCTCAGCCTTCATTCTGCTCCTGCCCCCTTCCAACTTCCTGAAGGATTCTAAGAATTCTACTGGCTAAAAACGGTTAACTCATGTTTCTTCTTTGGCCTATAAAACAAAAAAAGTAGCTTGTAAAATTAGGTAGGTACAAATCTCACATGATATAGGTTATTATGTTTTGTTTAGAAAGGTTTCTCCCCTAACTGGGTAAAGCCATTGAAAAGCAGCCTGATGGGGCTGGGGGGGAGTGACTTACAAGATGAGGAGATGTTACTCTTTCGCTATCAGCTGCCCAGCTAAGAGTAATGTGTAAAATACACATGTAAAATAAGGCTTATATTGTAATCAAGCATATGATACCTCCCCCCTCCCCAAGAAGTATCTCTTTCTGCTTTTCCTTTATTGCAAAAATTCACCTATAAATATACTCAAAGGAAAAATCATGTTACATGGAACCCTGTAATAGCTTATTTTATAATTTAAAAAATTAGATGATGTGGTTTGTTTATTTCACAGTTAACAATGCAGAACCGCACCTACTCATGGAAGAGTTAAATAGTACAATAGGATCAATACCGACAAGGTAAAGAAAATAGAACAAAAGGCAACTAAGATAAATTTGAAAAAAAAAACATATTAGAAAAACTATTCCCAAATCATGCATTACAGGTTTTAAAAACTTACCAGCTGTACATTTGTAAATAGATTATTTGAAAAATATAGGGCCATTAGTACTAAAATAACTGATGAAACTGTTACATCGTTTGAATGTCAAGAACAGTCTTTAATTTTCCCAGAGGCTCGAGTTAATTCAAGAAAAAGATATGTGTTGGGGCGCCTGGGTGGCGCAGTCGGTTAAGCGTCCGACTTCAGCCAGGTCACGATCTCGCGGTCTGTGAGTTCCAGCCCCGCGTCAGGCTCTGGCCTGATGGCTCGGAGCCTGGAGCCTGTTTCCAATTCTGTGTCTCCCTCTCTCTCTGCCCCTCCCCCGTTCATGCTCTGTCTCTCTCTGTCCCAAAAATAAATTAAAAAACGTTGAAAAAAAAAATTAAAAGAAAAAAAAAGAAAAAGATATGTGTCGGGGCGCCTGGGTGGCTCAGTTGGTTAAGCCTCCGACTTCAGCCCAGGTCATGATCTCACAGTCCGTGAGTTCAAGCCCCACATCAGGCTCTGTGCTGACAACTTGGAGCCTAGAGCCTGCTTCAGATTCTGTGTCTCCCTCTCTCTCTGCCCTTCCCATGCTCATGCTGGCTCTGTCTTAAAAATAAATACAAACATTAAAAAAATTTAAAAAAAAAGAAAAAGAAAAAGATATGTGACTGTGTACATATATGCACACATACACCTTGCAAGGATATCTTTTAAGGAAGAATTTCTCTCTCACAATATTCTCTCTTTTTTATTTGGATAACAGCATTAATCCCCCAAATTCTGTGGTGAGCTACCCTCTCATCACACCTGATACTGAAAGGTTCTGTTTTCCAAGTTCTAATCTTTGAATCTCAAAACTTTTTTCTCCATCCACTGACTGATGTGACTGACTCAGCTAGTATGGGAGTGAACTTGAAATATGCAGACACTTAGGGAGGAAAGAAAGATGTCTACATGATTCTCAACTGGAATGACCAAGGAGCTCAGCTAATAAAGTACCAAGATTGTCTAAATTATCTATTTATGTTATTATCATAAAGTCTGAGAATCAGAAATTAACTTAGATACCATATGGTACACAGAATTCCTTCCACTTTACAGAAAAGAGAATTCAAACTCAGTGAGCCTTGGGGTTTGGGCCAGGCCCCACAGTAAGTCAGTGACAGGGCTGGACGTGAACGCAGGTCTTCTGATTCCCAAGCCAGCGTTCAATCCTAGTCCCCATGTTGGTTAAATGTTCATGACACTGACTTATCTAAGTGTTGGTTGACAAAATCAACTATCCAATAATTCCTGGGTACTCTGAAAAACTGAAAAGTGCCTGGGAAAAACCTGAAAGAGAATTTCTTAGAAGTTGTTCTTGTTTAGGGGCACCTGGGTGGCTCAGCTGGTTGAGTGTCCGACTCTTGATTTTGGCTCAGGTCATGATCTCACAGTTTGTGAGTTCAAGCCCCACGTCGGGCTCTGAGCTGGCAGTGCGGAGCTTGCTTGGGATTCTCTGTCTCCCTCTCTTTCTGCCCCTCCCCTGTTTGCTTTCTCTCTCTCAAAAATCAATAAACATTAAAAAAGTTGTTTTTGTTTGATTTAGAGACAACTGAACTTGAAAGAGACTTTTACATCAATCTGTATGGATTTATTCTTCAGACATCGCTGTGTCCACTGAGAGTGACATTCACATGACTGGGGTGACTTGACAGGTTTCCAAAACCTCCAAATAACCTTGTGTGACTAGGAGAAGTAAACCATAGATTTTTCTTCTTAATCTACAACTTTTAAAAGTTCAGTGTCAACGGGCTTGGAGAAATAAGTTCAGTCCACACTGAGACTGTAGCAATTGACTTGGGAAGTGTCCACATCCAAACAGAGTGAGATTTTCCAAATCCCAAACCAGACATGTGTTTTCTACTCATGTGCTTTCAGCAAAAGGCCAAATCTCTTAAGGACATTTAAGGACATCTCTTATGATGTCCCTCCAACTCAGGTCACATCTGATTTCAGCAAAAACACCAGTTTATTCCTGGTTTCTGTTCTACAGAACTGAACATGGCATTCCTTGGTTTCTTGGTCTCTCGTAACAGGTACTGGCTCTCACTGCAGTGCCAGTGGGCACGCTTTCCATGCTCTTTCCACGTTTGCTTCTCACGTGCCACAACCGTGAGGCAGGGTCATATGCGCTGCTGGGTCTGTGCTGCTGGGTACTAACTCTGATAACCCCAATAGCCTACACACCAGCAAGAAGCACCAATAAAGCCCTACCTGAAGGGGGCTTGCTTTCTCTCTCTCTTACAAGAAGCTGTAAGCTTTCTCGGCCCCAAGTGACAAGGGGTTATAAATCCTCGGTCAAAGGGAACCTCCATGGGGGTAACTGGAGAGTTGCCATTTGGCAAAGAAGAGTAGGGGAGAAAAGTGAGTTCCACTTTTTAAAAACAATTAATGCAAAGAAAGAGCATTGCCAGGGGGGCGCCTGGGTGGCTCAGTCAGTTAAGCATCCCCAGACTTCAGCTCGGGTCATGATCTCACGGTCTGTGAGTCTGAGCCCGCATTGGGCTCTGTGCTGATGGCTCAGAGCCTGGAGCCTGCTTCAGATTCTGTGTCTCCCTCTCTCTCTCTATGCCCCTCCCCACTCATACTCTGTCTCTCTCTCTCTCTCTCTCTCAAAAATAAATAAACATGAAAAAAAGAAAGAAAGAACACTGCCAGAATTAACAGCTATTAGTGGCACATTAATGCCAGATCCAGTAGAGAAATCTAATGATCCATCCAGAGCATGAAGGATGGGGGTAATTTGCAGAAAAGAAAGAGGTTTTTGACAATTTTTATAATTTGTAAATTATTTCCCAAAAACCTATCCTGCAAATTTCTCTCCTTGAAGTGGCACAAAATTATAGTGAATATGACTGTATAGTGAACATGATCTTTAAGAGCGACGCTACAATTTAGTAAACTTGCTACTATCTAGCATTATCAGGAGTGGGATATCTTAGCTCATCAAATATCATCTGTATCTTAGACAGATGTCTGATGTTTTCAGATAAACCTGATTTTTAAATAGTCAACCTCAGTGTAGTTTACTCTTTCACTGATGATCAGAACTCTATTCTAGGGCATCTTCATGAACAGGAATTAGCATTCTAATGCAGAGACAACAAAAGGGCCTAGCGTAGGGAGTTCTCGCTTGATAACCAGATTTTCTCAATAAAGAATCCGTTGGATAATAACCACGCTACTTTTTCAATGGGTTTAACACTTCACTCCGTAGGTGGAACACCACTGTGAGGGAGGCTATACCTCTCTTCAGTACTAACGCCACTCACCTAAAAGTAAAGCAGACTAATTAAGCCATTCTCAGTTAAGTCTGCTGTTTCATGCTTGATGAAAATAATTCTGTTTACCACAATTATGTGGATGTCTCCATGCGATGCGTAATTAGCACAGTAACAACACACACGGGAATATTAGTTCTGTATCCCCGCCCCCACGTTTGTTGACTTACTGTGCATAATAACTGGGATTGAGACTGTAACGGGATCTGAGAATAGAGCCCTTAGTATCTGACAACATTTTCGGAGTGAGGCGGTCCTCTCTGACAGCAAGTGCCCGACAGGGCAGCGCTCTTGTGTTCTGCTGGCGCAAGCTCATGTGCTTTGGAAAGAAGAAAACTGGCTGGAGACGGGCATTAGGCCTGTTCTCCAATGGACGGGAGTTGCTTGTAGAAAATGAAGTTGATAGCATAAAGAAAGGGACTTTTATTCTATTCTCCAATTTATCACCAGATAATTTTTTAAACTGTGAGGAAAAGCAGACTGCGACCCTGATCGTAGCATATGTGGATATTTGGGTAGGAGCTCAGATTTACATTTTGGCACCAAAGGTTCCACATTCAGGCCGTCAAATCAAGCACTATCCATGCAAGAGTCTCTACTGTGTTTCCATTATGACCCAGCATGCCCTGGTCCTTAGATCCGGTCACTTCATCTTGAAGCTGTCAAGCAAGGACTGGAGGGCAAGAGCAGGAAATAATGATTCTGGTGCAAGTGCAACCATTCTTCTAGAACAGAAACAGCAGAGTAGTGACACATAACAAACATTAACATGCCCGAGGGAGGCGTCCACAGAGCAATCAAGCGAGCTATCAAAAAGAACTGAGGGTTATGGCAAATGAAAATGAAACGCATCACAACCAATTATTCAGAGAAATAGATTACAAAAATATTCTCCTTTCATTGTCCCATGAACTAAAAATAATAAAACCAAAGGTCTATTCTTACCAGTATTCCTTTTAGCTCATTCACTGCACTCTCAGAGCCTTTTGAAGATTCTGGCTACAATTTTAAAAAGAAAGCACAATTAATAATTCAGTTTTAAAAGTCTAAACCGAGATTTTTACGGGGCAAAGTGTTGGCAACTTATATGGACTACTGGGGTTTTTTTGTGGTTTTTTTTTTAAGTGAGGTCTATGTCTTACGGTTAGGAAAAAAGATTAGACATGTTAGTGTTCCCAAGTGGCAGTTAAACAGACAATTAGGAGAAACAGTCAAGGCATAAGGACTCGAGCTAGCATCTTCTAAATGCCATTTTGTTACTTCCTGTCGTCACCACACAGAGAAAAGATTTTGATTCCAAAGATTCAATTTCAAAGTATTCAGAACTTTTTACACGGAACTGTTCTCCACTCGCGTCGCCGGGCCTCTAACAGCGAGCGAGGACCAGGAAGGCAGCAGCACAGAGCAGGAAGCAAGCGACAGGGCAGAAACCTCTCTCAGCTCCGACAGCTCCAGGCAGAGGCCGCGGGGCCTGCTGCAGGGATCTCAGGACGGAGCCAGGGGCAGGGGTCGGCCAAGAACCGGGCTTCAGGGGAGAACGTTAGCATCACCGGCTACCGAAGCGGTTAGAAAGCTCAGAGGGCTTCTCTTCTGGCCACACCGTGAACACAGCGATTTGAAATGCAGTTCTGGGTAATGTCTGCCTGCCCCTCACTCCCTCACAGTCTCCGTGGATCCCTCCACTAATTCACCGGAGGGAAAATCTAGCATGAGGTTTTCAAAGAAAGACCCGTGATTTCCTCCCCTGTCCCACTTCCTTCCACAGGGGACGGAGATGAAGAGAAAGCCTGCGGGGGACTCCCTGGCCTCTGGTTCCTGGAAAAGAGGCAAAGCTAATTTCTCTCGCATCAAGAAATGGGAAGTAATTAACAGCGACCTATAACCCTTTCCTCTCAAAAGTTCTTGAAAGAATAAGATCCTGTTCCAATTTTTTAAAAGTGGACAGTGAGAGGGAAAGAGGGAGTGGGGAGGGAGAGGTAGAAAGGGGAGGATGGGGGGGGGAAGGGAGGGAGAGAGAGGTTTGCTGCTCATGTACGGATTAGACCAAGACATTCAACTTTCGCAGCCTGCGCTTTCTGGGAAATACGCATGCCACCAGCGCCAGTCCTAAGTGCCAGTCAAAAGCTCTAAGACACTAATTATAACCACAACGGTATCAACAACAAATGTCAAGGAATTTAGAAAAGATGCAGTTAAATTAGTATTCTTAAGGCAGGCTTGACTTCTGCAGGTAAACTGTTCGGGCCATTACGGCTGAACAAGCGCCCGGGGCTACATGCCACTCGGGCGCCCTGGGCGAAGGCAGGAGCCTGGGCGAGCCTGGCCGGCAAGCACTCTCATAGCTCGTGACCTTGCAGGAAAGCACCGAGGCCCTGGGGGTGGGGGTGGGGGTGGGGGTGTCTGGAGGCGCATGCAGTGGCTTGTTTCCAGGGTTACTGACCAGGTCATTCAGCACTACATCTACGTGATTTAAGGATTACCGGCGGAAAACCCAGTCGTCCACTGATCCTTGAGCAGTTGTTCTCCAGTTTGAACTGACATTAACTAATGTGTAACTGTTGGAAGAGGCAGGGCAGGAAAGAAGAAGGACAAAGTGATACTGTGAGAATGAAGGGACATCCGCAACAGCGATGGCTTAGGATTTAGCACGTTCTCGACGTTTTTCTCTCTAAACTAATTTTGTTTCTTTAGGATGCCGTGTTTTCCTCTAGTCCATTTGGTTTAGCTTATTCTTTTCAAAATAGTTGTGACTTGAAAGTCTCAAATATGACTTCGTTTCAAAGATTCCACTTAGAGCCCCCATTTTCAAGTGGTTCCACGCTTCGGTCCGTGTGAGCCCGACAACAGTCCCGTGGGTCGGAGAGGGCCGGGGCTCCGCCCGTTCTGGGGAGAGTTGGGCCTGGGAAGCAGGGGAGAGGGCCCGGCCCCACCTCCAGCAACAGGACGCTCCACACACCAGACACCAGCGCTCAACACTCGTGCCAGACTGTCTACACCCTATCCCTTACCTGGAGAACCGCTCCCAGAGCACAGCACAGACCGGCACTCCACGCGGCTGGCCAAAGCTTCCATTTCACTGGACGGCAATCTACTCTCCCAGTGGGGTATTTTGCCCTCTTTCCATCCCCCTTTCTGTGGACAGCCCGGGGCACGACAACTCCCGCCTTGCCCGGCTACCTCGCCTGCCTGTGACCAAGTGGCAACTACTAAGGCCAGCAGAATTTGCACCCAACAGTCGTGCTCCTTGGGGACACTGAAGCAGGTGAACGGGGGCATCCGTGAGAGTCAGAAAGAGCCTTAAAGTTTGGTTTAAAAGAAGAAGAAGAAAGAGGACCAACCTGACGATGCTTTTTTACAGGAAGGAAACGAAAAAAACATTTCTCAAGACAAACACCAAAAACTCTGTTCTTGGGTCTGTTTAAATGGGACACACCTACAAAGAGACAGAGGCACTGAACTAGATTCTAGGTGCTTCCATAGACCTTGGCGCTCACTGTGGTCTAGTTTGGAAGATGGCTGGTGATAGATACACACAAAATTTTTTCCTCAAACTGTCCTGGAACAGGTTTGTAAAATTAGTAAAAACAATCCTATGAACCTCACCGTTTTTCAGAAGTCGGCTTAGGTCTGTTCTGACATCATCATGTGATGCCACCTGCCCACCCAGCCCTCCTCCACTTCACACTCAAACAGAAGCCTCAGGAAGGCAAGGATTTT